>NC_079500.1:96177099-96781654 GCF_030052815.1 Hevea brasiliensis
AATGGCCCTCAGCTTCTCCTCATCCAGCAAGTGAGTACAAGGCCATTCAATTGCAAGGAGTTCTTTGTCACATTCAAATTTTTGTACAACAGCCTCAGGCAATGTCCTGTAAATAACTAAGTACACACAACAAACCCAGAACATATATTTGTCAGAAATTTTTAAGCATGCAAGGATATCAGAAAGCAACAAAGAATGAGGTTGCTGATCTGAATTAGAAGCCACAGGAAAGAATCCACAGATTTTCTGAATTGCCTTCTCAACATTCCCAGACATGCACAAACAATCCATCATCTGCAAAAAAATGTCTAAGATGCATGCGCTAGCATACATTTCATCGCTTTCACGAGCAGATGCGTGGTGGCAGAGTGCTGTGAGGGCAGCATCATATGCAGATAACCGATCAACAAGATGCATACGACTGTTGATATACATAAGCCAAAGTCCATAGGACCTGTCATTGTGTTTGACCTGAAGAACAAGAAGGAAAGCGTTTCCATACAAAAATTTGCATTTCAATTACATTAAGAGAGGAAAAAGAATAGATTCAGAAATGGACAAGATAACTGCATAGTGCGCTATTGCTAAAACAATGAACACACACATGCTAAAATAGAAGCCATCCTCACATACAACAAACAACCTCCAGCACCTGCACGTTATCTGCTTTTTTAATGAAAACCAAAGGGTATGCAATTATGCATACCTACATAATATCTATATAAAGCAAAAAGGGGAATATTGTTGCCTTCTAAAAAAAAAAAAATTAAAGAACATCATCCACCTAGATTTTCTAATCACAATTCACAAAAGATAAAATCTCAAAAAGGAGAATATCAGCCAAAACAATCTTATTGAACAACTCAACTCAACTAAGCCTTTATCCCAAAAATTTGGAGTCGGCTACATGGATTCGCTTTCTCCACTCTGAACGATTTTTGGTTAAATCCTCAGAAATGTGTAATGCTTCTAGGTCATATTGTACTACTCTCCTCCAAGTCAATTTAGGTCTACCCATTTTTTTCTTTCTATCCTCTACCCTAATGTGCTCTACTTGTCTAACTGGAGCCTCCGTATGTCTACGCTTCACATGACCAAACCACCTCAATCTCCCTTCTCTCAACTTATCTTCAATTGGCACCACTCCTACCTTTTCTCTAATACTCTCATTACGAACTTTATCTAGTCTAGTATGGCCACTCATCCACCTTAACATTCTCATCTCTGCAACTCTTATCTTAAATGCATACGACTCTTTCAATGCCCAACACTCACTACCATATAACATAGCCGGTCGTATGGCTGTACGGTAAAATTTTCCTTTCAATTTATTGGGAATCTTACGATCACATATAACTCCCGTGGCACGTCTCCACTTCAACCATCCGGCTTTAATCCTATAACTAACATCCTCCTCACATCCCCCGTCTACTTGAAGGACTGAGCCTAGATATTTAAAGTGATTACTTTGGGACAGTACCACTCCATTCAAACTAACTCCTTCCTTATCACCAGTTTGGCCTTCACTGAACTTGCAATGCATGTATTCTGTCTTCGTTCTACTTAACTTAAAACCCTTTGACTCTAGAGTACTTCTCCAAAGTTCTAGCTTTCTATTGACTCCTTCTCGTGTCTCATCTCAAAACAATCTTATTGAACAGTGCAAAATATTACCAAAGGTCCATCATCCATGTCAATCAAAAAATTAGAAGACTACAATTATAAGACTGACATAGAATAAGCCCTAGTGCCCTACAAGTCTACCTAGACAATTTATCATCTCCAATTAAATTACAAATGTAGTAAAACACAGATATATCACTCTTTTGTAGCTCATTTATAATAATAAATCAACAGAGAGCTGTAACCAATCTCTGAACATAGACTATTATGGAAAATCAGGACGTTAACTCCCTTATTCTCAATAACATACCGCATAGGAGAACATGTCCTCCTTCGCAATGGATTTGATGTTGCCGTAATAAATAAGCAGGTAAGTTATCCACAGAATTTCAGATTTTGGATCAGCCTCAATAGCTCGTGAAAGTATAGAAAGAGCCTGCAACAATGAGAAATTGGGACAACCGTAGCTGATCAATCATGATGTAGCAGGTTAAATTAAAATGCAAGGCACAAAGCTTACCTTTTTCATACCCTCTAGTTTATTAACCTCCTGATTGAGAATAAGGAGGGCCTTCTCAAGGGATTGCACATCACCGGGTAGCATTTGGTTCAGATGGTTCTAAATGTACATTTAGCAAAAAGGAAACTTAAATGAGATGGTCAATTAAACAACAAAAGAAGTCAATCATGTATCAGGGAAAAAAACCACCATTTATACAAAAGGACCTCTTTAAGAGGCACAAGTGAGCAAGCACAATCTATGTTGAGGTAAAGCATAAATGCGTCAAAGTAATAGATTTAAACTTGATTTCTCTTGAGTTTCTTATTGTCACATCAGAAAGATCTAAGTCTTTAGAAGAAGCACAGTTTAAGATATAGCTACAACGAATCAAATACATGTGGCATAATATCCCAATTGGATTTCACACAAAAAATAAAAAATGAACAAGTCTGCTTAAGAATATTAGACTAATATACAAACAAAGTGGATGGTAAAAACTACTTTCACACTATAAGCCACTCAAGTTCAAAATGCACTCTTAGAAACAAGTAAAGCAGATACGAGAGGGTGGAAAGATCTCTGGAATCAAGTAGTTGGTCAAGAATTTTCAAAACTTAATCCCAAACAACATAGAGAGGATGAACAACATTTCTTCAGAAAATTAAACACCAGCTAAGCTATGTGACACAAGTTTCTTTAACATTAGAAAAGCAATAAGAAAAAAAAAATCCCCGTCTAGGTCATGTAAATAAGTTGAAGGTTAAGACTGGGAGTTGGCTACAAAGAACTACAATTATGACAAAATATCTTCTAAGAATACAATAACAGATGACAATCAAACAGCAAACAATAGGAAAATAATGTAAAGAAAATAGCAACAAACAAACCACTATGCTGTTTCTACTCCGAAAGTATGATGATGGCTTGTCCCAACTCCCATTGACCTCAATACGACCATCATTGCTATGCAAAAAGGGCTCATCAGCAGGCAAGTCTATTTGAAATAAATTTGATAATGCTAAGCAGATACTGAAGCATTTCTTCCAGCATTGTCCATGTCTCCGTGCAACAACAGACTCGTATGAATGCGGATCAGCTTTCAAAACATCTAAGCCAACTAGATAAGTTGGTGGAGTCAAAAAACTAAGACACTTGGCAAGTCCTGCGGCACCATTACGTTTTCTTTTCTGTAATGTCAATCCAACCTGACAGTCTGGACAAGCACTACTATTGAGTACAAGGACAGCTACCAAGTACTTAGAAAAGTCAAAATAAAATTAACTAAAATCTAATATTTCATACCAGCACTATCAGAACCATCATGCTGATGTTGGCCCGCGTTCTCATTGGAGAAGTCCCTAACATGCTGCCAAGGACATTGATCATTATTGCATTTACCACGGAGGTCATACATGCAGAGTGGCCAAAATGGATCAACTGCAAGATCACAGGTAAAAGATCCAATTCCATTTTCAAATATATTCCCAAAACTATCCTCCACTGGTTTTGCTATGAGAATGCTTTGCTGGATATCCCCAGCATTGATGCAACCACCAGCCCCATTGTAAACATCATAGGTGTCACCTTGTTGATTTTTCCTACTTTGTAAAACTAATGAATTAAATGGAGACTCAACTTTCATATGATAAAATGCACTCCTTAAAATCAAAGTAGGTGAAAATAAGACGGCTGCCAACTGATGACCTCTAACAGAATATTCATTACGCTTCTTTTTGTGCTTCTGGATTTGAACAGTAGACCCAAAAACATCTCTCTCACGCTGATCATTACCTAAATCAAAGAATGAAAATCACTAAAAGTTTCAAAAAATGAAAACAAAAACATAAATTACAAACTTATTGTATATAAGAAAATAAATAACTATCAATTGTTAATTGTATTAAATATTTTTAAAATATTCAAATTAATACTCTATTCAACCATATTATGTGTCCTAATTCCTTTTCTCCTTGTCCAAATTGCACACACACACTCCACAGTCAAAAAGTCAGACTAGTAAACCTTTTTGTTTACACATTGCCTTTTGTTGTAAATTTGCAAGTACCGTTTCCTACCAATTGAAAAGGAGAATTTTGCAAAAGAATTTGAAAGAAAATGAGATGACATGCACTCATTGTTGTCCCAATGATCAAACCACACATTATGAGACCGTTTATTCAAAAGATTCTCAGAACTGAAAAAAATGATTCATATCTATAACCACATGATTTGACCAAAAATGTCAAATTGCATATCATTTTAATAAAATTTTAGTGCAATATGTTAAGAATAAAGGAAAATATATGCGAAATAGCATGATCACGTCACCACCTTCCAAATTTGTAAAAAATGAATCTTCAGATTGTGAGCACAAATCATGTATAACTTTCCAAACAAGCAGAGTACTGACACGACAATGACAGGCAAACAAGGTTCTACTAACTGAGTAGAAAGCACCCAATTTAACACAGTAGCCATTGAGATCCACCAACTAAATAATAAGCATAAAAGTAAGGAATGACTTTACCATCAAAACATTACACAAGTTGCAAGAACAATACAGAACATTTTTGTGAGTTTGACCCTGCATGCATGCAAGTATGAACATGTGCAAGAAAAGAAGTTGCGATATAACAAGATGAAAACAGTAACTAAATCTAGAATGACACATGATTGCAACAAATATTAATTTCATTCACTGAAACAATTAATTAGCTCAACATTCAAAATGAAGCCAAAAGCTAGACTACTTCTAAGAACTACAAGAGTTATCATTAGAAGATTACCTCCAAGATCAAATTCCTGATTTCTTTCTGCCTCTAATAATGGAACACTGCCATTGCTTGTCTGAGTTCTTTCACTTCCATTGTCATTTTCAGCCCCCAGCTCATCTGCAGACTCAGGGTTCGATAAACCACTATTCTTTGGGAAAATTCTCCTTCCTAGCCGCGCAAATAGTTCAGACCTTAATGTTGCCTCAAGAATTAAAGAATCCTGAGAGCCACCAATGGACAAATTTTTGTTAGAATGATTAGTGTTCTTTTGCCTTCCCACGGAATTTTGTTCTCTTTGCTCAGTGGAAGTGGGTTGCACAGTTGCTTGACCTAATGGAGATGTCTCCTCATCTTCATCTGCTGAAATATCAGGATCATTTGATGGAGAGCTTACTGCATTTGCAGCATTTTCCCTGTTAAGATGCAATGGCTCTGATGTACTTGCATCTGGTTCACTGCATGGTTCAGACCCCATATTTTGCCCATTGACATGCCTATAGGACATCTTCAAGGGGCCACCATTGGCGCATTGGATGTTTGAATCATAACCTGGTTGGTTATGACCATCATACTCAGGCCTCCTAGAATGGCTTGATGGTGGCATTAGTTCTAGATTTCTAGACGTGTTATCCATATGGTTCAACCCAATTCCAACATGCTCAGGCTTCCTTGTGGACCATAACAAACTGGAATCATTCAAAATGAAAGATCGAAATTGAGCCGAGTAAAGTTCCCTTTTATGATAAAGTTCAGTACATCTAGCATTAGCCTCAACCAAAGCCCTTTGGGCTTTTCGATAAGCTTTAAGAGCATTTCTTTCTTCAATTTCACATATGCGCCTATGCTCTTGTGCTTCTTCCAGCTCCTTGTCCAGTGATTCCTCCATTTCAACCAATGAATGCATATCTATGTTGCTATGTTCCGAGACATTTGGAGCACCTAAATAATTCCAAAGGCCTATATCGTTCAAAGATGCCTACACAATAATCAGGTACAACAAAGAAAAAAATCAGAATGTAAAGAGGCAGAGAGAGGGGGAAGAAGAATAAGAAAACGTTAACATAGGCATACACCAGAAGCCTCAAATGTAATATCTAGGGACAGGAACACACCTGAGAAATATTGTTCAATGATGATTGAACCGTCCTGTCATTGGATACACCTTCACGATACTCACAACCATTCATTAGATGCTGTTCACTAGTCGATGTCTTTAAGAGAGAAAGTGGTGGCCAATGTCCACCAATATTAACCGGATGATTCAACTCAATACTGTTCTGTAATGTAGCAATAATATTAATAGGGAGAAAATACAGACAGTAGTATGGATAGAGTACGATATATGAAACAATTCTAACACCAAAATTTGTTAAATTAGATAAAAATCAAAATTAAACAATTTATAGAATATGTAATCATAATGGTGTGTGTGTCCATGCATATATCCACGTATGTGTATTATGGATGAGAAGAATTCGGGTATAACCCAAAAAACAAACCAAACTGATTCAGTTCGTTTCAGTCAGTATTTTTCTAAAATTTCAGTCTTCAGTTCAGTTATTAAGGTCAAAATAACCTAACCAACTGAATATCATCAACCCATAATACGCTTCATTTTTTTTATTTTATCCCTAAAGGCCTAAAAAACTAATCTTTTTGCAAAATCCTCACTCCTCAGTTCCTCCCCTCCTTCCTCTTAAGTTCCTGCATTTTGTCATTCTCCAGTCTGAAGCTCAGCTCTTATCCTCCATTCTTCACTGCTTCCTCATATCCTCAATTCCAAACTGTGTTGCTTCCTCAATTCCTCAAGTCCTCACTCCAATCTCTACTGTCTCAAGTCACTACATCAGATCCTTGATTAATCTCACATTTCCTTGCCTCCTCTCCTCCATCTCGCTACTCTCATCTTCTCTGTCTGAAAAGGAACAACTGACGACCTTCCTCTTTGTTGCTCTCCTAAGGTCATCTCTCAAATGTGACTCACAAGCCTCAAAGATCCAATTGAATCCGCGTTTGTTTATTGCTCAAATTTAATAAGCAATCTGTAAAATTATTGTTAATTTTTGTATTAATTGAAGCCATTTTGAAATTACGGTTTAGGATGATAAGATCTTGTGTTTGACCTTGCAATTTGCAATTCTTAGCCTCACAGTGAGCAATTTTAATGTGTTATGTTACTGTGTTTTGAAATTTTCCCAATTCTTCAGTCTGGAAAGTCATTCTTTCAGTTTGGGTCAATGACTTTGTACTTAAGAATCTAGGAAAACTTTGCATTCTATAAATTGTAACTTCGCAGAATTGATCGACTGAACAATTTTTCAATTTGGTTGATTCAGTTTTCCTATTTAGTTTTTTTTTTTTTTTTTTTTTTTTTTGGGAATTGAACAGAACGAATGCACAGCCCTAATATGTATATATCCTACACAAGCAAATGCTTCAGGAGCTGGACATTTAGTGTAGCTAATTGCTATTAACAAGTATGGAATAAAGCTCAATTAAACTCATTTGCATGAGCAGGATAATGGTATCTTCCCAGTATCAGAGTGAGAGTATTGAACAATAGCTATTCAAGTATATTCTGGAAAAATCTAATCAATTTATGCAAAACACATGAGTAGATGACCCCCACAACTCAACACTCAACTGAATCTTGATTCCAATCTAGGTAGGATTGCTCTACAAATACATTTTCCTCTTTTCCACTTGGTTTAATGCTGCATCAATAGAAAGGTCTAAAGTCGCTAAATCCTTTATCACCACCTTACTCCCACATCTTCCTAGTTCTAGCCCTTGTCTTCGCTACAGTTTACATTGAAGAAAATGACACTTTTTAGAAGCCATTTAATGAAGCAGCATTACCTAAAGGTTACTGAAAAAATAGAAATCAAAGAAAGTATAATATAGCATGTGAAGTTGACAGTAACAAATAGGTCAACATACAAAGCAATGAGTTGTAATGAAAGCATGATATATGTGATTTCTTCTAAGTTTCTAACTTACCGTCTTCTTTGGCAATGCAATTGAGTTCACATTTGTTACAGTTGCTGTTTGGTCCAACAAGGCACAGGGATCAACCTGCATAATGCTCCTGTCAGTCTGAGCACAATTACTATTGATGTTAACCCCTGCAAAGCATAACGACCCTATTGTTATGGGATCTTGAGATTAAGCTATAGGATAGAATTTAGGCATGACAAACAAAGCATTCACCTTCTTTCAACTCACTAGGTATATTCTCTGATGAAATATCCACCCGCTTATCATCTTGTTTTTGCCATTTAACATCACTTGACTCCGCCCTTCTTGAGGGACTTTCTTTTTGGCTATGATCAACCATATTCCTGTCCGGCAAAGCACTGTTCAATAATGCATGCTCTTTCAATGGTATAATGGATTTTACCGCAGTTATTTCTTGTCTCCTGTCTGATGCTAACTGGGTAGAATAAGATCCACTGACTTTTAAGCGTTTCCTATCTGACTCTTTTGGCTCTCGCTGTCTAACATCAACCAAGATTGCATTAGATTTCCTGACTGTATCAGCACCTAGGTTCACAACTGTGTAATCCCTGCCTGAAACTGAAGCAGATTCTTTATTCTGATGGATAGCCTTAAGCTTCAGTTCTCTTTCTCGAAGTGCAATCTGCTGCCTCAAGTCCCGAAGTTTGGTGTTGTTCAAACCCAAACCTTGATCAAAACTATGCTCTGGGCTTGTAAATTTTCTGTTCATAGTATTAAAATTTCTAACTAGAGATCCTTGATCAATTGATGAAGGCCCAGCACTTCTGGAATGTGCTCCACCATTAATCTTTGCAGTTGATGAGATAAATGTGCGACTAAGAGATAATTTCTTGGGCATTACTTTGTTTACATTTCTGGCAGTCTTTTGTAATTTACTTGATTTTTCAGATGAAAGAGAAGGCAGCCTTCGAGTACCATCCACCCCAGCCGTGTTCTGTTTAATTTCTAAAGCCTTTTCTGCCATGTGATCTTCTGATTCACTTCCTGTGTCATCATCTGAGAAGCTTATCACTAGGTTAGTATTGGCACCCTGAGGCCCATGCCATCCAGGATTAACCGATTTAAATGGCACCCGACTCTTCTCAAAGCTCTTATCTTTATTTGGTTGTATGGATGTATGGGGCAGAACATCAACAGAATTTGCAGGATTTGTGCCAGAAGTAGCCTTCCCTGTACAATAGGTAACTCCCTCAAAAAAAATTATAGCAAAATATCCAATTAGCTTCCAAGAAATCAAATACATCACAGATCTCCTAATTTGTATAAATCTGGAAATAATTATTTTTCAATTTGCACTACAACTCAGCAAAATAAAGTCATATACAACTCCATTTGTGAGGTAGAAAATAACAGAAAGACAAGACATATATGGTGGTCCCAAATGCATCAAATCATTACAATGTAAAACCTAAGCACTTAGGCATGAAATGAAAACAGGGAAGTAAATTTGTAAATTAGAAAACTCATAATGGATTTTGTACTTAACAAAAATAGTAGATCAAATGTAGCCAAGGAATGAGGTGGATTCATTAAACACTCACGAATGGAATTAATTCAAAAATAACTAAAGCAATGATGACATTTTATATATCAAATCTATAATACTTTTTTCCCATGGTAGATATCTTTCTGATTTCATTTAAGTTCATAATCTGGAGTAACTAATTTTTGGGAATATTACCATCTAAAACTTTTTCTACTCAAGGAAAGAGTAGTCTAGAAAAAATTCAGGAAGTAGAAAGATGAAAGATAGAATTAAGCAGCAGCCAAGGCACGGTTAAATTGGTAGTCACCTTCTCTTCTAAAGAGGCAGGTAAAAGTTCAAATCCCCCCTCCCTAATTATGTGTGTGTGAGTACGTGAGCATGAAAGAAAGAGAGTGTTATGGATGCATATTTGTGGGCAAGACTTGATCCACAAGAGAATCCAATCAATGGTGATAAGAATGGCAATAAATAAATTAGCATCAAAAGCGAATTCAGCAGCAGTAACTAATTAGCAGAAATAAATATTATAATTAAGATATTACTCTAATTGTCATTATCTTATGTTATGACCTTGAATGTCGATTTCCAATAATAGCGAATTCTATATGAAATCATGTAATAATCTCTTTATAAGAAGATCATATTATGAATAAAATATCAAGCAAACTTATCTCAATTGTTCTGTAAGGTTTGAGACTCTTTCTTAATGAGTTTTAAGGTTTTTGGCTCCATCCAACGAGTTCTACTTTTTTGTCACCATAGGTCCATCAAGAGGGAGAAACCGCAACAAGGGAAAAGCTGCAGGTTCAGAAAAAGACTTCGTAGTTCATCGCCTCGTGACTTGATCCTTGACTCGTGAATATAACAAATTGGTATCATAGCCAAACATGGGGAATTCCAATGTACTGCGAACCCTTATCCGTGAGACGTCAAAATAGAATACAGCAAGAGTTGCCCAGGTAGAGGCACAAGTTCAAGATTTCACTTGGCAACAAAAAAAATTCATGTCAGTCATGAGAAGAACCGATGGAAAGGTAATGGAAACTGGAATCAGTAGCAATTCCTCACATCTGAATACTGCTACAGGGCTGGAAGAAATATAGACTAGAGGCGTATTGCCGAGGTATGCCAAGTTGGACTTTCCAACTTATGATGGTTCAAATGATCCCCTCATCTAGCTCCATCGTTGTGAGCAATATTTTCTTAATCTGAAGACACCAGAAATAAATACGGTGAACCTTGCAGCATTTCATATGACGGGAGAGGCACAACTCTGGTTCAACATATTAGAATAAGAAGAACCCGACTATCATGGAACGTGTTCAAAGAATATTGCAATTTGAGATTCGGGCTTCCACTCAGTAGCAATCCTTTGGGCGATTTGGCTAATTTGAAACAGACAGGGACAGTGGAAGAACACCAATGTCAATTCCAGAGCCTCCTAGCTCGTGCAACGACAGTTCGAGTAGATTAGCAAGTTGATTTGTTTACTGCAGGCCTAACAGATTCAATCCGAATCGATATAGAGATGCGAAATCCTCAAAGTTTGGTGGCAACTATGAACCTGGCAAGAGCCTTTGAAAGAAAACAACAACTGGAAGAAAATTGGATAAATTCATGGTCCAATACAAGAACAACACCTACTTCATCAATTCTGCCTATAACCAAAGCTACTGGCACATTACAGAATTCTAGTTTAGGAAGTGTTTCATCTCAAAGATTGAATCGTTCAGAGATGGCTGAACGAAGAGTAAAGGGACTGTGCTATAATTGTGATGAATCATATTCCTCCAGGCATCAATATAAGAAATTGTTTTGGTTGGAGATGGATAATTCAAAGGAAGCAACGAGGCAAAAGGACTATGGGTGATTCATAGTCTTATCCTACTGTTGAGCTTTAGGACAAGCTCTTTCTCCAAGAAGGGAGTGATGTTATGGATGCATATTTGTGGGCAAGACTTGATCCAGAAGAGAATCCAGTCAATGGTGATAAGAATGACAACAAATAAATTAGCATCAAAAGTGGATTCAACAGCAGCAACTAATTAGCAGAAATAAATATCATAATTAAGATATTACTCTAATTGTCATTATCTTATATTATGACCTTAAATGTTGATTTCCAATAATAGAGAATTTCATGTGAAATCATGTAATAATCTCTTTATAAAGAGATCAGGTTATGAATAAAATATCAAGCAAAATTATCTCAATTATTATGTGAGGTTTGAGACTCTCTCTTAACGAGTCTTGAGGTTTTGGGCTCCCTCCAATGAGTCCTACTTTTCTGTCACCATAGGTCCAAACTGCAACAAGGCAAAGGCGACAGGTTCTGAAGAAGGCTTCGTAGCTCATCGCCCCGTGACTCGATCCTTGACTCGTGAATATAACAGAGAGAGAGAGAGAGAGAGAGAGAGAGAGAGACTAAACTTGCACATAACTTAGCATAGCAATATGATTTTCTTTTTACCCTTACCATGCCACTTCGCACATACAAAACACACAACTTGCTTAATATACAACAGAACTATAATGTGACACCTCTTACCCGTCTACAGTGTAGCCGAGCAAGATATGCCACACAGTGTGCCGGAGCACCAAATCATATTTCAATTCAATTAACCCTTTTTACTTTTTTATTTACAATTTTTTATTAATCTGAATTTTTCGTAAATTTTATAGAAAATCCGGCATAGTACCGGCTATAAATTGGAAAAACAGTTCTTCTGAATCTGTTAAAAACACTTACAATATAATTATAATTTCAATCTCAATCAACCACCAACATATTTTCAACAATTTCTCAAATCACTTCAGTATCTCAAAATTCAATTCATTTCTTATCACACTCAATTCAATGAGAAATGCTCACATTTATTACTGAATATAGTTCATAGATAATTATATCAAAAGCATAATTACATGAGTTTATAATATACATTACAGAAGTTTACAAAATACAAAATACCAAAAGTAGCCTAATGTCCTACCAAATGCACTGCAAATGTGAGCATTTCTTATTGAATTGAGTGTGATATGAAATGAATTGAATTTTAAGATACTGAAGTGATTTGAGAAATTGTTGAAAATATGTTGGTGGTTAACTGAGATTGAAATTATAATTATATTGGAAGTGTTTTTAACATATTCAGAAAAACTGTTTTTCCAATTTACAGCCGGCACTCTGCCGGATTTTCTATAAAATTTGCGAAAAATTCAAATTAATCAAAAATTATAAATAAAAAAGTAAAAAGGGTAAATTGAATTGAAATATGTTTTGGTGCTCCGGCACACTGTGTAGCATATCTTGCTCGGCTATACTGTAGACGGGTAAAGGGTGTCACATATAATCTCAACCAGGACAAAACAAGATGGCTCAATAGTGGACCTTAGCTCACAGCTCAAAGCAGGAGTGGAGATTGGATAAAGCAGAAGTCCTTATGAAATATCACAAGCTATGTTGTTAAATAAATAGAATCCAGACAAAGAATAAAGATTTTTTACGCCATAGTATGAAGAACCAGAAATCTGAACTTCTCATCAATAGGCAAGATAGACTTACTAGCCTGAATGCCTTCAGTGAATTTGTTCAATGAAGGAATAGGAATGGACCCTGCAGGTGCAGGCGGGTTAACTGAACCAGCAGACTGTGTAGCAGAACAAACAGGATTTTCCTGTAAGACAAAATCATAACCCTTTTTTAGCATGTTTCGATTAAAAGGGACAAATTAAACACAGGCCCACAAAATTTTAATTTATAAACAAACTAAAACAATAGTGCAACAACTGTCATTTAAGCTACATTACTAGCATCATAGTGAAACACAAATGCGTCAAAGTTAAACATGCATGTAACTCAATAATCATAGTAAAAACATGCAATTAGGCAGCATATTGATACATCCATACAATACAGTTAGCCAAGCACTCACGAAGGGGCTTAGAAAGAGAAGATAAGATCCAATAAAAAAAGAAATAACATCTCTGCAGCCAAAGCCATAAAGCCAGATTAATCATATCCACAAGGCACACGCAAGGACGTCATATATATCAGACCATAAAGTCAACTTCCTACAGAAAAGCACGTAAGGTTGGATAGTAAACATAGAGTGCAACACCAATCAAAATGCAGATTAAGAATTGACAAATCTAAAATATAAACTGAAAAACTAAAGGCTCATGGCTAACTAGAGGTAACATTCATTTTCTGGAAACAACGCAGAGCATGTCAATTAGACTTAAAAACTCCATTTCTTTTCCCTTTTTTTATCACTTTTTTCCCAGCAACCAAAGAGACACCGGACCAAATTAAAAATTAAAAACAAAAATCATTGAACATCAAATTCTACAGGAAAAAAAAAAGATCAATATTAAAAAATGAAACAGAACACTGATATGGAAGCTAAAGGAGTGTTAAGAACTTAAGATAGGGTTTAAAGAAGCAATACGTCGCCTTCTGTTGAAGAAGAGAGCTCGCCTTCTTCTCTGGTTTTGGTGTGGCGCTGAGGTGGATTAGGGTTTTCAGGATTAGAGGACATGGATTTGGTATTCTTGAGCTCATCGGTGGCGTTCTCCATTTTCTCTCTCTCTATCCAAAAATAGAAGAAGAATCGTTAGTTTACTTGTTTGGTTTCCGTTTTTCTCTCCCTAGAAAAATCGACGGTTAGCAGTAGCCAGTGAGATCTAAAGATAGAAAGGAAGAGAAAATGGCCCCCGAGCAAGTCAAGCAAGGAATAGCGAGCACAGCCGGCGCTGCAGTATAATTACGTAAATGTCCTTGATTATGTCATTGTATTACCAACTCTTTAAAAGATATCTTGTCCAGCAATGACACTAAATTCTCTGTCACTAAATTCTCTGTCATTTCAACCTCGGGCTCAACTCACCACGCTCCATTTGTGCTTGACGTGTCAGGCCCAGCTTTTAACCCAGAGTTTATATTATTGTGCAAAGGGCGAAATCGAACCGGGATTAGCCTACATTTTAGAGTAAATTTTATTATAAATAGTATTTTGAATTTATAATATTATAATTTTCTCAAAATTAGATTTTACAAGCTTAAAAATCCGTGTAATTTTACAGAATTTTTTTTTAATTTGTTATATTAATATATTTAATAAAAATATTTATATAAAAAAACATGTTCAATTTTAATTTAAAATAATATAAATTTTATATTTATATATTATAAATAAAATTATTATTTATTAATAATTATTAAAATATTTAATCAATTTAATTAAAATAAAATAAAATTATATTCATTTGCTATATTAAAGATTACAATTTTTTTTTCTTTTGTAAGGGGAAGGAGATTAAACCGGGGACGTAGCCCTAGATTCATTATGTTCTTACTACTAGACTAAAGTTAGGCCGGTAAATATTATATATTAGCAATGCATCTATAATTTACCTTAAGATAAAGTAATGATAATAATACAATAATTATTAATTATAATATATTAAATAAAATATAATTTAATAATAAAAATATTTAATTTCAAATTTAGTTATAAAATAAGATAATAAGTAATATCGATTAAGAAAAATAAATGATTAATTCATTAAAAAATGACTTAAAATTATTCTTATACAATAAGTTTGGTATATAAAAATAATGTATATGCACATTATTTTAAAATATTTTACAATAGATGAAAATAAATTAAATATATTAGAAATTTCAATAAAAATTAAAAAAATTTTAATTATTTATTACTTATATATTAAATTTACACATTTAATATATTAACTACTCTGGGTGAATATTGCTTAAAAAAACTCTAAATCTATATTATAAAAAAAATCTATAAATAATTTTTTAATATTTTTAGATAATAATAATAATAATAATATTAATATAAAATAATAATGTCAATTAAATTAATAATTTATTTTTATTACATTTTTGTTGTAATGAAATGGAAGTTTGATATTGTATTAATATAATTGTAATGTATGAATTAAAATATTTTATCAGAAAATAAAGTAATTTTTAAATTAATAATAATATAAAAAATAATAATGTCAATCAAAATAACAATTTATTTTTATTATATTTTTGTTGTTATGAAATGGAAAATTTAATTTAAAAAATAATATTTAATATAATTAAATAAATAATTCAAAAATAATACTTTTTGTTAAGAATAGTAAAAACTATTTCTCATTTAATATAATTATGTATAATAGCTAAAAAAAATTTTTTTAAACTGCTTAAAATTTTTAAAAGGTATCTGTAAAGAAAATCAATAAAAAGAAAATGATTGATGCCATACGCCTGTCTTTGCATATCAAATGACTCTTTTACAATTATATGTATATATATAATTTAAAATATAAAGGAGGGACATTAGAAACAATGAAAAGTGCACCTCTTTTAGCAATATATATATATATATATATATATATATATATATATATATATATATATATATATAAAAGATTTTAATTGAATTAATTTATTTTTTATAAATAAGGAAAAGAATTTAATTTTTTGTTAATTTAAAAAATTTTATTTAAAAAAAATTATGCCAAAAATAATAGACCTAACTATAAAAAAAAATCTCTATGTGAATTATAATTTTAATTAATCTTTTTTTTTAATTTTATATTAATTTAAAACTATTATTTATTTTGGCTAGCATCATAATTAAGAATTTTTGGGTGTTGATGAAAAAATATATAGTAAAAATATTATTATTTTAGATATTGTTATTGGCATATTATTGCTAATGTGAAGGTTAAAGAGATAAAAATATTATTATTTTATATATTATTATTGATGCATAAATTTGATAATAAAAAAAAGCAAATATTTTTTATTTTTTTCAATTATAATCAATTTTATTTGGTCTATTTTAATTATAGTCAAATGACTAATTTTAACATAACTTAAGCTCCGTTTATTTCATAAAAAATATTTTTTTAAAAATATTTTTTATAATTTTTAGTGTTTAAAATACTCAAGAAAATAAGTTAACGAAAAATATTTTACTTTACTGATCAAAAAGAAAACCAAATTAATTTTAAAAGAGAAAATTATTTTTTATTTTCTAAACTTTAATAATTTTATCAAAATATGAAAATACTAATATTTACATAATATAAATATATATCATTAATTTATATTTACATAATATAAATATGAAAATTCTCTTTTTTTTTAAAGAGAAAGTTATTTTCATTAATTTTAATAAACTTCTCATCTTTTATATATATATATATATATATATATATATATATATATATATATATATATATATATATTCAAAGATAGTAGAATTCATTATGTGAACAAATTAATATATGGGCCATAGCCCAATTACAACAGGCTTAGTATCAACCCACCAAGTGCAAAAGCTAACCCAAATTCAAGGCTCAATTCAAGCATCTTAGCCCACCAAAAACTCAAGTCCAAATCTAAGAGACCTAACTAGGACCAGAAGAGTGGTGGTGCCACCGACGTCTCTAATGGAGAGTCACAAGGGAAACCATATATGCCGATGCGTATAGGGACCGTGCAAAACTAGGTCGAATTAATCTTTTGTTTGGAGCAAGTTTTTTAAAGTAACGAGATTTTTTAACCTTAAATACTTTAATTTTTTTAAAATATTAAAAAAATTTAAAAGCTTAAAAATAATAAAAAATTTTACTTTAAATAACTTTAAAAATAAAGTGTAAAAAAACAATAGGAAACCCTTTCAAATATATATATATATATATATATATATATATATATATATATATTGAAGGAGCGGTAGTATAAAAAATAAAAGTTTATATCATTAAATTCAAAAATTTTCACTTATGGTCACATGCATTATGCAATATTTATTTTTATCTATTTGATT
Source organism: Hevea brasiliensis (assembly GCF_030052815.1). Classification (NCBI taxonomy): domain Eukaryota; kingdom Viridiplantae; phylum Streptophyta; class Magnoliopsida; order Malpighiales; family Euphorbiaceae; genus Hevea; species Hevea brasiliensis. The sequence goes on from NC_079500.1 coordinate 96,194,356, forward strand.
TCAATGATAAACAACATATTAAAACTCTTTTAATACGTTTTTTTATCTGTATTTGCCATTTAAGATTTTAGAATTAGATTAATTTTAGAATTAATCAGATTAATTTTAGAATCTTAGATTAAATCAATAACAAATACACTAACCTCTTGATGCACTACAGCGTATTTGTGTCTTTGGGATGCGTCTTTAGGACACCAGATGTTGTCCCTCTAGCTTGTCCACACAAAGATTACCTATGACAGCCCATGAACAGCTTCTAAAACTTTTTCTATTAATTAGAACATCAAGTTTTGCCTTTTAAGATATTAAAGATGTAAACAGGATACTATGAACAATTTCTAATATTTTTAATTTAAAAGATTATTTGCTAATCTCTTGGAATTGATAAAAGATGAAGAAGAAGAGAGAATGGTAGCCTCAAGGGTGGCGGCACAAAGGAGGCAGCAGCTGATTGTTATTTATTTTTTTTCATAACAACACTTATATAACTAGGTCACCACTTAAAACCCTTGCCACATGTCACCTTCTGATTGGCTCTAGGTTTAATTGACCCAATCACATTGTGTCAAGTATCAAACCTATATTTAATCTTAATTTTAATTATCTTATATGATTAAAAGACATTTGGCAAGCTTATGTGTAGTGCCATGTGTCACCATCACATGGTGCCACATGTCACCCTGTGAAATGACCAAAATGTCCATGTGTCTTAATTTTGAGTTCTCAACCCAAAATAATTATTTCTCTTCTTCTAATCAATTTATATCAAATATAAATTAATTAATTGATCTCTATTAATTAATTTCTCATTAATTAAATTCATATTTAAACACTTTAAATATAAATTTAACTTATAGTATACATCTAATAAGCTAGATTTGGTTTCAAGCCATGCTAGGGACTTTACAATCTAATTGCAAACCTAATATATTTAATTAATCAATTAAACTTTTTAATTAATTAATTAAATCATATTTAATTTGGTGATTACTTGTGTATGTGTGTGACTTACTAGGCTCATCACTAATTGGCAATGAGATATGATATCAACTCTTAATATCATCAGAACTCTTTCTTGCCATAAATGATTTCTCTAAATCATTTTATGTACCTCATAGACCATGGTTAACACCTAGCATAGCATGCCATGGCCACCCAATCAGTAATAAGGTTTACCTTAAATGAACCTATAATCATATGTTACCATGCACTAGAATCTCTCTGTTACAAAATCACAATTCAAACTGGAGTCATGGTTTATGTCAAACCTCATTTGCTATGAATATTATATTCTCTTTTAATTACAGTTATTGATTAAAAAGATTTTCTCATCAGAAAACTCTTTTCTGATTAAATCTACCTGTCCTGGCCAGGAACTTAAAACGTCAATAACAATTAAATGAACATAGGATTTTATCCCTATTTACTTAGAGGAATAGATTCCATCTTGATCAACACCTACCTCTATATATAACTAGTAGGAGCCAACACGTGCCCATATACCCATACACAGTACAAGTATAAAAGCAGTATCAAACTTAAACCACCTATATACAAGATAACTGTGCTATCTCAGGTTTAAATATTATATGCACTGATATGATTTATGACAATACAATGACAAGAGTAAACTCCATGTACTTGTCATGAGCGTCACTGGTTCGGCCTACTTATCATGTATAAGTGCCTATCATGTTTGTTATATGGTATGAGATTCACCATTCCATCTTATTTATATTTCATATAAATAATTTAGGAACAAACATGAATACAATCTTTCTAGATAAGTCATGTCCTTATTATGAAGTATCATCGATTGTGAAATTATTTATGATACTTTGTGCTAGAGATACTATCACTCATATTCTTAACAACTTAAGAATATAATTTCTAACAAAATATTAATGGACCTTTTCTATTACATATAAATATATTATATAAACGGAAAAGTGGAAATGTCTTTTATTAATAAAAGATGTACAAGATACATACTAAATAATATACTCTAGAGCATACTATTAACAATCTCCCACTAGTACTAGAGCCATTCATTACAATATCTTAAATCCATATTCTCAAGATGTCGATCTAGCTGAGTCTGTGACATAGGCTTAGTGAATGGATTAGCTGGATTTTCAGCTGATGCTATTTTCTGCATGGCTATATCGCCTCGTCCAACTATTTATCTGATAATGTGGTAGCGCCTTTCTATGTGTTTGAATTTCTGATGAGACCAGAGTTCCTTAGCCTGTATGACTACTCCATTGTTGCCACGTGATTTTTTTTTATTTTATATAATTTATAAATTATTTAATATTTATCTATTAATACTATAATTAGTAATTATTATTATTATAAGGTAATTTTTATCTATATATATATATATTATGAAATTTTTATTAAAAAATTTAAGAGATAAAAATAATAAAAATAAAATTTAAAATAATTGATAAAAAAAATTTGATACGTGACGTTTTTATTATATATAAATTATAAATTATTAAATAGTTACTCAATTACTAATATAATAAGTAATAATTATTATAAGTTAATTTATAATATATTAATATATATTAATTATTTATATATTAATTATTTTTATTATTAAAAAACTTAAGAGTTAAAAAAATAAAAATAAAATTTAAAATAATTAATATAAATTTTAAAATATTATATTATTTTTATATATTAAAATTAAAAATATATATATAAAAATCAAAATTATTAATATCCATGTGCTGGCAATTCCTTGACAGATGAACGAGCAGAGAACCATGAAGAAGCTTGGTAGAGAACCCACTTTCTCATTGAATCTTGAGGGACCCAAAAACCAGCTGCGTATCCAACAATGTAGTATAAGAAAATAAATTTTCAATAAAACAATTAAATAATGCAAAAAAATTAACTTTAGCAGAAATTCAATCTACCAAAAAATATATATATATATATAATTTTCATTATTAAAAAATTCAAAAGATTCAACTGATTAGGTCCAGAAATTCGTAAAGGATATCTGTAAAAATTAGTGTATTTAAATTTAATTAATATTATTAAAATTTAAATTTATTTTAAATTTAAATTTATTTTAAATTTATTCTCAATTTTTTTTAAATTTAATTATTATTACTAAAAAAATATTTATATTTATTTAATTTTATATATTTTAATTAAAAATTATTTTTATTAATAATATATATTTTAAAATTTTAATAATTTTACAAAATATTTTAATTTTATTTTATATAAAATAAAATTTATAAAATTTTTATAAAAATATATATTTTATATTTAATTAAATATTTATAAAAATATAATTAAGTAATAAATATTTAAATATAAAATTTAAATTTATTATGAATATTAAATTTTAAATTTAAATTCACACTAAATCCGATTGTATATCACCCATATTAGATTAAATATGATTCCATCTGAAGCCGATTATGTATTACTTGAACCGTTTCATTAAAATTTAGCTCGCAAAAAATCGACCCGATGCGGTCCGGCACGTGACCCACGCAAAAAGTAGGCTCCGCACAGCTAAAGTGCTTGCTCTTTTCACTCTTCGCTCCCTGCTACTAAACCCTACGCTTCTGCTACTTCTTCACTCTCAATCTCTTAATCTCTCCGTCACTTACACTTCCCTCACTCCCATCCAAACAGACCCTAACAATGTCGAGCTCTCTCGACATGTCTCTAGATGACATAATCCACAGGTGCAGGGGATATCGAGGAGGAGAACGTAACAACAATCATTTTAGAGGTAGAGACAGAGGCGGAGCCTCCCGTTCTGGCTCCGCTCCTGGCCCTAATCGCCGGTTTTTCCAGCGTGACGCGATCAGGCACAGACCCTACCCAATGCTGCCTGTGAGCTCATTTCCATAGAATAGAAAATCGGTTTTCATTTCGTTTTTCTCTTGGAAAAGAAAACAACAAATTTGGGCATTCTTGTTTGATTTCTTGGCTTTTTTTTTTAAGACTATGTGTATGTTTGTATATACGAAGCTGTTTATATGTGTAAACTTGAATGCAATGTAGCCAATGGTAGTTCCGGAGCCGATAATGCTTCCTAGTGGAGAGGCTAATGGGGAGTCAGGCACTAAGCTCTACATATCAGAGTTGGATTATGGTGTTTCTAATGATGATATTAAGGTACATCTAGTGAATGCGTTTTCTCCTCTTCTTTTCTAAAGAGTAAATGGATGCCTATTTTTTGTATTGCTGACTTATGATAATGGCTCTAGGGGCATTTGATATTTTCTCTTTCTAAAAACTGTATTGTTTACTCCCAGGATTTGAGAACTTGAGTATTAGAACTCAGGAGTTGGGAATGTATTTTCATAAGATAGACATGACTTGTGAATTATAATTCTGAATCAAGATTGGTTTGCCATTTATGAGTTTTCCTTAACAGGTTTTCAATTACCGCATTTTTTTCAGGTTTCTCTACCCCTATAGTTTCTGATATATTTTAACTAAATTTGCTGATTTCTTCATTTTTGTGTGTTGCAAATTTTCAATCTGGATTCCAAAAGCTAGCAACAAGTCAGTTATTCTTGTACTCCCCATGAGATGTGAATGGTAGTATGTCTGTTCTAACCGTTATGTTGATGGGTGGGTGATGATATCATTGCGTGAGTTGTAGGAACGTATTGATGCATTTAGGCTGTTGTAGCATAAGGTGACAATATGACTTGAAGTCAGCTCAGCTAGTCTCTCTTTTTTTTTTTTTTTTTTTTTTTTTTTTTTTTTTTGTTCTTTTGTTGAAGTAAAACACACGCACACCTGGTATAGAGACAACTATAGACAGCAGTTAAAACTATGGCAATTTTAACAGCTCAGCTAGTCTCTTATCTATCGATATTCTGCTTAGGGGCAATATCTACTATATAATATAGTATAAGCCTCAAATGATCAGAAAGTATATGTTATGATATTATATTAAAACGCCAATATGCACTGTACTGTCACCCTTGTCTTTTTTGTCATGTTTTATTATTTTCATGTCATACAAGATGCAAGATTGAAGAACTGTATATATATGTCATTAACATATATTAGGCTCTATGCAGTTGCTTTTCTCTGATGTGGGTGAATTGAAAAGGTACTCAATCCATTATGATAAAAGTGGAAGATCAAAGGTATATTCTCAGGGTTAGGTTCTACCTTTCCTTTAAGGAGTTTAGCATTCTACCTATGGCTTAGATAAGTTCTCTCTTCTAGGGGACAGCTGAAGTTGTCTTTTCACGCCAGACAGATGCTCTAGCAGCTATCGAGAGGTACAACAATGTTCAGCTTGATGGGAAGCCAATGAAAATTGAACTTGTTGGAGTTAATTTATTTGCTCCTCCTATGCCTGTAACTGCATCTAGTAACATGGGAAAATCGCATGGTGCCTTTAGAAGGTATAGCGTTTCTTGTTTTATTCCTGTTGTTTTTGCATAATTATTAACAATCCACATGCCAAATGTGGAGCCATTGACTTTGTAAATCTTAATTCTAGGCTGCCATTTTAACACACAGCAATTGAAAAAATAAAATTGTTGAGCATATATGTGCATAAATGAGTCTAACTTTGCGTTTTGTGCCTCTTTTCAAGGTTATGTCTGTGACTGTGGGTCTTGATGCCCCAAGATGTTTTGTAAATTGAATTCATTCTGGAAATATAGGTTTTATTTCTTACTTCCACTGCTTTTTTTTTTTTAGTATTTTTCCATTTGATGTCATTTCATGTTTAAAACCTGATGAATCATGTGTAACAATAAACAAATTAACATCAAATAACCAGGTGAAATCACTTATTTGTCCTATCCTGATAATAACAGGTAGTGATTGATTTCTTTTGTCACAAGCTCTGTACAATTGTTAATATGAAGTGTTTCATATGATATGGCTGCTTCATTAGGAGCTTTTAGCAAGTTTGATTTCTGGTCAATCTTGCTTTCTGAAATAATGAAAAATCTGTTAGCAAGTGTAAGCAGGTACTTTGTTTTTAATTATCTTTCTATTCCTCTGTTTTTAAATCGATTGAGTGAAAGTAACATGGTGTAAGTGCATTAGCATGTGCTTATGCAATCATGTGTTATGGAGCAGTGAGCGGCCACATGCAATAACTCCACCTCATGAGGTCGGCAGTACATCTGAATACATCTCATTGGTGGGAAAAGGGGAAAAGGGACTGAATAACCAAGGTGAATTTTATTGTCATTTTCAGCATGCCTTTTATAAAGGGTGTGCTAAAATTTGCTTAGTGTCTTGAACTTGGCTTATGCTTCATTAAAGGGGGAAAAAATACCCATTTGTTGATGTTTGTGTTCGTGATCGTTGAACTGTGAACGACAGTTTGCTTTCCTCATTTTTAATCTTTTGTTTCTGCATGCTTTAGAGTGTCTTAACAATATTATACATCTATCCTCAATTAATTATACATCTATCTTCAATTAACATGTTTTCAACTGTTACTTGACAGTGATCAAGGAAGCTATAGAGCTAGGGGATGGGGACGTGGTGGTTTTCGTGGTCGAGGATATGCCAGGTTCCAAGGGCAAGAGAGACGCCATGGTGAGGAGTTAACTGCAGACAAGCTTGATGCTGAATTGGAGAGATACCATCTTGAAGCCATGCGAATAAGTTGATTTCATAACTTATTATGGATATTTGCTTGCATCAACAGTTTCTTGTTGGGCTCTTGTAATTTTGGGGTATTATGAGTTAGAATTTAGATGGATAATGTCACTGGAAAGATCATGGTAGAACACATGCAGGGCTTGGTCTTTTGATGGTAGTTCCTCCATGCGTTTAAATACCCACTTTTTGTTTGGATAAAGGCGCAACATTACATTGAGCTATAACATCACCATATATGATGTAGATACAAAATTACTGCATCCATTTTCTCAAGTGTTGGGAGGTTTAGGTTCGGCTCTTAATTTGTATTATAAAAATTTATCAATTTTAATTTGAGAAATATTAAATTTATCACACGTTTTTAAATTAACTTGCTAATCTTACATTACTTGGCAAGAAAAAAGAAAATTACCCATTTATCTTCTAAAAGCAGCAATGTGCCTTAGTCATCTACCTTAATCATACTTCACTTATTTGATCTTCTGCATCTCTAACTTAGACATGACTCGCCGACCTCCACCCTCGCCAGTAGGACTGTGCACAATTTTTGAGAAAATCGAACTGAATCGAAGAACTATATTGAATCAATAGGAACTGTATAGAATTGAAATTTTTTTTATACTTTGATTCGGTATTGGTTCTTTACTAAAAACTGAATCGGAAATGTACTAAAATCAAATCGAAATTGAATCGAAAACATAATTTATACATATGTTTTTTTATGGTTTTTAGATGTATTATATACTTTTAATATAATTATATATATTTATATATATTTATATAATTATGAACTAAATACAACTTAATATTATATTTTATTACTATATTTTCTTAATAATTTTTAGTTATAAATATATTAAATTACCTTATAATTCTTAATTATAAATATATTATTATATTATATATATATATATATATTAATTCTTAATTATATTTATATCTTATACCTAAATATTATATAATTAATAAATAGTTAAAATGTATATTATATGATATATTTATACTATTATATTATATCATATATTTAATAATAAATTATATATGCGATTATATAATTTATAAATGACTAAAAAATGTATTATATGATATATTATGTATTAATAATTTAATTAAAATTTAAATATTAATTTAAGTATATTTTTTAAATAAATAATTATATAAATTATTTTAACAATCGAGAACTAATATGAAATTATATTAAACTGAAATTAAAATAATAAAAAATCAAATTAAAATTATATTAAAATTTCTTTTTAATTTTAATTTTTAAATAGATTTTAAATTGAACCGAAACTATACACCCCTAATCACCGGCCATTGGCCATCCCCTCTTCTTTTTCTTTAATTAATTTTGATCAATCCATCCATCCATCGTCTTACTGTGACAAACTCACAGTCACGGTTACCAAACAATAGAAAGAAAAAATTAAAGAGAAAAATAAAATCTGAAAATTAACAAACAACACAAAGCAGTAATTCAAAAGTAAAGAAACCATGGTTCTCTCTCTTTTATCTACTACTTTGAGAATGTATGTGTTTTAACTTATTGAAAATTAATTTATAAATATTTAAAATTTTAAACAGTTATATATTTACTTAAAATATTTGACAGTTTATGAATATATTTATTATTAAAATAATTAAAAATATATTAAATTATTATTTTAATTAATAAATTATTTTAATTTAATAATTTATTATAATATTATCAAAATATATTTAAAATTATATTATAATATAACTTAATTTTAAATTAAATAGATAAATATTTTATTAAAATTAATAAAAATAATTTTAAAATTAATGTAAATAATTTATTTATGTTATTGTAGGAAAATAAATTTTTTATAGTGAATATGAGAAAAAAACGCAATGATGGTATAAAATTAAAAGAGGGTAATAGGAAAATACTTAGTTAAATTAATTTACAAATATCAAAGTGAAAAACTCCTCTCAATTTTTTTTTATAAACACAACTTATAAATTTAAAAACATATTAAATAAACATGTAAACTTAAAATTATAACTTATAATGGTTTGACTGATTTATAAGTTAGATCGAATACTCTCTATATCTCGACTCTACACTAGCAATCGCTAAAGCAGTAAAAACAAATAATTGATTATAGTGGTGGATTTATTCTTATAAAAAAGGGGTCAATTGACTCTTTTTTTTTCTTAAGTTACCTTTATATATTAATTAAAATTTTTTTGGTCGAAATATACTGGTTTAAATTGACTCTATATAAATTTAAATATTAAACCCTCTTTTTTTAATGAAAAACCTATTTTGAAATCAATTAATAAATTATTGTGTGCTTGTAATATACGTACATTTTCATTCATAAAACTGTGCTTGTAGTGTAGTGTATCGTGTGCCTATAATATATTAACACTTTAACCTTTGTACATTCAGTGTTCTAATTTTTAATATATCAAATATTATATAATTTAGACAAAAAAAAAAAAAAAATTTCTACATCCATCATCACTGGATTTGCAAATAAGAATAGTCGCACCCAGTTTCCTCTGTAGAGCAGGCTTAAGAAGGGGAACAGAGACATGGGTATTATTTTACACCACAACGTGATGAACATAAGCAATTTTAAGAAAGAGACTTCAGCGTCATCACTATCAATAACCATCATTTTACCATATGTTTTCAAACCACGAAATTGATTTAGAAATTTTATTTTTCTATTTTATACCTACATAATATATAAAATTAAAATTATATAATTTCAATATTATATATTTGTAAGGCATATTTTGTGATTAATTAAAACAAATGTCATTAATTATAATTATAATATTATTATTTATAAATTAATATTTTATTTAAGTAAATATTTTTAAATTATTTATATACTTAAAACAATAATAAAGATATTTTAATAATTTGTATATCTATTTTATCATACCAGGAAAAGAGAAGGCTGATTAATCCATCCTGTACCAGGCATGATCTTGGTAACAGAGTTGCAAATATTGTCCTACTATCAGAGTCAGAATTCAACCAATTCTAATGATGGCTGCCAATTTCTATCATGCCACACAAGGACTTTGATTCCATACAACTTCAATTACAATACTTCAAATTCAATGGGCGAGATGTCTAAATGGGTCCTGACTGATCAGAACATAGAAAGGGAAAGGAAACTAACAAATGTTAAAATCAAACATGATATAATTTGATAATAAATATTAAAATCAAAGAAACATAATAAAACAGGAGACAAGAACCAAACTTTTCTATTTATTTAAATCAGCTCATTATTTCAAAAGTCGAAACAAGAAAATTTCTCAACCCATTATAGAACAATCGCAGTTGCTACAAAAATAAGATGAAATTACATATTTACAAAGTTGAAAAATACATAATCCAAAGACATCTCAGCTGCACTTTGAAGATGTATTCGGTTACAGACATCTGCACAATGCCCCTAAAAATAAAATAAGAGGGCCTTGTGACTCAAGCCAGCTTCTAGCATCTTGAAGTCCTATTTGCTAAACACACAAAATCCAAGGTGTATTCTTGTCCCAATAAAGTTGATAAACCTGTGAGTTAGAGAGAACTCACAGTTTTTATTATGTGAGGATGCCTGTTTAAAAAAGCCAGCATTAATGTCATTCTGGAATTAAAAAAGAAAAAATGAATGTACAAGATGAATTATGAATCCGCACAAACAAAGAGAAGGGTTACCCTGATATTGTCGGGTAAATCTTCTCTAGACAAATGCACACCGATAACTGCATCCACATGAAAAAGCAACGTACTTCAATACATGCATACAACATAAGGGTGACAAATAAAAATTTGAGCTTCTTTTAGAACTTAACTGACATAACAGGAAAACCTTGTTCTTAAACTTGCATAAAGTGAATGAACTGATTTGGCAAGTTCAAACTTGCATCTACATGGGACTTTATGATGCATCTTTTAGCCCTAGTGAAAATATAATTTACATTCAAGGTATCAAAAAAAAAAAAAAAACTATGTGTGACCTTCACCCTTTTAAATTTACAATATATTGTTCAAGTCTTATAGACTTTTCCATAGCACTAGACAATAGCTTGTAAATTTGAATTTATAAATAATTTTAAAACTTAAAAGCTGAGGACAGATGAAGTACCTGAAGTAATGCTCAGAATCTGCAAAAGTGCCAAAATGAAGGATGGCCAATTACCAAGTAATTTACTCCAAAAAATTTCCTGAAGATCTTGTAGTTTGGCTTTAGCAACAAGTCTCCAGATTTCAAACCTTCAGATGATATCAAAGCATGATTGTGTGAGGAAGTTCTAACAGTCAATTAATGATTATCAGGATGGAGGAAGAAGGTATCATCAAGCTCACCACTTTCCTAGGCGTCAAGGTGAAACAACTGAGGGAGCCCAACCAGGAAAGCACATATGCACAATGGATTTCCCAGCTTGAACCAATTTCAATTTGCATAATCGACCTTTTTCTTATTTTCAATGGGAAGGAGGGGGTCTAGGAACCTGCTACTCCGCTTAAATCAAATTTTTTTGCCTGGTTGAAGTATTCCATTAATCAGAATAACTATTCAATTTATGCCTAGAAAATCAATCACAATCCAATTGCAGTTCTTCAGACCTTGGCCAAATGTTGCCAGGTGGTAGATCATGAGTGTTGAACAAAGAAAATCAAGTATGCATCAATGCACTCTCTCCCAGATCAGAAGCAATAAAATTCCAAAGGAATCACTAGACTATAGCCCATCATTTGATAGCTGGAGAATCCCACGCATCTGAAGGTACGGATTTTCCAATAGCTTTTCATTGTTACTCTGCAGAGTAGAGGCACAAGCAAACAAGTGATATTAATCACTGCCATCCCATGAGCAGAGCTACAACATCACCACAAAAATGAGATGCAATCCTAACGAAGATTGGGATTTAATTGGAGAACATCTCAATATTCTGAAGCACTAGTTAAGGAATGGATCCATCATATATCCTCTCAGAATATTATTATTAATTACCAGTCTATCATATTCGAATACATTAAACATGTAAAAGAGAGACAAGCATGGATCATACTTGCACCTTATCTATTATTCTCATACTGTAATTATTTCATACTTAACATTGCAGTACTTCCATCAAATAAGTAATATGAAGTCCTACCTGCTGTGCTTTAAAGACAAGATTCTGAAGCATGTGTTGGTACTCATCAGGTTTTTCTGTCATCATTCTCTGAAAAATTCCAGATTGATGAGTGAGCATGGATTGAAATTAATGAAATCTAGCAGTTCAAGGTCATCAGTAAAGGAAAAATAAAGCATCTTGCCTTCAAAAGAAAAGCTGAAGAGTAATATGCTACCCTTGAATCTGTATCATCTAAAAGTTCCCTGCCAAAGCCAAAAGTGGAAGATTTTGGTACAAATTAACAAAAGAGGAATTATTGGGTACTCCCAATGTTTGTACTCCCCCACTCACAAAGCACATGAGATCCAACATCTTAAATTAAGGAATTAAGTGATTTTTGTTTCAGAGTATTTTAGAATTTGCCTTAACAAAATGTAGAGCACAATCTTCCTTAGGGAGTAGTAGGGAATCACCTAAAAAACTCTTCTCCACCAACTTCTTGAAAAGCAGAACGATCTGCTGTGCATTTACCAATTAGAAGCAATAGAAGAGTGGCCCTAATATCTGATGCAGCACCGGGAAAGTTTCCTCTTCCTTTGCTACCAACAGCAACACCCAGCGAAATGTTGTCTGCTACTGCACCAGCAAGCTGAATCAACGGCCAATAGAACAATGCAGCAGGAACACGTGCAACTAATTGCATGGGAACAATAGCCTGTCCTCTGAGAAGCATAGCTGCCATGGATGTTGTCTCACACTTAAGAGAACCATTAATGTTGTAGCTGGATCTGCCATCAGTTTCCTCCACAAAATCATTCCGGGGACTCTTCTCTTGCTGAGAGACACGCTCAGCAGCATCAATTTTTTTATTTTCAGCTGGGCCACCATAAACTTTACATTGTTGGGTATTCTCTCCATATGACACCGCCAGGCACAACTGAGAGAATAGTATGTCACACATCTGCATAGAAAAACCAATGGAACATGAGGTATAACTCTCATTATCAAATCCTATGCAATAATTTCAATAAAACATGAATTATGCATCAGAAGGTCATAAAATTAAACACGAACAGTTTAATCCGCAGAATCAATAATTTTCAAAAAAAAAAAGCAAACTACTCTTAATGAAAACCAAATAAAAGTAGGCATCATTCACTAGCAGATCTTTATTTTGTAGGCCAAATCACCTAAAAAATCCACAATGTATGTCAATTTTGGCACTGCCTTTCAATTTCGTCAATTATATCTCCAACTTTGGGGTGTTGGTGTCAATTACAGGTATCCGTTATATTAGACTTCATTTGTAGATTTGCTAGTTTTATACGGACAAGCTGTGCCAAGATAACGTGTACTCCAAAAAACATGCCACATTTACATTTCTCAAAAATAAACATCTCTTGTCAGCATTTATTGATTTTTTTTTTAGAATTTCTAGTATTTGGTTAATTTTATTTTCTTCTTTTATTTGCTAATTGCTGATGCAACCTGTGATTTCATTCGACATATATGACTGGTCCTTGCCTGAATAAGGTCAACACAACGGAAAGGTTACAATTGAGAACACCCCTTCGAATTTGAGAATTTAATTGGCAAAACTGGGTGGTGACAAAATTGACACAGTACAGTTTCAAATTTTTTAGGTCATTAGAATTACTTTTTAATACCACATGAATAAAAGGGGAAGATGTTCCCTTGACAATAAGGCATCAAACTATCAGATAATTCTGCATGTTATTCTGCTAAAAATTTAGGATAAAAATAAAACCAGCGAATATACCATCTAATCAAGTAAAAATTATTCAATAATATGTAAGGTGGGATTAGGATAAGAAATATCCAAGGTGCAGCGGTGGATCATGTTTTACACATGCCCATGTATCACAATTCACAAGTAATATATCTACAATGTCAAACTTATCCTTGATTTAATCAAATTGGTCTGCATGTTATCCCAGAAAGATACCTTCAAAATGTCGATGCAATAGTTATCCAAGAAAGGTACCTTCAAAATGTTGATGCGATCTGTTTCATTTCTTTGAGCTACCAAGGATAAAGCACTGCTCATAATGTCTATCACTGCATTTGCTTTCTCAAGCCGGTTATCCACATGTTCTTGACCAGCATTGCTGCTGCTTAACTGTTGCACTTCATTCTCATCCAGCAAAATTTTACATCGCATGAGAAGCCTCTCCAGGACATATAGGAAGCCCCATCTGATGAGGTAGTCTTTGGACTTCAGAAGCCCACACATAAGCCAAATGGACAAAGGAACATCTGAAGCAACGGATGAATCATCAACACCAGCACGGGCAATTTTATGCTGCATGTTTTTGATATTCGACCATACACTCACATCCCTTCCATCACTAATTTCTGCAATGAGTAAATCACCTAACCAGGTATAGCCATTCTGACGGTAAGCAATTCTTTCTGAATGAAGAAGAGAATGCAAAGTAGCCCATGCAAGCTTTGCTTTCATGATAACACTATTTCTTATGCCTGCACTCTCAATGCTTTCCAGGAACTTGTAAGATTTCGTTATCTGCATCAGGTGGGAGAACTCTTTGTCTAAACGAGTAAACGAACCAATTATTGTGTCCAATTTCTCTGTTATATTCTCTAAGAGCTGCAAAAGATAAATTAGATTTAGAAAGCAATAGCAATTAAAAATTTTAACTAATAACATTTCAATATTTCCACATAGCTTATATATATAAAAAAAAATCCACAAAGGAAGCCTATGAGCTAATGCAATGTACTTCAGCAATTCAATAGTAAATTACCATCAGAAAACTTCATCAAAGGACAAGAAAAGTAAGCATGCAATTTTCAAATGATGAAGAGGTAAGAGTAAGTAAGAATAAATCATTCATAGGATGATGAAGCTGTGTGCTTGGGCTGTGTGGTGTTCGTGTGTGTGTGTGCGTGTGCGTGTGTGTTTAAGCAAGCGTGCAAAATCATTTTGCACAATGATAACTCTGTGTGTGTATGGCAACCAACACCAGGAATGAACGGCAAACTGCCAAAAGCTCGACAAATCATGAGCACATACCATATATTTTCAACCTAAACAATTCGGTTTAGTCTCATGACTCATCAAATGACTGTCCAACGAAACACGAGAACAAGCTCAAGATGAACTGCAAAGGGATCTAAGTAAATCTATAATATATAATAGGCTTCTATAAACATTAACATTCATCTTCATACACCCCCTAGATATAGCAACACGAATAGTTAGAAGCATTAATAGTGCAACTTCGTTATTGAATAGAAGAAATGATGGAAACCTATCCTGGCTGTATCTATAATATATAATAGGTTGTTGCAAACAGTAATATTCATCATTGTAAATCCCATAACCAGAGTAACACAAATAGTTAGAAGCATTCATAATGCAACTTCATTGATAAATAGATGGTAACTATTACACAATTTGAATATTCAATCTCTGCAATATACATAGTCGATCACTAGGAAGTACAAATCAATTGTCTTTGTACTCGGTGGTGATGGGTTACTCAGAACATAAATTACATGACATTGCAGATGTCCAAAATGGAGTGGCATTATAGTTTTAGTAAGGCTTAAGTTCTAAAATCCTAAATGTTTAGACCCATGTTGCAAATATATTGTTAAAAAAAATATCCATCCACAAAGTATGCATGCATGAATTCTTTACTAATCCAACAAATTACTTGTTTCCAGGTTAGGATAAAGTTCAGCATCAACTGCAAAAGGCATTCATACTGGATTGTCTTTTGGGATCCTAAAAGTAAAATTCAAGATTCCAAAAGGAAGGGGAGAACTACCTCATGATTAACACTGCTACTATAAATTTAAACCAATGTGTCTTGAGAGTGCTAATACCAAAGATGAGGAATCAATTCATCTATAGCAAACATGTCACCTTTAACAAGATGGCAATCAGAAACAAGGATGTTCAGCACCTTCATTGATCATTTGTTTGATATTCACGCAACAATAGGTATGAATAGTAAGAGTGACCAACTCAGAAATGATGGACATTCTAGCCATCCAACCTAGTTATTTTACAAGAAAATGCAAATTATGAATATGTATGCATATGGTTCCTAGGCATCCTCAGCAGATGACCTTTCTCAATGAAGCACACATCCACACTCTTGGCTTTTCTTGACAAAATGGACTGGATCTAACTCCACCCCAAAAGGCACCTCGTAGGGGAGGATTGCCCAAGTCATATATGAAGCATATTTGCCTTGTACCCAGTCGATGAGGGATAAAACACTCCCTCAATCCTCAGGATTGGACATCGGGAGCGTGAAGTTTGCAAAACTGAACATCTGCGGATAGCCCACCATCGAGACAAGGATTGGCTATAATACCATATTGATAAAATGGGCAGGACCTAACTCCCCCTCAAACAGGCACTTTATAGGTGGAGGATTGCCCAAATCATATATGAAGCATCAACAGGCTAATACCAGTCAACAGGCTCATACAAACGGTCTCCACTTAAGCTTACCATATTTAGTCGTTCATTGTTGGAATATCTTGACAATGCAGTAGAAACTGATCTTCTCAAAAGCTCTCCAATGCCTTCTACCCCAAATTTAACAGAAATGTAAAAGGCTTCAGGTGCATCAGCAAGGGAAAGCAAGGCTGATAGAGGTTGAATCTCTTCATAACTATACTCAGAAACTCCAGTAGCTATACATGCTTCATTTATTTGATGCAAAACATAGTCAAAAAGAACCAAATATAGATTTCTCCTGTCTTCTCTCAAGGAAGCAAGAGAATACTGCAAAGAAAAATAAAAGATCCAGATGTAGATGGATTCATTACACTAGAAAGGCCAATCAACAGTACTTAAGAGCTTAATCCGTATGTGAATTATGATTTGCATACCTCATAGAGAATGAACTCAATTCCTCCAATCAGGTCAACCTGGTCTATGAGAAAAACAGGGGCCTTCAAAACATCATGCGTCGGCCCATCAGGAACTTGATAACACATATTTGTTAACATGCAAACAAGCCTGCTATGAACTAATTCTGCCCAAGAATTCATCCGGCTAACCTCTATAAGTGTCTTAATGACCTGAAAATGGATGTAGAAAAATTTTATCAAACCTGACCCTGAAAAGAAAAAATTGACATAAAGAAAGAAAGAAATAACAGGTAAGATTCAAGCAAGGCCTTTCTTTTCTTTCTCTTTTCTTGTTTTCTCACTCAAAGCATGCATTACTAGAAGTAATTTGCAAAAACAGTTCACTGATATAATGATGTTCTTATCCTGGAGTAGCTTTTCTAACCCAAGCTTATAGCACACAAGCAACGGCCAGGTTTTTAAATGTCATTTCAAGTTTTCAACAATCTTCAGGCAATTAAAAGTTATAAGTTGAACCATAAATTATGTAATAAAAAAGTAGCACCAGTAGTAGCAGTAATAATAATAATAATAATAATAATAATAATAATAACAATAATAATAAAGCACATAGTGAAATTCATTCATGCTGATTCCTGTCACGAATTATAGATTGAAAATTGAAAAACTGGGCAACAGTTCCTTCTTCAACTCAATATATTTTCTAAATCAGAAGAATATTCGATGAGAGTTGGCAACACAAATTGAAGTCCAGATAATATTGCATTTCACTTTTGATCGATGTTTAAGATTCCTCTCAATATAACAGGAATCAGTTTCTTTCAACTCCCCGAGTGAAACAGAAATTGAGAACTACTGAATGTAAAAACCTAGTTGAAAAAGGGCAGTTAAATAGGTGAGGCAGGACACTTTTTAGGCATGGAAACATAGTGATGGAATCAAAATCTCCACAACATCTCCTAGTTGTACACTTGTTAAAAAAATTAATTACCTATCCAATAATCCAAAGACACTTTATACACAGTGGCAACAAATATAGAAAAAGTTGAAGGGTCTCCTGGTTAGAGTAGAATAAACAAAGGGTTAAAGAAAACTGCAATTCCACAATGGTAATACCAAGTTGAAAAGGTCACTCACTCTCATGTCAACCCAATATGAGAATGGTTGTGAGAAACATAGATAAAAATAAAGACTTTTTGCTGCATAGAGCAGGATAACTAAGGGGAAAAAAAGAGAGGAAGAAATTGTATCTCATGATAGAACCACAAAGAGAAGTAAAGTTAGGAAAGAAATACTAGCTCACCCTTATGTCAAGGCCTTCTAACCTATTTCTCAAGATTTCGCCTCTATCACAAACGAAATAAAGTAAACAGCTCAAAGCAGATGCCCAGACAGATTCTTCTTTCTCCTCAGACTGCAAAAAATGTTTAGGGGATCAGATGGTAGTGAATTATAAAAAAATCAACATAGTACATTAACAACAACAGAAATAAAATGAATAAAGCATTATCTTGCAATATTATCTAGTTTGTGAAACATTTTTGTTTCAGAATTCTAGGTAAAATTGCTAAAAATAAAGTAGATAATTCATGATCTAAGTCCCATCACTGATCCTACAATACAATTTTAAGTCCTTTACTAAAATGTACCAACTTTGCTTTACCGGTTGGACCATGATATATTAGTTTGAATTGTTACTAATAGGCTGTATTTGGTACAAGGGAGAAGAGAAGACAAATACTTGTCTTGTGCTTAATGCACACAAGATAAGACAAATCAATTACACGAAATAATTATTTAAATATTAAATAAATAAATAATAAAATAAAACATATAAATAAAATGATAAAAAAGTATATATAATATTAATCAAGAAATTTTTTAAGAACTCAAGTTCTTTCAATTTACAATATCTATAACATAATATTTATTCATATTATTTTTAAGGGGCATTTTACAAATATAAATTTTATTACTTTTTATTTCATGGGACTGTACAAGGTCCCATGGGGAGTGAAGGAGCCAAAATAGAACAAGACTAGACAAGACAATAAATCACTTACAGAGGAGAATTTTCCAGTCCAGTCCATTTAATCAAACAAACACTCTTAGTTTGTTCAAAAGTTCAGAAAATACAATTCTTTGAGGTAAAGGTTAGCAATAAACATGCTCAAGACATCCGTTAAGTTAAAAGGTAATGACAAGTGAAGGTAATCAACTAACCAAGGAGTTGCTTAAATGATGCTAGCCAAATCTATACCTGGACAAGAAGAAGAATTATCTCATATAAAATGTTTAAAATCCAAGACTCAAAATTATCATTAGCTGATGAAGCGCCTGACATGTCAGCAGAATCTGCTTTTCTATTCTCCTTTGCTGCAAGTAGATCATCAGTTTCAGAAAATGCTTCTTGTGAATACTCTTCTTCAATTGCAGAAGTACCATCAACCATCATCGGTTCCAGTAAATGGCCATGGACACCAAGGTTCAGAATCAAATCAAAAGCACGAACTCTACAAGCTGCTTTTGGAGAACTAAGCATTTCCTGAACATTAATTTCAAAAGCAAACATTAGACGCTTTAACCATCTGCAATCATAGAAAACTAAATATTTCATTGACGCAGCACCTCAAGCATGGACAGAGTGAGGGGGGCAGCAGTCCCAGAGTCCAATACATACCTACAATGAAAATTTTCAACAATCTTTCATGATCAATTCTTGTGACCACAATGACAAGTAAAAGAAGAAAAGGAGGCAACTGACCAATTTTTCAACCTTGGGAAGAAAACAAGAAGTTAAAATTTGAGAATCCAAGTGCTTTCAACTCTAAGAATCTTGAGAATCCCTCATTTGTCTCTAGTCCTAGAAGGACTCACAGTAACACGCTTATGATAAGTTGTTTCTATTTTCAATACTTCTCAGTCCAAATTTGTTGTTCTGACAATTTAATTACCATGAATGGTTACCCAGATTAAATTATGGCAATAAATTTTACAAGATATTTCCTACAATTACACTCATTGAAAAAACCAAAAGGACTCAAGCATATGGTGTTGGCTGTTAATATTACAAATGAAACAAAATGATCAATATTTGCAATTACCCCAGCAAAAAGTGGTTTGGAAACCAATGAAGATGGGAATGCTTTCACTCCAAAAACTGCTAAATTTGCTGACCAAAAACTTCCCTGATCTTAAGCTAATCAAATCACATTCACTTCTAATTTGACAATTATGCCGCAAGTAAGGGTATCCCCTCACATTACCCTTTGAGATGGTTGCTTGTTCCTTTACCATATTGCATTAGAAGACATGGCAATCCACATTTCAAATAACTTTGGCCCCAGAAAAGGATCAAGTAACTAGGTGATTACTGATATAATTATAATATCATGAGCATTGTGCATCAATTAACCATATATTATTGTGTTGAACATCAATAAGAGTACATATATAGATGCAAAATGATTCAGTGCCACGTTGAAATAAAATAAACAAATAATAACAGCATCAAAACTTACATGTCGATGACAAGTTTAATAAGCACGCTCACAGCCACATCCATTGATGGCTTTCCGCTGTTATTACTTAATCTAGATGATACTGTAAAATTATTAGCACTTGGAGAATATGTCTCTGAGCTAACAGCAGCAATAACCTCGCATACCTCAGCAGGATTCAGCCGTAACGGTTGTTGTTCACTAAATCACATTTAAAAAGAAAAGTATGAGACAGGGGAATGGTAAAAGCTAATAATTTTAACTTCAATTCATGAATTCAAATGGATAACTTCCGTCATCTACTACATTAAATAAGCAAATAAAATAAAAGGTATCAAATTCAAAACCCTAAAAGCAGTAGAGGAACATGGATAGTTTAACCAGAAGGGGAAAAATCACTAATAGAGAATTATTGATTATATCCAAACACACGAACACCCCAAGATGTCTGAGAATGATATTTAGCAGGTTGAAGTTTCAGACTCAAATTCAAAAGGCATTTTGAATTTATGAACAAAGTGATAACTCAACTTAACTCAACTAAGTCTTTATCCCAAAAATTTGGGATCGGCTACATGAATTCTCTTTCTCCACTCTAAACGATTTTGGGTTAAATTCTCGAAAATGTGTAATACTTCTAGGTCATGTTGTATTACTCTCCTCCAAGTCAGTTTAGGTTTACCCTTTCTTTTCTTTCTATCCTTTAACTTAATGTGCTCTACTTGTCTAACTGGAGCCTCCGTATGTCTACACTTCACATGACCAAACCACCTCAATCTCCATTCTCTCAATTTATTCTCAATTAGCACCACTCCTACCTTTTCTCTAATACTTTCATTACGGACTTTATCTAATCTAGTATGGCCACTCATCCACCTTAACATTCTCATCTCCGCAACTCTTATCTTAGATACATATGACTCCTTCAGTACCCAACACTCACTACCATATAACATGGCCGGTCGTATGACTGTACGGTAAAATTTTCCTTTCAATTTATTGGGAATCTTGCGATCATATAAAATTCCCGTGGCACGTCTACACTTCAACCATCCGGCTTTTAATCCTATAACTAACATCCACCTCACATCCCCCATTTACTTGAAGGCCTGAGCCGAGATATTTAAAGTAATTACTTTGGGACAGTACAACTCCATTCAAACAACCAGTTCGGCCTTCACTGAACTTGCAATGCATGTATTCTATTTTCGTTCTACTTAACTTAAAGCCCTTTGACTCTAGAGTACTTCTCCAAAGCTCTAGCTTTCTATTGACTACTTCTCGCGTCTCATCTATCGGAACCATATCATCCGCAAACATTATGCATCAATAGATACTCTCTTGTATATGTTTCATCAATTCATCTAAAACTAATATAAAAAAGTAAAGGCTTACAGCTGAACCTTGGTGTAATCCAACTAAGATTGGAAAATCTCTTGTGTCCCCTCCCACTGTGCGCACAATAGTAGTTGCTCCTTCATACATATCTTTCAACACTTGTATATACCTAATAGATACCTTCTTTTGTTCTAATACTCTCCATAAGACATCTCTTGGAACACTATCATAAGCCTTCTCCAAATCGATAAAACCATGTGTATATCTTTCTTCACATCTCTATATTTCTTCATCAAGCTTCTAATAAGAAAGATCGCTTCCATAGTTGAACGACCGGGCATGAAGCTAAATTGATTGGCAAAGATAGAAATATCACTGGGAACATAATAATAGAAAACCAGAGACATCTAGATTCAAAGATAACACTAGGAACATAATAGAAAATATCACATTTTGAACCTGTAGTGACGATACTGGAAAAGTTGTCGAGCACGTGTGCGGAATGTGCTTACAGGAGAATCCTCCCTACAAAACAGGAATCAAAATAATTAGAAACATGCTCAAATTTTTAAATCATATGGTTACTATAACTGAACTGCATGGTCTAGGACATCTGAATTATCATAAACAAGAGACTAGGCATGCTCCACGAGAGTAACATGCTCCAACACATTTGAATAGATAAAATTTAACTTGTAATTTCCTCTAGTCGAAGTTACATCATAAATCTCTGGTGTAAACTTTATGAATAGATAAAATTTTCTTTACCATAACATGATATAATTACTTCTTCATTCTGTGATGTTCTATCATGTCTATGGTTCTTGCAATTGACTAGGCAAACTAAATGAACTTTACTAAGATTATTTTACTCAATGAACTTTACTAAGATTATTCTCACCCCCTCTAGCTCCTGTGCCTCCAAAGCTAATGCACAAATAATATTAAAAAAAAATTTAAAAAAAAAAACGAAAGATATGACATAGGCAGTAAAAGAAATCAATCAACTAAACTTTTTGCATGCTGATCTAATTCAATTCCTTTGACTAGCTGGTATAATGAAGAACATTTATAAGAATTGACCATAGTCAACTTTGGATGGCCTAAACCAAACAGACACAAAGATGATTTCTAACAAATCTAAAACATTTGGACTTACATGTTACAAACTTCAAAGACAATAAATGAGGCTAGGTGTAGAAAAGGCAAGGCCAGACTAGATAACATAGATGATTCCTAACAGGTCTAAAACATTTGGACTTGTAGATTTACAAACTTCAAAGACAATAAATGAGGCTAGGTGTAGAAAAGGTAAGGCCAGACTAGACAACATAGACCATTACACTATTCTCCAGATTCAAGCCAAAGTTACTTTTGTATCACTACAATCAGATGAACACCCTCACTTAAATGAAAAGGCAGCCCTCAACTTTGTCTGAGAACAGAAATAAGTCACCAATTATCTGTTAAGGGATGAAATGAATTTGTTCGCAGAATGAAGGAAAGTAATCTTAATTGGATCAAAATTCTAAGTGACAGAAAAATAATCAGTAAGAAGAACATGCCAAATTTGGTGAGGTCCTGATTTACTGCGTTTAGAAGCTGTTATTGCTCTTAAATGAGGACGAGCACAGGCTGAACTAGTGATTGTTGTAAACGATGAGGGCTGCAACAGTTGATCAAGATAAGGCATATCAGCAGTTCCAAAATATTTCCAAGGCTGACCCTTCATTTTGGCCCCCATATCTCCTACAAGCAGAGCTGCAGCACCTAGTTTTAGAAAATTATGTATGCTCATATCTTGGAGGTCCACAGCATGGCCACTGCATCACAAAACATGGCATGCATTCAACCGAATCATTTAAGCAATGTATTATAGAACAACATAATAAGACTAAATTAAACAGAAAAATGAAAAGTTAGATGAAGACAAAAGCCACATTCAAAATTGAATTACTTTTCAGCAGAAAGAAATGACAAAGGATGTTCTCCAACCCAACGCCACTTCAAGACATCAATTGCAAGGTAATTCAGGTATTCTCTTGCATCAACTTTTTCACTATTTGATAAGTTTGAAACGGGTAAAGTAGTAGCATCATTCATCTCTGAAGATTCTCCACCATTAGCAGGACTTAATTGGGAATTAAAGGATCTACTCAACAAAGATGACAGCGATGGAAGTGACTGTCTTGATGTAGAGGGGGCCCCAGCAAAAGCAGCTGCTTGGAATGACCGTTTGGGAACATATTTAGCTACTACAGAACGCACATAATTTAACGACTTTACAAGTGCCCCAGAAGTGAAACTAGATACAGGCAAAGAAGGTAAAGAATTTGGAAAAGCTGCTGATGCAACAGACTGTTGATTCAGAGATGGTGACCACGGTGACAACTGTCTATCTGGACTCATATCACACTCAGCAATTATGCACACACAAAACCGATCAATCTGAAGTAATGTCTCCTCACTAGGTTTATATCTGCAGCACAAGAATAATAAACTCATGAAACACAGTAAGTAGAATTTAGCAGAGCTGGCCACTTTATTAAGAGGCACATATGGAAAAGATATCAGTTGCTCATTCAATTCACAATGGACATGCATCTGGTGCAATAATTACAAAGAAACCTACAAATTTCAGGAAAGCCTTTCGAGGAAATCTGAAGTTTAATTATGTTTACTCAAATGAGTTATTTAATATCAAGATAACTGAAAAAAGGTAACCTGTCCTCTTACCAAACTTCAAAGAACTGATTAAATTGCAGTTAAATAAGTTTTCACTAGATTGACTAACAGCTCAAGAGACATTTCTAGTGGGAAATCATCAAGACCAAGACACAAAATGTCACAAGCTATGACAAATTGCAGCAGCAATGCAAGGGAGAAGTATTAAAATTTAGAAGGTAGCTCCAACAAAGTAACTACTACTAAAAGATCAATGATGATCACATAACTTTCATGCATTAATTGTATTTAGATTATCATTTATTTTACACTAAAAAAGATAATAGATAAAACAAGTTTGCGCAAGAAGCCATACTGTAGAAGGTACCGCTTCAAAAGTGCCACACACCTTGCAACAACTGCTGGGCTGGTGCAAATCAAAGTCATATCGTCAGCAAGAAACTTAAAACATCATGAAAACCAACAAAATATGCTCAAAGATGAAAACAGAAGTCGTGCACAAAAAATGCAATCCCAAGTTGTAGTATATCAATAAATAATAAAAAAAAAAGAATATTATGTTAAGATCCAAAAAAAAAAATATTGGTGATGCAATAAAAGAAAACAACAAAACAATGTTTGGGGATTATTTTCATTTAATTTTTGAGTATGAAAATTTAGATCTTGCTAATTTGAAGTTTAGGGTTTTAGTACCATTTAGGAAATTTTATTATCACTAGCCATTTTGCAATGCATAAACAATCGTGTTAATTATATATAATGATTTCACAATGATAATATCAAATAATTTTAATGTATTAAACATTAATATATTATTGACGGCTACATTTAAAGTGTAGCATTAAGATCAGAGAGTTAATGAAAAAATTTACAACTGATTAGAAACTCATAAAAAATTGTAAGTTTATTCATAGTTAACATGTTTTTCCTTCCATAGATTCTCAGTGTTAATTTGATGCGTAAAATAATATTATCATGACTAACATTGAAATGAAAAATAAGCATTCAAATTCATACTTTATTTTAATAATAATCATAGATTATCAAAGCTGTAAGCAATCCTCATAGGTAATATGTACTAGGTATTTTATCACATGCATTGTGATGTGGGGCATGGTCTTAAGAAACAAGGAAAGCATGAAAGGAAGAAAAGAGGGACAAAAATGCAGGAAATTCCTCAGAGAACAGGGCAGAGCACACCTCAGGACGTGTCCCTGCAGGCCACCAAACAACCCAGGGTGTGTCACAAGCAGAGGCAGCAGTTTGCCACTCACACACCCTAGGGTGTGTGACAGGAAGATCCACTTGCCCAAGGGTGTGTGACCTTCTGTCCAGCAGGCATCAATCACGTTTTCTTCAGTCCAACTCCAATCACCTCCAAAACAGTCCAAATTCACCTATACTTCATATTCCAGCAAGATATTAATTCAGATTTAGTTTTTTTCCCCCCTACCTTATTTAGGAGTAATTCTAGTTTAGTATTTCAATTACAATTAGTTATTTGTTTTCCTGCTTTTGTTAGGATTCAGTTTTTCCCTATTTAATTTAGGATTGCTGTGGCTTTTTAGTTTAGCTAAAGTTCCTAAATAATAGTTTTACATTCCTATTATGTTTAGGAGATAAAAACTCTATAAATAGCCCACATAGTCTATGTATTTTCAGTTTTTGAGTTTTGATTAATTAAATTTTGTTGGGAGTTTCTCTTAGATACTTTGAGTATTGTGAATTTGAGTGTGTGTTTTATTTGAGCTTCACGCTGCGCCAGGCGATATCCGAGTGGGGAAATATTGCCCCAATCAAGATGCTTACCTTTGATGAAAGTAGCAATTACAGTGGTTCCCATGACAGTGATCAGGGAACTAGAGCCCTTGACAATAGGAACGAAATATTGCAACAATGACGTGATGTTTAGAGCAATAGATGGATCTCAGATTCGGGTGTAACGAGAGACACTTTGAAGAAATTGCAGACCATCTTAATGCTTGGGGAACTAAAAGAAACAAGGATCATTATAACAATACTCTTGGTGACCCTATCAATAGACCTTTTCTTGTATGAAAGCACCATGTCTAGGACAATGTCATCAAGGCAAGAGGCAACATTAAGGCGACAGGGTATCCTATTGCCTTAGGTGAGAGGTGAGAACCTTTTTAAAGTAAGGCGTGGCCTTAGGTGAGAGACGAGGACCTTTTTGGAGCAAGGCATCATAGCTTAAATTACACACACACAAAGACTTTTTTTTTAACATAAAAACATCATACTTTTAACTAGTTTAACATGTAAAAAAAGCATATTAAAAAGAAGAGGAAAGGAGAGGAGAGGGGAGGAGAGAAATAACTGGTTTGTGGTCTCTTGGAGTGTTGCTAGTGTGAACTGAGTAAGAAGCGACTAGGGTTTCTTTCTAAGTCATGTTTTGTTTGCTTACCAAAACAAAAACTAAAAAAAAAAAAAATGTTGGACAGCATCGCCTCAATGCCTATGCGAGTGCCTCTCTTGCCTCTATCCACCTAGGCACACCTCGCCTAGCGCCTTTCCTTGCCTTTAATAGCACTAGAAATTGATATTTCTAATTTCTATGGGGATCTTAACATATAAGAATTCTTAGATTGGATGCAAAGATGGATAGATTCTTCAATCATGTGGACACAACAACTGAAAAACAAGCCAAATTGGTGGCTTGTTGGTTGAAGGGTAGTGCTTACGCTTAGTGGGAACAGCTACAATATAGAAGGAAATGAGAAGGGAAAGGACCAATTCGTACGTGGTATATGATGAAATTCTTGTTGGAATGAGAATTTCTACTTGTGGATTATGAGCAGATTTTATTCCAACAAAAACAAAGTTGTCAACAAGAGATCCAACCAAAGTTGTCAACAAGAGATCCAACCAAAGCCCTTGGTGGTTGAAAAACGAGAAAGTGAAGGACAAATGGACCTTTAGGATTCCAACACGCCACTTGAAGTAAAGTCTAGGTTTGAGGAATCAGAACTAGAAGCTTTGAGCGTATTCCCTTTGTCATGATTGAAGATGAAGAACTTGAGGAATGTATCCTAGGGAATGAAGAATATCATGCCATGGAGATTTTGATGGGAGTTAAGGGAGAACAATCCATGGAGACAATATTGGACATTGACGAAAATCAAAGAGCTGATGGAAATTGAAAAACTTCTAACTCTTTACCATCTATTGTTTCCTCTGATTTTATTTGTCTAAGTATTCTTGAGGAAGCAAAAGTGAACGGAAAGTTGATCACTTCAATCTTGCTCAATTGTCCATGGACTACCTAATCAACGTAGGCAATGTGGAGTGCTTCCCCAAAGAAGATTTTCATTCTCTTTCACTTCAAAATTCGAGGGAGGATTTTTTCCAAGAAGGGGAGAATGGTGTGGAAGTTGTTATGGAAATGTTTTGGTTCGTTGCAAATTGTTCCAACTCAAGGACAAATCTTTATCAAGTGGGGGAGTATGATGCAAGGCTTGATCTTAAGAAACAAGGAAAGCATGCAAAAGGAAGAGAAAGGGACAAAAGTGCAGGAAATTCCTCAAAAAAGGGGCATAACACACCCGATGTTGTGTCCCATCTAGCCACCACACACCCCAGGGTGTGTCACAAGCAGGGGCTCACACACCCTAGGGTGTGTGGCTGGAAGATCCACATGCCCAAGGGTGTGTTAACCTCTGTCCAGTAGGCATCAATCACACATTCTTCAAACCAATCACCTCCAAAACAGTACAAATTCACCTATTCTTCCTATTCCAGCAAGATATTAATTCAAATTTTGTTTTTTTCCCCTACCTTATTTAGGAGTAATTCTAGTTTCCTATTTCAATTAGAATTAGTTATTTGCATAGTTATTAAAGGCACGTCTTAAGGCTCACTAGTCATCAGGGTCCAGGCTCCATCCTTAGCATCTTATGCACTTGGGCGTGTGCTCTTATTCCAAGTGCAAGGCTCTAGAAAGGCATGCCTTCTTTAATAACTATTTGTTTTCCAATTTTTATTAGGATTCAGTTTTTTTCTAATTCCTATTGTATTTTCGTTTAGCTAAAGTTTCTAAATAATAGTTTTGTATTCCTATTAGGTTTAAGAGATAAAAACTCTATAAATGGCCCAAATATTCTATGTACTTTCAGTTTGAGTTTTGATTAATAAAAATCCGTTGGGAATTTCACTCAAATACTTATAGGGAGTGTGTGTTTTATTTGAGCATCACGCTACGTCATATTGCTTGTAATAATTGTAATATTTACACATGAATATTTAAGTTAATTATAAAAATAATATTTCTAAAGGTAACATCCATTTTTTAACATTGACATTTATGAAATACTATACATAAAATTAAATTAAATCATCATTATTATACAAAAAATTAATTTGATTTATAGTTAAATTATATTATAATAGGAATCTTACATAAATTCAACTATAAGGGAAAAGACCTACAATTCTTCTAAACAAATAAAAATTCACAGGTAGCTCTTTTTCTATATTTATTGTCAAGTAAGATTTTACCATATTTGTTAGTAAATCTTACATGTCAAGTATAAATAAACATTTACAGAAAATTCCATGTCTCAATTAGTAAAACTTTTAGAAGTCTCTTTTGTCCATGATGCAATATTTTATGTACTATTTTGTTCTTTAAAAAGCTTCTCCCTTCATTTGTACTTCTGTATATAATATAAATAACTTAGAAACATTCAGAAAGTTGGTTGCTATCTACTTAGTACTGGTTTAGAATTACCCTAATATGGAATTCCTAATCCAAATGGGAGTAGGATTAATCATTAAGTCTCTATAAATGCCTATGTAACTTGATTATTTTATTAGGGTTTTTATAATGTAGTTTAGAGTATGATTTGGTTTGGAAGGCCTCAGTGCCCAACTTTCGCTTCCTCTTTTTCCTAGCTGCTACAGCACTTCAAGAACTGTTCACAGCAGTGACAGCACCCAAACATCAGATGAATGACCTCATGCAAATAAAAACAGATTATATTTTCTTTTCTTTGCTTAACCTAATAAGATCTAACTCAATACTCTAATCTCCCTTCTTTAGATCTTGACTCTTATCACACAATTGCTTGAAATTTGCCTACCATAAAAACATCAGTGGGTAGGCATCTGAATCTATCCTACATCAGTGGGGCAGCATCTATTTGAGGGTGTGTGCATGCATGCATGTAACATAAAAACTTGACCTTATCTTCAACACTACAAGCATTGTGAACCTTATATCAAGATAAAAATATTATATTGAAGCACCATCAGAACTCCGCCTAAGTAGTTTGCGCTTAGCCGGTCCCAAGCCCGGATATAGGAAGAGGGTTGCGGTAGGTGACAACCACCGTAAAAATTTCGTCGCACCTTATGATATGGGTTCAAATGATATAAATGATATAAACGTTAGAGCGTCCTCTACTTACGACGTGCTACATCGGAGCTCGGGTGTAGTGAGAAATATGCAAGGGTGTAGTGCGTTCACCGAAAGCGACGCGCCATGCCGGCGACCGGGTGTGGTGTTAAGTGAGCAAGAGTTCCCACATCGTGGACGGGTGTGGGTAAAGAAGTTAGTCCATAGAACAGATAGTAGAGCAGATAGTGGAACAAAACACAAGATAGACATAGAAAACAATAGAAGATATCATAGAAGGAGACCAATTAGGAAGGAACAGGATAGGAGGAAGATTATGGTTGGTACTTGGAATATTGGATCACTTACAGGAAAATTAATGGAGCTTGTGGATACCTTAGAAAGGTGAAGGGTGAATATTGCTTGCATTCAGGAGACTAAATGGGTAAGAGAGAAAAGTAAGAAAGTAGGTAATTCAGAGTACAAACTGTGGTTTACTGGAAAGGAGAGAAACAAAAACGGAGTGGGCATAATCATAGACAGGACATTGAAAGGCGCTGTAATAGCTGTGAAAAGAGTAGGAGATAGAATTATACTAGTAATGCCAGTACTAGAAGGAGAAACAATAAATGTAGTTAGTGTTTATGCCCCACAAATAGGACTAGATAGTGAGAGTAAACAAAGGTTTTGGAAAGATATGGATAATTTAATGCAAAACATACCGAATGAAGAGAATGTTTTCATTGGTGGAGATTTGAATGGACATGTAGGAATGGATAGGCAAGGTTATGAGAATGTTCATGAAGGTTTTGATTTTGGCAGTCGAAATGAAGAAGGAAAAAACATCCTAGATTTTCTACGGCATACGACCTGATATTAGCAAATACCTACTTTATAAAAAGAGAGTCACATTTAGTGACTTTCAAAAGTGGGCAACATAGAAGCCAAATCAACTTCCTCTTAACCAAGAAGACAAATAGAGCTCTATGCAAGGATTGCAAGGTCATTCCAGGAAAGGCTTTAACAAGTCAACATCGGTTAGTGGTCTTGGATGTCAAGTTTAGGAACAATTCAAGTAAGGTCGGAAGAAATAGTGTAGCTCGAACAAAGTGGTGGGAGTTCAAAGAAGTAAAGCAAGTGAAGTTCAAAAATTAGCTTCTCGAGTCCGAAACATGGAAGTTGAATATGAAGACCAATGATATGTGGATACAGATGGCATCAAAGATTAGAGAAGTAACTAGAAAAGTACTTGGAGAGTCTAAAGGACATGGACCACCCTCAAAAGAGAGATGGTGGTGGAATGAGGAAGTACAAAAGGCAGTGAAGAGAAAAAGGGAATGGTATAAGAAATTACCTAAATGTGATAATAATGAGGTATATGAACAGTACAAGATAGCAAAGAAAGAGGCAAAAAAGACAATTAGTCAAGCAAGAGCACAGGCCTTTGAAAAGTTATATGAGAAACTTGGAACTAAAGAATGAAAGAAAGATATTTATAGATTAGCAAGGAAGAGAGAAAGGAAATGTCAAAATCTCAATCAAGTTAGGTGCATTAAGGATAAAGAAGGAAAAGTGTTGGTGAAAGATGAGTACATTAAAAAAAGATGGAGAAATTATTTTAATGATCTCTTTAATAATAGTCAAAATGGTAATAGCGTGAATATAGACTATAGAACAATAGAAAAGAATGTAAATTATACTAGACGGATTAAATCTTTAGAAGTAAAAGAAGCACTTAAAGAGAATGAAAGTGGGTAAAGCCTGTGGACCCGATGGAATACCAATTGAAGTGTGGAAGTGTTTGAGAGATATGGGAGTGGCATTATTAACTAAATTATTTAATAAGATTCTGAACTAAAAAAAAATGCCTGATAACTGAAGGAGAAGTATTTTAGTACTTATTTTTAAAAATAAGGGGGAGATACAGAATTGCTCAAACTATAGGGGAATTAAACTCATGAGCCATACTATGAAGTTATGAGAGAGAGTTGTGGGGCATCGACTACGTCATGATACTGCTATCTCTCTCAATCAATTTGGCTTCATGCCCGGTCGTTCAACTATGAAAGCGATCTTTCTCATTAGAAGCTTGATGGAGAAATATAGAGATGTGAAGAAAGATCTACACATGGTTTTTATTGATTTGGAAAAGGCTTAAGATAGTGTTCCAAGAGATATCTTATGGAATGTGTTAGAACAAAAGAGAATATCTATTACGTACATACAAGTGTTGAAAGATATGTATGAAGGAGCAACTACTATTGTGCGCACAGTGGAAGGGAACATAAGAAATTTTCGATCTCAATTGGATTACACTAAGGATCAGCTATAAGCCCCTACCTTTTTACATTAGTTTTAGATGAATTGACGAAACATATATAAGAGAGTATTCATTGGTGTATGATGTCTGTGGATGATATTGTTCTGATAGATGAGACGCGAGAAGGAGTTAATAGAAAGCTAGAGCTTTGGAGAAGTACTCTAGAGTCAAAGGGTTTTAAATTAAGTAAAACGAAGACAGAATACATGTTTTGCAAGTTCAATAAAGGTCAAACTGGTGATAGAGAAGGAGTTAGTTTGGATAGTGTGGTAGTGTCCCAAAGTAATCACTTTAAATATCTCGGCTCAGTCCTTCAAGTAGATAGGGGATGTGAGGAGGATATTAGTCATAGGATTAAAGCCGGATGATTAAAGTGGAGACGTGCCACGGGAGTTTTATGTGATCGCAAGATTCCCAATAAGTTGAAAGGAAAATTTTACCATACAACCATTCGACCGGCTATATTATATGGTAGTGAGTGTTGGGCACTGAAAGAGTCGTATGCGTCTAAGATAAGAGTTGCAGAGATGAAAATGTTAAGGTGGATGAGTGGCCATACTATACTAGATAAAGTTCGTAATGAGAGTATTAGAGAAAAAGTAGGAATGGTGCCAATTGAGGATAAGTTGAGAGAAGGGAGATTGAGGTGGTTTGGTCATGTGAAGCGTAGACATACGGAGAGTCCAGTTAGACAAGTAGAGCACATTAAGTTAGAGGATAGAAAAAAAAAATGGATAGACCTAAATTGACTTGGAGGAGAGTAGTACAACATGACCTAGAAACATTAAACATTTTTGAGGATTTAACCTAAAATCGTTTAGAGTGGAGAAAGCGAATCCATATAGCCGAGCCCAAATTTTTTGGATAAAAACTTAGTTGAGTTGAGTTGAGTTGAGTATTGAAGCACCATCAGATTAATGATCTCATGCAAGTAAAACCTGTGTAGATAAACTTTACCAGATTATACAACTATAAGTTCAACAACACTCCTAGTACAACACAACTAAAGCTTTCCCAATATTCTTTTAGCACGGGCTAGAAAGTTTAAATTGACAGAAACCTCTTAAAAATATGTGTCAAGAATGGTCGATAGGGCTATAAAACTTCTGTATACAGGCATTTGTTGTGCAGCCTTAACGTTAAATGTGCCATAACCCTATCATACAATTGAAGTTTACTAGAATGTAGACCGACTGGTGTTCAAGATAACCACAATTATGATTGTGTTGAAGATATCATGTAGAGATTTACAGTCGTTCGTCTTAAGGCTGTTTTTGAGCTTGGATGTTCTTCTAATGCTCTTTTTCTGTAGTTTTTTTTTTCTTTTTAGTAGAATATGAAGAACAAGTAAAACCAGGAAGGTTCATCAGAATGCGTTCAAGCCAACCAAGGTTAGAATTTCACTTCTCCTTTCCCTAACCCACCAAGCAAAAAAGAAAGAAAAATAAAATCGTTCACTCTGAACAGCTCCACCATGTATGACCCTGACTAAAAATGTTCGATACCATGTGCATACGGGATAAAGCAGCACATAATTACGAAAATGTTCAAATGCAAGCAACTCTCTTTCTTTCCTACAAGGTGTTTATGATTCCAAATTCTCTTATTTAATCTGATGCCTACAAAGGCACTAAAATACCATGTCACTCATTCACATGACTTGAATCACCTAATAAGAAAAGCAAAAACTTAAGAAAAGAAAATAGCTTCTAAGACAAAGAATAAACCATACAAAAATAAATTAAGTTAAATTAAAATTTTGCAGATTTAGATAGCACATGGCATAGTAAGTCCAGAATGACCATTTCCATATTAAAATGGAATATGATATTTACCTGCGCTCCCTTTCAGCAGTTGTATGCTCTAAAATTACAGAATAAGCCAGGTCAATTGTTGCAGGTGATGCAAGATAATCCTGTCATTTGTGAATTAAAGTTATAAGATTCAGAATTAAATCCCACGTACATTGATATAGTAAGATAGCATATTTATCCATTGATTAGTACGATTTACACCCAAAGCCAAAAGTGAAAAAACTCAATTTACCACTCGAGCTATAGGCCAAGAGCCAAGCACATATCACTCATGAAGAAATACACAGAAGACTAGATTGGATTAGATGGGTAGTGAGCTTTGCTTTGCCGACAACCTTGGGTTCTCATTGCACCAAGATACAAATGCTAATTCAAGATCTCTAAAAAAGATCATAGAAAAGGAATGTTACATCTAAGGCTCTGTTGGGCGGTAGAGACAATAATTTAAAAGAAGATTATGTTATACTGCAGATGACAATGAAAATGAAGGCTCAATTGGCTGTGATGACTTATCAATCAAAAATACAAAACCAATCAATTAAGGCACCAGCTGTCTATTACTGCAAGAGGCAAAATTTATACGATGTAAACTTTCTCAAAGAGGAATAAAGGCCATTTAAACGTTGAAAATACATATGGCAAAAAATAAAACAAAAGGACCATTTATGAATACAGAATGAAAAAGCCAAATAACACAAAAATACTTGTACTAGAAAGCCGAATCAACTACTCGCTCCATGTAAATCTAAAATTGATAATTGATTTCCAGAAACTTTCACTATCCAAAAAAAAAAAATTCAATTTCACTAAAATGATAACAAAATGTCCACAAAAGAATCTTTTTTATAGCATTAATAGTCCGTTTGCTGCGAAGAAAATTCAGAAATAAGCTAAATTTATCAAATTCTT
This sequence comes from Hevea brasiliensis, assembly GCF_030052815.1. Classification (NCBI taxonomy): domain Eukaryota; kingdom Viridiplantae; phylum Streptophyta; class Magnoliopsida; order Malpighiales; family Euphorbiaceae; genus Hevea; species Hevea brasiliensis. The sequence goes on from NC_079500.1 coordinate 96,228,886, forward strand.
CTTCTATTTTTAAGAGCTCAAGTTAACAAGGCTGCAAATGCTCAATTTCTTTAATCCCCCTTTCAGTTTATCAACATTCTAATACAAAAATCCCAAACATACAACTTAACACCAAATTAAATCGTCAATTTATCTCAACCAGAAATCCACAACTCCAAGATCCAATTAGAATCAACAGAAGTGCATATGTATATAAATATATATAAAGAAAAGTGGAGGCCACGCAATTACTCACACAAAGAGTTCTAGAAGCTTCAGTGACAGCAACGCAGGGATTCCCATGGTGCGAGGTAGCAGCAGCAGCGGAAGAGAGACAATCGGCGATGGCATGATGAAGGGGCTCAGGACGCTTCTTGAGAGAAGAGGATCTCAACCTAGAAGCACTACCAACGGCGGAAAGCTGGTGCAGCTGTAACCGGGAACTGCCAGAACTGTTCCGAGACTGACTGAAGGTAGTAGACATGGAAAGCAGTGAAGGAATCCGTGTAAGCAGAGCAGCAGATGTTAGTTTTAGGGCTGAAGAAGGAGCTCGAAGAAGTCAGTATCTGGACGAAGACTCCACATTTGAACAGAGAACCTAAATTGAAAGTGGTTTTCTTCTGCGCTGTGTGAAACAGGAACTGACAAAGCGAGAGAGAGAGAGAGAGAGAGAGAGAGAGAGAGAGTGCGTGGAAAGCGATGTTTACACTTGACGAAGCTTAATTAGGCCCTTGGAGAAGTTAAATTTATAAATTTAGATTAAAAAACAACAAAATTAAATCAAGAAATTGAAACTCAAAATTAGGAAATTAAATTTTTTATTTTTTATTTAAATAAAAAAATTAAAAAAAAATAATATATAAATTTTAATTTTTAGACTTAAATTTTTAAATTAATTTATAAAAAAATAAAAAATTAAAATATATTAAATTAAATTTTTTTAATAAATATAATAATTATATTGAATATTTTACTTTTTTTTTTCAATTAATTAATTCTTAAAATACATACGTAATTTATGGGTTGTATTAGCTGGCAACCGCTACAATTTTTTTAACTTATTATAATCTTTACATTTTAATCCCTGAGGCCCTATTTTAACAATTACAATATATATATTTTTTATATTTAAAATTTATTTATTAATTTTTTTATTATTTAATAATTGTAATATTTATTAAATTATTACTTAATCTCTCTATTTTAACGAAATTAATTAATTATTATATTTTAAAAAAATATATTAATTAATCTCTATAATTTAATTTTATTAACTCTTTATTACATTCAATTAGTTTTGTATATTTCTCTTTTTTTTTTTTGCTCTTATCTCTTTTTTTCATATTTCTTTTTCTCTATATCTAAACTTTTCTTTTTTTCCTCCTTTCTCTTTTATTTTTTTATGTGAATCATTTTTTGCTATGGTTTCATTATATGTAGTATAATTTATCTACTCATTTGAAAAGATTATTCTTGAAAAAATGTGATTTTTTGTTATAAAATTATTGTTTCTTAATCATCCTTTTACTTAGGGGTGGCCATGGTTCAGGTACCGCCAGTTACGATTCTTGAGCTATCGATTTAGATTCAATAAAATTATGAACCTAAATCAAACTACTAGGGGACAGTTTGAAAGACGATTTCTGAAACTACGATTCCGGTTCAAGTCACAGTTTAAAACGGTTTAAATGGCGGTTCGAAAAAGAATAATTCAAGATGGTTTGAAATACGATTTATGAGTGGTTTATGGACGGTTTAAGGATGGCTTAGACAAAAAAAATTAGAAAAAAATTTTATTGATTCAGAATTTAAATTATATTTATAAAAATATTTTAATTTTTCTTATAAATCTTTCAATCAAAATAAAATAAAATAAAAAGAATGAAAATAATTGATCTTTAAGAAAAATTTAATAAGTAAAGACTTAAACTTGATTAAAAAAAACTAAAGATGAAATTATTTTTTTTAAAGAAATTAGCAAAAAGTATATTAACTTAATTTTGTATATGTATCCCTTTAGGATTTAGAGGAATCGAAATTTATAGTTTTATTGCTTGCCTTTTTAAAAAAATTATATGATAATTGATAATTAAAAAATTATAAAAAGAGAAAAAAATTAAAATATAGGGTATTAAGAATTTTATTGAGGATATAAAATAACAACAAAGTAACTGAGATATTATTAAAATTTTCAGTTAATATATAAAATAATAAAGTAGAAAAATTGAGAGAGTATTAGAAATTAAAAGGAGTGTAAAAAATAATTATTTAGAGAATTTGAAAGAAATTGAAAAAGTATTAAGAATTGAAGAGAGTATAGATAATAATTATGTAGAGAATTAATGATATATATAACTAAATTAGGAGTAAGGTGAGATGTTTATTGAATTTTTTTATATTTAAATCATCAGTTTGGTCCGGCTCGAAACCATCAGTTCAATCCAGCTTGGAACCTCCAGTTCACTGTTTCTAAAAATATATGAACATGAACAAACCGCATAAGGATAATTTCGGTCAGGTTCGAAGCCAATTTCGATTTTGATGGAACCGATTCTGATTTGATTCCAATTCAAAACCACACCGTGATCACTCCTACTTCTACCATAATTTTTCAAATCACTAATTTAGTAGTTTGAAATAGTTTAAAATTTGTATATTCCAATTTTATCTTTACATAATTTATAAAATTTTGATTATATTTTATTCTTTTATTTTCAACAACCCTTTTGAAGGGTAGTTTAATAATATTTATATTTATTTTATCATACTATATTATCCAACAAAATAAGAAAATATTATTAAACTATTATGCTTTACATTGTATTTTCAAACAAATTAATAATAAAATAATATCACGTAATATAATATAATATTATACGATATATTAATAAATTATACTGCAATCAATCCAAAATAATTGAGGCGATAACACATGAATATTATTTTTCAATAAAAAAAATAAAAATGATATCTAATAAATTGAATAAAAATATTTAAACAATTTTAAAAATATAAATTGAAATTTAGTCTTCATATAACAAAATTTATGTTTTGTTTAGAAATATTTTTTTTAAATATATTAATCAGCTAATTAATTTTATTAAAATATAATGATTAAATAGTAGCTTGACTGACATTAAAATCCATTAACTAACTAAAAAATTGATAAAGAAATAGAAGAATTTAATGAATCCAGTACAATATATAGATTAAATATTAACTTTTTTTTTCTTTGAAGAATATTACATCAAAGTCCCTCTGGTTTAACAATCATTGAAAATTAGGATGAAGTGTCTTTAGAACATTATAATCCCACCCTTAAGAAAAAAAAAAGAAAGTTTTATTTTGAAATAAATTAAATTTATTATTTATAATATTTTTTGATAATTGAGTTGAGCAAATCCATATGTATTAATTGTGAAAAAAAAAAGAAAGTTTAAAATCAAATTATGCAATATGTTATAATAAGAGATTAATGGGTAACAAACTTTTCGTATGAGGGTAATTTATATATTATTCAATTTAAATAACAAAATATGTTTTATAGTAACTACGCATCAATAGGGCCATATTGGGTTTGATATGAAATTTGGAATATAATGCAAATTATTGGAATAGAAATATTCTTTTGCTCAAAAAAATATATATATATTTTTTAATTTAATAGATATTTAAACTAATATCAACAAAAATACATTTTTATTATATTAATTAGAAAATGTTAAAAATTAATTCAAACTTAAATTTAATATATTTTAATTATAATATTTTCAAAAATTAATTAAACTGCTTTTATCAAATTATTTTTAAACTGTATTTAAAATATTTTTTTTAAATAATTTTTTTTACTTTTTAATCTCAATTATAAAACGAAATTTTATTATTTTTGAGAAAAAAAAATACATGCGATGCTCTCAATTGGTTAAAAAAATTTGAAAAACAAAAGAAAGATATTGAAAAATAATAATTAAAATAAAGAAAAATATTGAAGAGGGAAGATTAATTTTTGAATAATGAAGCCCAATGCTTTCACTAAGCCCATGTCAAACAAAGCAATAAGAGAATTTATATAATAAATAATGTAAACCTCTTCTAAATGGCCCTCGTTTGCAAAAAATAATTTACATGTAAATCACAAAAAATATTTTTTAATTATTTAATTATAATATAATTAATAGTATATATTTATATTATACATATAAAAATATTTTCACTAATTAATAAGATAATTCTCTTTTAAAAAAAATTATTTTCAATTAATTTATTTTTAATCACATAAATATGAAAAAATATAATTTTTTTTACAAATTAAAATGAGCCTTATGAATAAAATAACTAAATAAAAAAAGTACATAGCTTTCTCCTTCTCTAATAGTTTAGCCTAATGATTAGAAAAGTAAAGTTCTTACAATTTTTTATAATTATGTTAATTTTTATTTATAAATATTAATTTTTAAAAAATAATTATAAATTTATTTAGGATAAAAATAACATTTTAATTATAAAATTTGTCTAATTATATTTAAATATTGTTTTGAAACCATGAACTTATACATATAAATTTCACAATTAAAAAATATTTTAATTTTATTTATTAACTAATTTATAGTAAATTTTTAAAATTTTACTTTTATTTATTAAAAATTTAAAACGTAAATAATAATCGATAAATTTTACAGAATAATTGTATTTATTTTTCACCATAAATATAATTAATTTTATATAAATAATTGATAAATATAAATATATAAATATAAGCCTTTATAATAAATCTACCAATCAACGAAGCGCAATATATCGGATTACACTTTAGAGCTTTGATTTAGTGCTATCCCCATTTTGCCCCTCAACAGTTTCGTCAAAGCCAATCTTATCCAACACCTCACCCAAAACCACCAGCCTATTATTTGCATACACGCGTCCATCCCATTTCCGCCTCACCAATTCGTTCCCTAGCCCAACCGCTGCCTCAACTGTCGCCTGCGCGCTCTCGTGCGCCGAATGGACGATTCTCCTCTCCACTGCCATCTCTGCCGTCAATTTCGCAGCCGTCAACACCACCTCCCTCCTCACACTCGCATCCCCAATTTTGCACTTCAACATCGCCATAAACCAAGCAGGAATCACAACCTATATCGAGCTCACTCATGTAAATGAAGCCCCTATCTTTTCTCATCAGCACATAATCATGGCCCAAAGCCAACATAAATCCTGCAGTCGACGAGTGTCCGGTGACGGCGGCGATAGTAGGCATAGGAAGCGAGATGAGATCGGAGATTAGAGACCGGAATTTCAATGACATGAGCTGGAAGCGGGACTGAGTGATAGGTGCAGATGAAGCGGATTGGCCCCAGGCAAGATCGTAGCCATTGCAGAAGAATTTACCATGCGCGGTGGTGATGAGAGCAGAAGAAGGGTAGAGTGGCTGGTCACGAAGGAGGCGAAGAGCGGACTGGATAGAGTCGATGAGTTTAGGGTTTAGTCTGTGCTCGCCTGGGCCGGTCAGCGTGAGGATGTAGAGATTGCCCTGCTTCTCTAATGTGCACATTTCTTCTTCCTCTTATCCCTCCATGGTCTTGCACTTAAATTGACAATTTCTGTTGGTTAAAATGGCAATGGAGACCAAGGCAACGGATAATCAACTACGTCAAAAAATTTAATATTTTAGTCACTATTTTATTTATTTATTTTTCTATATTAAATGGTAACAATAGATGGCAAGAGCTCTCATGCAGTGGTTGCATACAGTCATATTTGGACAATCTCAAGCAAAATGCACGGGTAATTTGCATTTACTGCATAGGTAGTCTTGCCTGAAATGAAACAATACAATTAGTTGTCATGATTTTAACAACAGTTAATTTTTGTCATTAAATTATTTTTATATCTTATATCTATATTAAAAAAAAATTAAAATTTGAGTGAAAAATGAGAGTTTTATTTATGGTGTGCTGCGCATTGAAATATATTAATGAATCGAATGTATTTTATAAGTTGGTCCTTTATGATTTGACATTGATCGTAAAAAAAAATATGTAAATGGCTTATATGAGAAGAATAATAACTCTTCTAAAATTACTATAATTTTAATAGACATTTATTTCTATCAGTGAACTATTTATGTTTCTCATGTAACTAGTAGAAAACAACCCAAGAGATGGCAGTAACAGTAGAAGATCTCCGTTTTCAGCAATTCTGTGGTCACACATTGAAGCTCTTAACTAGAGAAAAGCAAAATCAACAAAAAGACTATCAATCTTCACCATGCTTCAAAACATGGACTAAACTTAAGGTAGCAAAAAATTGATTCTAGAAATTTAATTTATATGATTTTCCTTTCACAATTAACATTAATGTCCATGACATCATTCAATATAAGTTTATAGTGTCTTTTGTTCTTCTATTCCATTGTTGTCTTTTCTGTCAGGTCCCATTAGTCATTCCATACTTGCAGAAATAATGGACATAACTTCATTTTCATATTTAAATAATATGATAGTTAAATTTTAAAATAATAATAAATTTTAAATATCGTCATATAAATGTTCCCTCTAATCTACCACACATTATAATGAATATATAATAAAAAAATTAAATGAACTAAAATAATATTTGATATAAATGAATTTTATAAAATTTTATAGAATTTACTTATAAATATAAAATTTTAATATTAATCAATTCTAAGAAATTTATTATAATTAAATCAAATTCTATCAAAATTAATAGAATTTGTAAATGAATTCTAAAATTAAAATCATATATATATTATTGTCAAAAAAGTTTATGTTTTATATAGTATCAACTCAACTCAACTCAACTAAGCCTTTATCCCAAAAATTTGGGATCGGCTATATGGATTCGCTTTTTTCACTCTGAACGATTTTGGGTTAAATCCTCAGAAATGTGTAATGCTTCTAAGTCATGCTGTACTACTCTCCTCCACTGTTTTATATAGTATCATATTAACAAAAATTGAGCATAAAATTTTAAAGCATGAAAAATATATATAGATTAAATAGTTTGTAGAAAGTTTACTGAAAGAAAATCCATTAGAATGTGTGAACAAAATTATCAATTTGGTACCCAACAAAAACAAAGAGAATTCTTGTACTTTGTACACTGCTCTTGGTCTATAGCAGAGGGGCTTTTTATACTGCCAACTATCCAACTAGGAAAACTATGCAACTAAAATGGAAGATACAACTAGAAAGTGCGAAAGTCTTGTATATTGTATCTTCCTTTTGTTTGATTAATTGGGCTGCAATTAGGGTTCAAACTTGTAATCTTTTAGCCATTACCACTGAGAGTTTTGTATCTTCCTCTTTGTGGTAGCAGTCCCAAAGTAATCTCCCCAATCGGATTGTAGCGTAGAGTGGAATTTTTGCTGAAATTTGTATCTTAGTTGAGTACTTGCTTTTGAGCTCTGACAAATTACATGATAAGTATAGTAATTTAGGTTTGAGAGAGATCCTTAGAGCTGCTCTCAGCAAGTAGATGTTTCTCTTCTTCCTCGAGTCTTTGCAACCATTTTAATCCAAGATCACACCCCGCTCTTGCTGCAACCTGGAACTGTTCTTTTGCCATCTCTACTGGATTTATCACATAGCTTTCAGCATTTTTAACTTTTTTGGCAGAGGAACCCCGCTTCAAATTGAATTTCATTACTGATTCTGGGACTTGAGCACCTGAGAATTACACAGTTTTAGGAAAGCCCAAATCAAAATTAAGCACTTGTATAATCTGTTTTTGTTTATGTAAACAATCTAGATAGATGATTCTACAATTTGTAGATGAAGCAATGCTGCATTTTAAACCTAAAATCTTGATAAGCCCAGCCTAGATGAAGTTCAAAAATGGTATTGAGATACAAAATTTCATCTCCTCAGTCTAAATAGTCTCAATCTACAACTTTAGCACATAGTGTATTGAGCAAGACATAAATTTCATGAAAATCCAATATGTGATTGATTGCATATCAAAAAGGGGGAAAAGAAAACATTACTAAAGTTCTTCGAATTCTAACAGAACAGTAAAAAAATATGTAACCAGCTAACCTCTAAGAAGGAGAGATCCATACGCTACAGCTGCACCAGCATGGCCCTGCACAAAAATAAGGAGCTATCTGTATGAGTTGATGCACTAACAATGAGGTCTGAAAATATGCCAGAAATTCAGCATTTTCATTTTCCTTCTCAGACAGTGAAAGAAACCCTTTTTTCTTCCCCTTTCTTTTTTTAATCAAAGGCACTCTAAAAATATATCTGTTGCCATCATATACATCAAGCATAGTAGCATACTGCAGCATAAAAACACTGAAAAGCCAAAAGCCCAGTTATGTGGCCATGGGTTGCCTATTCCTAGACACTATTAAAGGCAGTCAACTTATGTCAAATTTAAGGCTTCAGTAGCTTTCTGAGGTCACAATTTTTTTCTTTTCCTCCTGAGAGAATGAACACAATGAAAATACCAGATTACTGTTGGATTGATTAAGGAAAAGCAGAAATAGAAGAAGAACAGAGGATAGTAGAATGAGGCAGAAATGAAATTAGAGAAGAAAAACTGAGAAATAGAGAATATTCTGGAACGTCTCTTGCAGCATTGACTCAACTCATTGCTTGCTGAGTTCATTAACTTCTTCAATGCAAGCTTGTACCAATTTAATTGGATATTCCATTACGGTCTGTTCAACTTCATCACCGATCAGATTCTTCAATTTATGAGAAGTCTTGGTCATCGACACAGAAAATTCCCAAAGGAGCGATCTGCTCTGATATCAAACTGTTGGGACTGATTAAGGAAAAGCAGAAATAGAAGAAGAACAGAGGATAATAGAATAGGGCAGAATGAAACTAGAGAAGAAATAGGGAGAAATAGAGAAGAATAGGAGAATAGAGAGAAACAGGTATAATATTCTTCATTGATTCTCTCTCTCAGATTTGAATACATTTTTTTATATGGTCTCATAGCTGGCATAACTAATTCCCTAACCTCTTATTCCTTTTTCTTTGATATGTGAACAACCCCCCCCCCCCCCCCCCCCCAACAACCAAAATAATAATAATAATAATTATTATTATTATTATTATAAAAAAAAAAAACTGGCAACACACACAAACACACAGAGAGGATACAAGGCAATAAGCCTTGCAAATGCATGAAACCTCTAATCAGGGAAGATAGAGATTTATCATTTTTCACAAGCATAATGTTGCTGCAATGTGCAGTGGTCTCCCATGACACTTTGGTACTTTTTTGAGACTTATGAATGATCTACTATTTCACATAGATATTTTCTAAAATGTTTTATCATCCTTAAACAATACTTTACTTGGAAACCATCAGAACTTACTCAGATGACATCCTAAGAAAGAAACAATACTGAATAATTCCTTCTTTTCAATTTCAATGTGTCCAAAGCTCTTTCACCACTGACTAATCCCCAGGCACACAAGAGTCCCCCAAAAGTTAATGATAGATTTCTTAAGTGGTTTTACAAGGCTGCATCAACATTGCAATCCCAACATCATGTACACTAAAGCTGTGTTGTTTATGAGCAGGTGCACACTACAACTTTCTGAAATCAACTTGACAACTGAACAGCATTCAAAGGAAGTTACCATTTGATAAAGCATCCATTATAGTCTAACTACTTTGACTTCGAAAAAATGAGAATCTTAGTCATCAAGTTTAGAATTATTACTAATGGTACGAGTACCGTCCCCTGATTGGCCCCCATATATCAATTGATAACCAAAAGCTTCAATTTTTTTAGTATAAAGAACACCTTCCATTACCTTCTCTGCTGCCCTGTGAAAACACCATAAAGCTGAGGCAACATCTTTTTTCACACAGTCCCCTGTCAAATATACAGCACCGAGAAGGTAAAGAGCACCTGGATGCAACTGCAACATGGCAAAGCTCAAATAAGGCTATGAGACATCAAGCAAGCATCATTCCCTAAGTAATGCTATAGGGAAACACACCTGGTCAACAGCCTTCTCCAAATAATAGAAAGCTTGCTGATCTGATTGAACATAATCATTCTATCCAAAGAACAAGACAAAAAAGATCACCAAGTAACGTCAGACATTCAGAACCAATAGAACTACCAATAATTGGCCATTTAAAAATATCTATCTCACGTCTATACTGATTATAAACATCTTAGCCATCCAGCTTTGCAATCCATCAGCGCGAATTTAAATTAAGTACAATAAGTTTCAACAAAAGAAAGTTATCACAGAGTAGGCAAATACATTTATTTTATAGAACAAGATTAAATCCCTAAAAATTGCCCTGTCGCAACTGCTTGAGGTTGGTGCCAATTTGGCAGAACAAGCAATTAAATTGGCAGCTACACTATTATTTGGAGTTAGTATGATAATCCCATACACTACCTAACATTGAGCAAGGATGGAATATTCATACATTGTTTATCTGAAGTAATAAAGTTAAATCTTGCATTTTTTCCTGATTCTATCATTCTTTAAGGCTTCTAACACCGTAGATGCACATATAAGAGGCCAAAACAGAAATCTGATAGATATTTTTTGCTCACAGTTTTCACATAAAAACCACTCAACACATGCTAAGTTGCCCAACCTCAACTCTTAGACGGCAACCCAATTCATATTGTGCATCAGGATCACCCATGTCTGCAGCTTCCACTAACAAAGCAGCTCCTCTAAGTCATGACAAAGAAAGAGAAAACAACATCATTTTTGTGCACAATATAACATGTATCAGAAACATAGCCAGGAAATCAAAAAGGGAAATACATGAACCAAATACATGAGTTCAACTGTTGTGAATGTTGAGAAAAATGAGTTTAAATTGACACTTTATTATTCAAAATTGACTATCAAAAAGATTGCAGAAATAAGTAACTAGTACTTTTTATGGACTTTTTGACAACAGAAGGCACAGAAAAAATCAAAAAGTACCCATAATTCTCAACTGATTTCCATATCTCAGCTTTAAAATGTTAATTGAAAGCAATCTGAAACTCAAAACTAACCCAAATTCCCAAAATCTTATTGGGAGAGGGAAAACAACTAAAAATGTAATTGATTGTCTAGCTAGCTCACAGGCTATTTTAACAAATTAGTGTACTCAGTACTCACAAATCACAATTTCTACACCTCATACTATAATCACATCCACATGCATGCGCCAAAGGGAGAAGTAGGAAGTAAGCTTACATAGCTTTACATGCCCCAGGAACATGATACTTCAAATGCAATTTTGACAACCAATACCTAGCATGGGTATTTGAGTTGTCAGCCTCCAAAGCCAATTCAAAGTTATCTTTTGCAGTCTGACATCAAAAACACATGAGGAAAAATAAAAATGAAGTTGTCAAGAGCAAAGATACATTCTTCTCTACTTTGAATATCTGAATGCATTCAAATAAAAAAGGGAATATGTACTAGTTTAAACTGAAGCATAAAAATTTCATATGAAATAACATCCTCTAAAAAATTTAAGTAGTCAAGTAAAGCCAGTAAAAATCAAACTGAATCTAGTTTTAAATAATGCTAACACAGATAATCATAAACTAGTTCTCAACACCTCAATCAAGTAGAAACATAATTGAATCTCTCTGATTCAAACATTTACTAGCAACTCGATTACATTATCAAAGCCCTTAATTCAAATGCAAATGGTCAACTAATTGCTAGCATCTCAATCAACTGTGTTATCGAAGTTCCATAATCATTGGATATGCAAATTTTCACCCTTTCAAAATTGATCAATCCATCAAAGATTCTCTACATTCCGTTCAAAATGATATGATTCAGTCATGCACACCCAGAATCATAATTAACAAAATTCCACTCAAGTTCTGGCCATATTCCATGAATATCCAGGACTCCAAGTAGATAACCCAAAAGGGTTCTCCTGTCATATCTCAACTCATTTCACAACCTAATAAAATAAAATAAATACTTTCGACTAAACCTCTTAATTCTAATTAGCATTAAGCTCCACTGAGTACCCTGAGGAGCGGGATGAGGCGGCGATCATTGAGTTCGCAGTAATCAATGACTCTGTCTACTTCTTTCAAAGCGCTCCACCCCTTCGCTATGAACTCCATCGCCTTCTTATTTCTACTATGCATCTCTCTCTGCCAAAAAAAAAAAGCACCCAAAAAATGAAAATTAAGAATTCAAAGAGGGTAGTTTGAGAAAGTGCCACAACTTACATGAGGATTATAGAAGTGAAGACCAGTCAGAAGAGATAGATTCTTCATGTATTGTCTCAGCATCTTTGTGCAGTTGCAAGTAGCAGAGAAGGTTCCTGACTTCGTTCTTTGGGTTTCTTAAATTTTCTCAAGCATGTCCTTTATATCCATTAAAAAAGTTAGTATAACAATTTTCTCAAGCATTTCCTTTTTAATCAATTAAATGTAAACTATGCATAGAATTATTAAACCAGACTTTCTGCACACCCTATTTGTCTAGCTATTTGTCTTTCTTGCTGTAATTCATTGTTCAGAAAGTTGTGGCACTTGACAATGTTGTGCCAAAGTTGCAATTCATTGCTCAATACACTATGTGCCAAAGTTGTAGATTGAGACTATTTAGACTGAGGAGATGAAATTTTGTATCTCAATACCATTTTTGAACTCCGCCTAAGTAGTTTGCGCTTAGCCGGTCCCAAGCCCGGATAAAGGAGGAGGGTTGCGGTAGGTGACAACCAGCGTAAAAATTTCGTCACACCCTATGATATGGATTCAAATGATATAAACGTTGGGGCGTCCTCTACTAACGACGCGCTACATCGGAGCCCGGGTGTAGTGATAAATATGCAAGGGTGTAGGGCGTTCACCGAAAGCGACGCGCCATGCCGGCGCCCGGGTGTGGTGTTAAGTGAGCAAGGGTTCCCACATCATGGACGGGTGTGGGTAAAGAAGTTAGTCCATAGGACAGATAATAGAACAAATAGTGGAACAGAACACAAGATAGATATAGAAAACAATAGAAGATATCATAGAAGGAGACCAATTAGGAAGGAGCAGAATATGAGGAGGATCAGGGTTGGTACTTGGAATGTTGGATCACTTACAGGAAAATTGATGGAGCTTGTGGATACCTTGGAAAGGAGAAGGGTGAATATTGCTTGCATTCAGGAGACTAAATGGGTAGGAGAGAAAAGTAAGGAAGTGGGTAATTCAGGGTACAAACTGTGGTTTACCGGAAAGGAGAGAAATAAGAACGGAGTGGGTATAATCATAGACAGAACATTGAAAGACGCAGTAGTAGCTGTGAAAAGAGTAGGAGATAGAATTATACTAGTAAAGCTAGTACTAGAAGGAGAAACAATAAATATAGTTAGTGCTTATGCCCCACAAATAGGACTAGACAGTGAGAGTAAACAAAGGTTTTGGGAAGATATGGATGATTTAATGCAAATCATACCGAATGAAGAGAATGTTTTCATTGGTGGAGATTTGAATGGACATATAGGAAGTGATAGGCAAGGTTATGAGAATGTTCATGGAGGTTTTGGTTTTGGCAGTCGAAATGAGGAGGGAAAAAGCATCCTGGATTTTGCTATGGCATACGACCTAATACTAGCAAATACCTACTTTATAAAAAGAGAGTCACATTTAGTGACTTTCAAAAGTGGGCAACATAGAAGCCAAATCGACTTCCTCTTAACCAGAAAGACAAATAGAGCTCTATGCAAGGATTGCAAGGTCATTCCAGGAGAGGCTTTAACAAGTCAACATAGGTTGGTGGTCTTGGATGTCAAGTTTAGGAACAATTCAAGTAAGGTTAGAAGAAATAGTGTAGCTCGAACAAAGTGGTGGGAGTTCAAAGGAGTAAAGCAAGTGAAGTTCAAAAATGAGCTTCTCGAGTCCGAAGTATGGAAGCTAGATATGGAGGCCAATGATATGTGGATACAGATGGCATCAAAGATTAGAGAAGTAGCTAGAAAAGTACTTGGAGAGTCTAAAGGACATGGACCACCCTCAAAAGAGAGATGGTGGTGAAATGAGGAAGTACAAAAGGCAGTGAAGAGAAAAAGGGAATGGTATAAGAAATTACCTAAATGTGATAATAATGAGGCATATGAACAGTATAAGATAGCAAAGAAAGAAGCAAAAAAGGCAGTTAGTCAAGCAAGAGCACATGCCTTTGAAAAGTTATATAAGAAACTTGGAACTAAAGAAGGGGAGAAAGATATTTATAGATTAGCAAGGAGTAGAGAAAGGAAATGTCAAGATCTCAATCAAGTTAGGTGCATTAAGGATAAAGAAGGAAAAGTGTTGGTAAAAGATGAGGACATTAAAGAAAGATGGAGAAATTATTTTAATGATCTCTTTAATAATAGTCAAAATGGTAATAGCGTGAATATAGATTATAGAACAATAGAAAAGAATGTAAATTATACCGTATGATTCGATCTTTAGAAGTAAAGGAAGCACTTAAGAGAATGAAAGTGGGTAAAGCCTGTGGACCCGATGAAATACCAATTGAAGTGTGGAAGTATTTGGGAGATATGGGAGTGGCATGGTTAACTAAATTATTTAATAAGATTCTAAACTCAAAGAAAATGCCTGATGAATGGAGGAAGAGTATTTTAGTACCTATTTTTAAAAATAAGAGAGACATACAGAGTTGCTCAAACTATAGGGGAATTAAACTCATGAGCCATACTATGAAGTTGTGGGAGAGAGTTGTGGAGCATCGACTACGTCATGATACTTCTATCTCTCTCAATCAATTTGGTTTCATGCCCGGTCATTCAACTATGGAAGCGATCTTTCTCAATAGAAGCTTGATGGAGAAATATAGAGATGTGAAGAAAGATCTACACATGGTTTTTATTGATTTGGAGAAGGCTTATGATAGTGTTCCAAGAGAGGTCTTATGGAATGTGTTAGAACAAAAGAGGGTATCTATTAGGTACATACAAGTATTGAAAGATATGTATGAAGGAGCAACTACTATTGTGCGCATGGAGGGGACACAAGTGATTTTCCGATCTCAATTGGATTACACCAAGGATCACCATAAGCCCTTACCTTTTACATTAGTTTTAGATGAACCGATAAACATATACAAGAGAGTATTCCTTGGTGCATGATGTTTATGATGATATTGTTCGATAGATGAGACACGAAGGAGTCAATAGGAAGCTAGAACTTTGGAGAAGTACTCTAGAGTCAAAGGGTTTTAAGTTAAGTAGAACGAAGCAGAATACATGCATTGCAAGTTCGGTGAAGGCCAAACCGGTGATAGGGAAGGAGTTAGTTTGAATGGAGTTGTACTGTCCCAAAGTAATCACTTTAAATATCTAGGCTCAATCCTTCAAGTAGATGGGGGATGTGAGGAGGATGTTAGTCATAGGATTAAAGCCGGATGGTTGAAGTGGAGACGTGCCACGGGAGTTTTATGCGATCGTAAGATTCCCAATAAATTAAAAGGAAAATTTTACCGCATGACCATACGACCGGCTATGTTATATGGTAGTGAGTGTTGGGCACTGAAAGAGTCGTATGCATCTAAGATAAGAGTTGCAGAGATGAGAATGTTAAGGTGGATGAGTGGTCATACTAGACTAGATAAAGTCCGTAATGAGAGTATTAGAGAAAAGGTAGGAGTGGTACCAATTGAAGATAAGTTGAGAGAAGGGAGATTGAGGTGGTTTGGTCATGTGAAGCGTAGACATACGGAGGCTCCAGTTAGACAAGTAGAGCACATTAGGTTAGAGGATAGAAAGAAAAAAAGGGGTAGACCTAAATTAACTTGGAGGAGAGTAGTACAACATGACTTAGAAGCATTAAACATTTCTGAGGATTTAACCCAAAATCGTTCAGAGTAGAAAAAGCGAATCCATATAACCGACCCCAAATTTTTGGGATAAAGGCTTAGTTGAGTTGAGTTAATACCATTTTTGAACTTCATCTAGGCTGGGCTTATCAAGATTTTAGGTTTAAAATGCAGCATTGCTTCATCTAAAAATTGTAGAATCATCTATCTAGATTGTTTACATAAACAAAAACAGATTATACAATTGCTTAATTTTGATTTGGGCTTTCCTAAAACTGTGTAATTCTCAGGTGCTCAAGTCCCAGAATCAGTAATGAAATTCAATTTGAAGCGGGGTTCCTCTGCCAAAAAAGTTAAAAATGCTGAAAGCTATGTGATAAATCCAGTAGAGATGGCAAAAGAACAGTTCCAGGTTGCAGCAAGAGCAGGGTGTGATCTTGGATTAAAATGGTTGCAAAGACTCGAGGACGAAGAGAAACATCTACTTGCTGAGAGCAGCTCTAAGGATCTCTCTCAAACCTAAATTACTACGCTTATCATGTAATTTGTCAGAGCTCAAAAGCAAGTACTCAACTAAGATACAAATTTCAGCAAAAATTCCACTCTACGCTACAATCTGATTGGGGAGATTACTTTGGGACTGCTACCACAAAGAGGAAGATACAATACTCTCAGTGGTAATGGCTAAAAGATTACAAGTTTGAACCCTAATTGCAGCCCAATTAATCAAACAAAAGGAAGATACAATATACAAGACTTTCGCACTTTCTAGTTGTATCTTCCATTTTAGTTGCATAGTTTTCCTAGTTGGATAGTTGGCAGTATAAAAACCCCCTCTGCTATAGACCAAGAGCAGTGTACAATGTACAAGAATTCTCTTTGTTCCTGTTGGGTACCAAATTGATAATTTTGTTCACACATTCTAATGGATTTTCTTTCAGTAAACGTTCTACAAACTATTTCATCTATATATATTTTTCATGCTTTAAAATTTTATGCTCAATTTTTGTTAATATGATACTATATAAAACAGAAACCTTCACGTTAAATGTGCCAAAGCCCTATCATACAAATGAAGTTTACTAGAATGTAGACCGACTGGTGTTCAAGATAACCACAATTATGATTGTGTTGAAGATATCATGTAGAGATTTACAGTCGTTCGTCTTAAGGCTGTTTTTGAGCTTGGATGTTCTTCTAATGCTCTTTTTCTGTAGTTTTTTTTTTTCTTTTTAGTAGAATATGAAGAACAAGTAAAACCAGGAAGGTTCATCAGAATACGTTCAAGCCAACCAAGGTTAGAATTTCACTTCTCCTTTCCCTAACCCACCAAGCAAAAAAGAAAGAAAAATAAAATCGTTCACTCTGAACAGCTCCACCATGTATGACCCTGACTAAAAATGTTCGATACCATGTGCATACGGGATAAAGCAGCACATAATTACAAAAATGTTCAAATGTAAGCAACTCTCTTTCTTTCCTACATGATGTTTATGATTCCCAAATCTCTTATTTAATCTGATGCCTACAAAGGCACTAGAATACCATGTCACTCATTCACATGACTTGAATCACCTAATAAGAAAAGCAAAAACTTAAGAAAAGAAAATAGCTTCTAAGAAAAAGAATAAACCATACATAAATAAATTAAGTTAAATTAAAATTTTGCAGATTTAGATAGCACATGGCATAGTAAGTCCAGAATGACCATTTCCATATTAAAATGGAATATTATATTTACCTGCGCTCCCTTTCAGCAGTTGTATGTTCTAAAATTACAGAATAAGCCAGGTCAATTGTTGCAGGTGATGCAAGATAATCCTGTCATTTGTGATTAAAGTTATACAGAATTAAATCCCACGTACATTGATATAGTAAGATAGCATATTTATCCATTGATTAGTATGATTTACACCCAAAGCCAAAAGTGAAAAAACTCAATTTACCACTCGAGCTATAGGCCAAGAGCCAAGCACATATCACTCATGAAGAAGTACACATAAGACTAGATTGGATTAGATGGGTAGTGAGCTTTGCTTTGCCGACAACCTTGGGTTCTCATTGCACCAAGATACAAATGCTAATTCAAGATCTCTAAAAAAGATCATAGGAAAGGAATGTTACATCTAAGGCTCTGTTGGGCGGTAGAGACAATAATTTAAAAGAAGATTATGTTATACTGCAGATGACAATGAAAATGAAGGCTCAATTGGCTGTGATGACTTATCAATCAAAACTACAAAACCAATCAATTAAGGCACCAGCTGTCTATTACTGCAAGAGGCAAAATTTATCCGATGTAAACTTTCTCAAAGAGGAATAAAGGCCATTTAAAGGTTGAAAACACATATGGCAAAAAATAAAACAAAAGCACCATTTATGAATACAGAATGAAAAAGCCAAATAACACAAAAATACTTGTACTAGAAAGCCGAATCAACTACTCGCTCCATGTAAATCTAAAATTGATAATTGATTTCCAGAAACTTTCACTATCCAAAAAAAAATTCAATTTCACTAAAATGATAACAAAATGTCCACAAAAGAATCTTTTTTATATCATTAATAGTCCCTTTGCTGCGAAGAAAATTCAGAAATAAGCTAAATTTATCAAATTCTTCTTCTATTTTTAAGAGCTCGAGTTAACAAGGCAGCAAATACTCAATTTCTTTAATCCCCCTTTCAGTTTATCAACATTCTAATACCAAAATCCCAAACATACAACTTAACACCCAATTAAATCGTCAATTTATCTCAACCAGAAATCCACAACTCCAAGATCCAATTAGAATCAACAGAAGTGCATATGTGTGTATATATATATATATATATATATATATATATATATATATATATAAAGAAAAGTGGAGGCCACGCAATTACTCACACAAAGAGTTCTAGAAGCGACGAAGGGGTTCAGGACGCTTCTTGAGAGAAGAGGATCTCAACCTAGAACTCTAGAAGCACTACCAACGGCGGAAAGGTGGTGCAGCTGTAGCCGGGAACTGCCAGAACTGTTCCGAGACTGACTGAAGGTAGTAGACATGGAAAGCAGTGAAGGAATCCGTGTAAGCAGAGCAGCAGATGTTAGTTTTAGGGCTGAAGAAGGAGCTCGAAGAAGTCAGTATCTGGACGAAACTCCACATTTGAAAAGAGAACCTAAATTGAAAGTGGTTTTCTTCTGCGCTGTGTGAAACAGGAACTGACAAAGCGAGACAGAGAGAGAGAGAGAGAGAGAGAGTGTGTGCGCGTGGAAAGCGATGTTTACATTTGACGAAACTTAATTAGGCCCTTGGAGAAGTTAAATTTATAAATTTGGATTAAAAAACAAGAAAATTAAATCAATAAATTGAAACTCAAAATTAGGAAATTAAATTTTTTATTTTTTAGTTAAATAAAAAAAATTAATATATAAATTTTAATTTTTAGACTTAAATTTTTGAATTAATTTATAAAAAATTAAAATATATTAAATTAAATTTTCTTAATAAATATGATAATTAAATTGAATATTTTACTTCCTTTTTCTATCTCAAACGGTGAAATTGGAAAATAAAACTGAGAACAACATGGGTAGCTCATAATCTACTCATTTTTTCTTGAACTGCGAGGCGTAACAACAGCTCAATTAGGTATACATAAATTTTGGGAAAAATTTGGAGAGAAATAAAATTAATAAAGATTACCCGGAAACTGCTTCGAATTTGACAATAGAATAGTATGTAAAATGGATTCAATAACTCGCATAAAGAAAGATTCAATATTAAGGGGTGGAGATGGGTACCTGAGATTAGTGCACAGAATGATAAATCCTCTGTTACATTCAACCCTGACATCAAGGTCTTACACAGGAAGAGAAATTGCAGCGAGGAGAGGCAGGTTCAAACTCGCCAAGCGTAATAAAAATGGGATGGAGAGCCGTCACATGCCAAAAGATTCCTCGGGGCTAAAGCAGCGCTTAGGAGAGGAAGTGAAAAGCGGGTGGGACACAGATTCTAGGGATCTCAGTGAAATTGTGGGAAGATAGAGATTTTAAAGCAGAAAGAGACGTTTCGAAGTGAGGAAAATCCAAAAATCCTACATATAAACGTAGTTACGGCGTATTTTGGTCGAGGTGCAACTGCAAATAGCCACTTTTTAAAATATATATATATATAAAAGGAAATGCATTAAGCCAGAAATTCAAGAGGCCCCACTCGTGAACACTGGACTTCACATTTTAATCCCTGAGGCCCTATTTTCAAAATTACAATATATATATATATATATATATATATATATATATTTATTTATTTTATATTTAACCTGTTAAATAAGTTAATTTATTTATTAATTTTTTATTATTTAATAATTTTAATATTTATTAAATTATTACTTAATCTCTTTATTTTAATGAAATTAATTAATTAATTATTATATTTTAATTACTATATTTTAAAAAAATATATTAATAATTTCTATAATTTAATTTTATTAACTCTTTATTTCCCTTTATTATTTTTTGCTCTTATCTCTTTTTTCTATATTTCTTTTTCTTTGTATTTACACCATTTTTTTCCTCTTTTCTCTTTTATTTTTTATCGTTTGATAAAAAATTGTAACACCCCAAAATTTTAAATTTTATGAGCATTTTGGTATTTTAATTTTATTTAAATTTTAGAAATTTTTTTGAGATTTTTCGGATTTTAAAAATCGGATTCGATTTTCCGAAAATATAAACTTTGATGATTTTTAAAAATTAATTTAAAGACCACGTGGCAAAACTAAAAATATATTTGGAGTCTACGTATTTTTCTGAGTTTTCTGAAATTTTTTCGGAATTTTTAGACCTCGTTTTCGGTCCCGAGGCAGAGTAAAAATTCAAAATTTTGTATTCTGAATCGAACCGGCCGAATCGAACCGGGCCGGATCGGACCGGTCGAATCGGACCGGTCTTCTTCTCTTTTTCTCCTCCCTCCCGCGCGCGTCGACCTTCTCCTCTTCTCTCTCTCTTTTCTCTCTCCTCCCTCCCCTTGTCGCGCCTCCACCTCCCCTGCGTCCCCACCTCGCCGGCGCCCCACCTCGGCCCTTCCCCACACGGCCACCACCAAACGCTGAAAGCGGCCTTGAACGAGCAGCAAGGCGATCGTTGGACTTCCCAGCCAAAATCCGGCCGATCCGGCCACCAATTGGATCGGGTCTTGTGTCTAAAATCATCTACTCGGGGAGAGCTTTCCATAGACACCAAGAACGCCGAAATCCATTGAGCGATTTGTCCGATTTTTGCTCGGGAAGATTTTAGCCCATTTCGACTTTTGGGCTAGATTTCTCGAAAATCGTGAATCCCACGAGAAAACCGAGGGTACCAGCACGCTCCACTCGTCGAGAGCTTCGCGGCGACATAAATTTCAAATTTTTCCAACACCATTTTTCGGTGGGTCCCACGGAACTTCGCAGTGTTTTTCAGAGCATTTAATGAGCTTAGAAAATTATGAAAAATTTATGTACTAACCCCCGTGTTATGGGCTTCGTGTAGGTATCCTCGATTCGCGAAATTGACGATTGACCGGTGCGAAATTACGCCGCATGCACTGCATCAAAAAAGTCTCCGAATTGGACCGAGGTTTTGGCTAGCCCCCCATTGTCAGACGTCCAGAGCGCGTTCCCGAAGTCGGAATTGGCAAAGGTAAACCCGAACCTTACTTTTTCGTAATTTTCTAGTGCTTAAATAGGATTAAAAATCCATAAAATATTCGTGATAGCTTAGAAAATTATGATTCTTTTTTCAATAGCCTAGTAATATTGCTAAGGACCGCGGGGCAAAGTTTTAGAATTTTTGGGCAGTTTTTGCAAAAATGGTCAATTATAGGGACTAAATTGAAATTTTACATGTTGTGATGGATGACTGATTTGATGGGCCCAGGAGGGGCTGTGTGATATGATTGAACTATGGATATATGGATTGTGAGTATAGAAGTGTGTTTTGAACCCTTTTGCAGGTTGGGTAGGTCCTAGGTATAGGGGAGACTCACGGGATTTTAGCACGACTTAGACGTATTGGTCTTTTTCTTTGTTTTTATTGAGTCTTTTTTATTAAATGATTGTAATAAAATTGTCAGTGAGCCGATGACCTTCTTCCTCCACCCACCGCCACGGTGATTGTCCAAGTCCGTGAGTAAAATATTAATTTTAATTGTAATTTCGATATTATTATATGTTCAAGATGCCCATGCATCACTTATATGCATATATTTATGTAGTTAAACTCTAGGCACGATTTATGATGCATTGATAATCATAAAGTGCTATGATGTTGTTGTGGTAATTTGGAGCGGCAGCGTGCGTTGGCGCGCGTGTGATGTGGTGTGGACTATGGATAGGGCGGGTAGTCACGCTGAGTTCTTCGCTAGGACCCGATCCTTCGAGGGGTAGTCACGCTTGAGTTCTTCACGGGACCCTCGATTTGGTTTATTAAGAAAGTCCACTTGAGTTCTTCACGGCACCAGTTGGATTTAAGAGAGTCAGATAGGGATCGGCCCCATATGTTATGATTGATGCTATAGGGTGCGTGAGTGCTCCAAATTACCTTTTTGATATTATGATGTGAAAATGATGTTGATGTTGCATTTCACTCTACAGGGTGCATTAGTTTTAGATAGTTATAGAGATTATGGTTAAAATTGATATTTTACTCTGAGTCGAACGCTCACTCTGTTCAATATTTTTCAAAGCAGGAGGATTTTATTTTGGTTAACTCGCTTTTCTCCTTCGCAGTTGTTTATCAATATTTGTGTAATTTTATTTACTCCTAGAATTTCCGCATGTGTTAGAAGTATTTATTTGATTATGGTGCGTAATATTATTATCATGTTGGACACAGAACGTATAATGACATGCATGTTTGATGGATTGGATGAGGAGCCGAGCTCCCATTTATTTTATGAGGATATGAGTATGTGGAGGGTGAGTGAGCTCCCAATTGAGTATTTATTATGTTTACAGTGTCGTGAGTCGAAAACTCCCGTTGGAAAGTCCATTTATGGACTGACTGTCCGTTTGTTTTCTTGATATTGGGCCCAAATGGGCCTTAGAGTTGGGTTAATGAGCAGTTAGGCTTACTACGGGCCTCGGGGCTTTAGGTGGCCTGTGTCCTAGTCTTGGTCCTACCATAGGTTGGGCCGTGACAAATGTGGTATTAGAGCTTAGGCTCCAGATTCTTAGGGAATGTTGTCTAAAGTGTTGGGAAGAGTCTACTAGGAGTCACATGCGAAAAAATAGGGTCCACATTCGTCTTACATTGTCGTCTTTGCTTCTAGTTTCTGCTTCATATATTGTGTGTAAATATGAGTCTATAGAGCTGTGTAATGTGCAGTTTTGAATTTTGTGGGCTAATCTTCTTGAATTTCGGAAAATGCGTAGAAGGTGAGAGGCGCCATCGCACGAGAACGGATGTGCCCGACGAGGTGTCAAGACAGATGAGGCGCCGCCCGAGGAGGCGGGGTAGGAGGCCTAGAGCTGCTCAAGTAGAGGAGCAGCCACCCCCAGTACAGGATCAGTCCTTTATGGCACAGGGTCCCATGGACCCCATGGCAACTACTCTAGCTGGGTTGCAGAGGACCATTGATATGATGGCGCAGTATATGATCCACCCTCTACAGCAGCAGTAGTCCACCGTACCAAGAGAGGAATCTTACAAACAGATCATAAATTTCAAGAAGTTGGTGCCTGGTACTTATGATGTGTCAGACGATGCATATCGGTTTTTGGATTCCTGCAGACAGGCAGGAACAGAATTAGAGTTGACTGATAGAAGACTGATAGAGTGTATGCAGCATGTCATGGGGCCTATGCCTAGACAATGGATGAATGACTACGTGTTACCCCGGATGGAGGGTTTGACATGGGCTCAGTTTGTGGAACTTTTTATCAATCGGTTTGTGCCAGAAAGCTTCAGAGATCAGAAACAGTGGGCCTTTGAGGCCTTAAGACAGAATAGCAAGTCTGTAGACGAATATGCTACAGAATTTCTGGAATTGAGCAGATATGCCCCTGCAGCAGTAGCTACAGAAACTATGAAGGTGAAGAGATTCCTAAGGGGGCTTGACAGGAGGTATGCGAACCTAGCCATGATGTCTGATCAGTCTTTTGACGTGGTAGTTGATCGAGCTAGACAGATAGAGATTAGCTATGCTGCGGATGATAGCGGGAGAGCCAAGAAAAACAGAGCAGAGGGTTCCTCAGGTGTCCCTTCCATGGGTACTCCAGACAGTGGTGGCCAGAGTAATTACAGAGGAAGAAGTAGGAACAAGAAGAGTGGTTTTAGACACAGACCACGAGGATTGCACCAGTGCGGATCTAGCGGTGGTCACGATTGAGTCAGTGATTAGTGCAGTTCAGATCCTCTTGCACCGTGTGCCAAAGTGTGAAGAGGACATTGAGGCCTTGTTTGATGGGATCGAGTATGCTTGAGTGTGGCAAACAGTGTCACTTTGCTAGAGAATGCCGTTTTGTGAGCCACGATGGGGTCACAGGTTCTATTGCAAATGTTCCTCGCGATTGTATCCGGTACTTCCAACATGGCGATCGATTCGATGTACAGGCCGAGGACAAGGGGGACGTGGATTTAGAGGCGATCGGAGGTAGAAGTCGATATCAAGGTTACGCCACTCGGGTAGGGGTCAAGCTCGTTTTCACCGACCCACCAGATGCTCGAGCTTCTAATGCGGTTGTGGCGTATTCTTACGGTACTGTTCTTATGAGGCTCGTGTTTTGATAGATCCGGGTGCTACGCACTCATTTGTCTCCCCTGTGTTTGCCATGAGGTTGGGTAGAAACCCTACAACTTTAGAGTGCCCTTTGTCAGTAGCTACCCCACTTAGCGACAACATAGATGTAGATATGATTTTTCCGGGTAGCCCAGTAGTAGTGGATGGAAAGATCCTCCCAGCAGACTTGGTTCCCCTACCAGTAATGGATTTTGATGTAATCCTGGGGATGGATTGGTTGTCAACTCACTATGCCACTTTAGACTGCAGGAACAAAAAGGTGTATTTCCACATACCTGGTGTGGAAGAGTTTAACTTTGATGGTGACAGGAGCGTTGCTCCATATAATTTGGTGTCAGCAATTAGTGCTAGAAAAATGTTGAGGCGTGGATGCCAAGGGTATTTGGCATTGGTGAGAGATACATCTGTAGAAGGTGTCAGCATGGAAAATGTTCCTGTTGTCAGAGAATTTATGGATGTCTTCCCAGAGGAGCTTCCAGGGTTGCCACCAGGAAGGGAAATAGAGTTTTGCATTGATGTTGTACCAGGTACAAACCCCGTATCGATGCCACCTTACAGGATGGCACCAGCAGAATTGAAAGAGCTGAAGGAGCAACTACAGGAGCTTTTAGACAAGGGTTTCATACGCCCGAGCACTTCACCCTGGGGCGCTCCTGTGCTATTTGTAAGAAAGAAAGATGGGTCATTGAGGTTGTGTATCGACTACAGACAGCTAAACAAGGTGACTGTGAAGAATAAGTATCCACTTCCTCGGATCGATGATTTGTTTGATCAGCTCCAAGGAGCTAGATTCTTTTCCAAGATAGACCTGCGATCAGGCTACCATCAGTTGAGAATCAGGAATGAGGACGTGTCCAAAACGGCTTTCAGGACAAGATATGGTCATTATGAGTTCTTGGTGATGTCTTTTGGACTTACTAATGCACCAGCAGCCTTCATGGACTTGATGAACAGGGTGTTCAAGCCATTTTTGGACCGTTTTGTCATCGTATTCATAGATGACATTCTGGTATACTCTCGGACCGAAGAACACGTGTGGCACTTGAGGATGGTGTTGCAGACGTTGAGGGAGCACCAGCTATATGCCAAATTTTCAAAATGTGAATTTTGGCTAGAAAGCATCTCATTCTTGGGACACGTGGTTTCTAGTAACGGCATTCAAGTGGATCCCAAGAAAATTGAAGTCAGAATCGATTGGCTTAGGCCTACAACAGTCACTGAGGTGCGAAGTTTTCTGGGTTTAGCTGGCTACTATAGGCGTTTTGTACAAGATTTCTCCAGGATAGCGGCTCCCCTAACTAAGTTGACCAGGAAGAATGTTCCACTCATTTGGACAGATGACTGTGAGAAGAGTTTCCAGAAGCTTAAGGAGTGTCTAACCACTGCCCCTGTGTTGACACTACCTGTGAGTGGTGAAGGATACACCGTGTATTGTGACGCCTCCAGAGTTGGCCTAGGGTGTGTTTTGATGCAGAATAGAAAGGTAGTGGCTTATGCTTCAAGGCAGCTGAAGAGGCATGAGCAGAACTACCCCACCCATGATTTGGAAATGGCGGCTGTAATCTTTGCACTAAAGATCTGGAGACACTATCTGTATGGTGAAGTGTGCGAGATATACACCGACCACAAGAGCTTGAAGTACATCTTCCAACAGAGGGATTTAAACTTGAGACAGAGGAGATGGATGGAGCTTCTGAAAGACTATGATTGTACCATCCAGTACCACCCTGGAAAGGCCAATGTTGTGGCAGATGCCTTGAGCGTAAAAATCTTACAGCGATTTGGCGCACATTTCAAGAAAGAAGAGACCATTGATTCAGAGGTACATGAGTTGATGGATCAAGGTTTAATCCTAGATCTTTCAAATGAGGGGTATTGTTGGCTCACTTTTCGTGAGGCCGACTTGAGGGACAGAGTTAGAGTTTCCCAAAGACAGACCAACAATTGATGAAGATCATAGAAAAGTACAAAGAAGGTGAAGGTGGTGAGTTTGGATTTGCCAATGATGGCGCCCTAGTGCAAGGTTCTAGGATATGTGTGCCCGATGTGGACAACCTCAGGAATGAAATCATGCGAGAGGCACACTACACACTGTACAGTGTCCACCCAGGTTCCACCAAGATGTACCATGATGTGAAAGATAGCTATTGGTGGAATGGCATGAAGAGAAACATAGCAGACTTTTTGTCTAAGTGCTTGACTTGTCAGAAGGTGAAGTTTGAACACCAGAGGCCGTCAGGGAAGCTGCAAGAGCTCCCTATCCCAGAATGGAAGTGAGAAATGATCACTATGAATTTTGTGATTGGGTTGCCTCGTACCATGCGAGGATATGATTCGATATGGGTAATTGTAGACCGCTTGACCAAATCGGCTCACTTCTTACCGTAAAGACTACATACTACGTGGCACAGTATGCCCGGCTCTACATTCGAGAAATAGTCGATTGCATGGAGTTCCGCCCATAATATCCGATGAGGGCTGATTCACTTCTCGATTTTGGAGAAAGTTGCATGAGGCACTTGGCACACATTTGAACTTCAGTACGGCTTTCCACCCTCAGACAGACGGACAGTCCGAAAGGACAATCCAAACACTGGAAGACATACTTCGCATGAGTGTTTTGGATTTTGGAGGTCAATGGGATGAGCAGCTAGCTTTGGTGGAATTTGCTTACAACAACAAGCATTATTCCAAAGATAGGGATGGCACCCTATGAGGCACTATATGGAAGAAAGTGTAGGTCTCTCTGTGTTGGACAGAAATGGGGAAGCGAAGGTGCATGATGTAGACCTAGTGCAAGACACTTGAGGTAGTTCCTTTAATCGAGAACGATCGAGAACTTTTCAAGAGGCGTAAGAGTTATGCAGACCCCAGACGGAGGGATGTGGAGTTTGCAGTGGGTGACTATGTATTCCTGAAGGTTTCTCCAATGAAGGGAGTCATGAGATTTGGAAAGAAGGGCAAGTTGGCACCTCGGTATATTGGACCTTTTGAGGTTACTGATAGAGTTGGAGCAGTTGCCTATCGGTTGGAGCTACCACCCAACCTCTCTCACGTTCATCCCGTGTTTCACATCTCCATGCTCAGGAAATACATTCCGATCCTTCTCATGTCTATGCGTAGGATGTGATAGAGTTAAAGGAGAACTTGACATTTGAGGAGCAGCCTGTAGCCATAGTGGACTACCAAGTGAGGCAGCTGAGATCCAAACAGATCCCTATGGTTAAGGTTTTGTGGAGGAGTCAGTCAGTGGAAGAGTGCACCTGGGAGTCAAAACGGGACATGCGTAGCAAGTACCCTTATTTGTTCAATGTATAATCATGTGTTTTATTCTGCCTTGTGTAAAATTCGAGGACGAATTTTCTGTAAGGGGGGAAGAATGTAACACCCCAAAATTTTAAATTTTATGAGCATTTTGGTATTTTAATTTTATTTAAATTTTAGGAATTTTTTTGAGATTTTTCGGATTTTAAAAATCGGGTTCGATTTTCCGAAAATATAAACTTTGATGATTTTTAAAAATTAATTTAAAGACCACGTGGCAAAACTAAAAATATATTTGGAGTCTACGTATTTTTCTGAGTTTTCTGAAATTTTTTCGGAATTTTTGGACCTCGTTTTCGGTCCCGAGGCAGAGTAAAAATTTAAAATTTTGTGTTCTGAATCAAACCGGCCGAATCGGACCGGTCTTCTTCTCTTTTTCTCCTCCCTCCCGCGCGCGTCGACCTTCTCCTCTTCTCTCTCTCTTTTCTCTCTCCTCCCTCCCCTTGTCGCGCCTCCGCCTCCCCTGCGTCCCCACCTCGCCGGCGCCCCACCTCGGCCCTTCCCCACGGCCGGCCGCCGCCTGAAACGCCGGAAAACGGCCTTGAAACGGACGCGTAGCGCGCGCGACTGTTGGACTTCCCGGCCAAAATCCGGCCGATCCGGCCACCAATTGGACCGGGTCTTGTGTCTAAAATCATCTACTCGGCGAGAGCTTTCCATAGACACCAAGAACGCCGAAATCCATCTAGCGATTTGTCCGATTTTTGCTCGGGAAGATTTTAGCCCATTTCGACTTTTGGGCTAGATTTCTCGAAAACCGTGAATCCCACGAGAAAACCGAGGGTACCAGCACGCTCCACTCGTCGAGAGCTTCGCGGCGACATAAATTTCAAATTTTTCCAACACCATTTTTCGGTGGGTCCCACGGAACTTCGCAGTGTTTTTCAGAGCATTTAATGAGCTTAGAAAATTATGAAAAATTTATGTACTAACCCCCGTGTTATGGGCTTCGTGTAGGTATCCTCGATTCGCGGAAATTCGACGATTGGCCGGTTCGAAATTCCAGATGCACTGCAGTTCTGGAAAAGTCTCCGAATTGGACCGAGGTTTTGGCTAGCCCCCCATTGTCAGACGTCCCGAGCGCGTTCCCGAAGTCGGAATTGGCAAAGGTAAACCCGAACCTTGCTTTTTCGTAATTTTCTAGTGCTTAAATAGAATTAAAAATCCATAAAATATTCGTGGTAGCTTAGAAAATTATGATTCTTTTTGCAATAGCCTAGTAATATTACTAAGGACCGCGGGGCAAAGTTTTAGAATTTTTAAAGCTTCTTTGGGCAGTTTTTGCAAAAATGGTCAATTATAGGGACTAAATTGAAATTTTACATGTTGTGATGGATGACTGATTTGATGGGCCCAGGAGGGGCTGTGTGATATGATTGAACTGTGGATATATGGATTGTGAGTATAGAAGTGTGTTTTGAACCCTTTTGCAGGTTGGGTAGGTCCTAGGTATAGGGGAGACTCTGCCGGATTTTCGGCACGACTTAGGACGTATTGGTCTTTTTCTTTGTTTGTATTGAGTCAAATTTATTAAATGATTGTAATAAAATTGTCAGGTGAGCCGACCTTCTTCCTCCGCCACCGCCACAAAGTGATTGTCGTCAAGTCTGTGAGTAAAATATTAATTTTAATTGTAATTTCGATATTATTATATGTTCAGCATGCCCATGCATCACTTATATGCATATATTTATGTAGTTAAACTCTAGGCACGATTTATGATGCATTGATAACTGTTAAAGTGCTATGATGTTGTTGTGGTAATTTGGAGCAGTGTGCGTGCGTTGGCGTGCGTGTGATGTGGTGTGGACTATGGATAGGACGAGTAGTCACGGCTTGAGTTCTTCGCTGGGACCCGATCCTTCGAGGGGTAGTCACGGCTTGAGTTCTTCGCTGGGACCCTCGATTTGGTTTATTAAGCGAAAGTCAGGCTTGAGTTCTTGGCACACGAGTTGGATTTAAGAGAGTCGTATAGGGATCGGCTCCATATGTTATGATTGATGCTACAGGGTGCGTGAGTGCTCCATATTACCTTTTTGATGTTATGATGTGAAAATGATGTTGATGTTGCATTTCACTCTACAGGGTGCATTAGTTTTAGATAGTTATAGAGATTATGGTTAAAATTGATATTTTACTCTGAAGTCGAACGCTCACTCTGTTCAATATTTTTCAAACTACGGAGGATTTTATTTTGGTTAACTGCTTTTCTCCTTCGCAGGTTGTTTATCAATATTTGTGTAATTTTATTTACTCCTAGAATTTCCGCATGTGTTAGAAGTATTTATTTGATTATGGTCTGTAATATTATTATCATGTTGGACCTGTAAACGTATAATGACATGCATGTTTGATGGATTGGATGAGGGAGCTGAGCTCCCATTTATTTTTATGAGGATATGAGTATGTGGAGGGTGAGCTGAGCTCCCCAATTGAGTATTTATTATGTTTACAGGTCGGGTGAGTCGAAAACTCCCCGTTGGAAAGTCCATTTTATGGCCAGACTCTGTCCGTTTGTTTTCTTGATATTGGGCCCAAATGGGCCTTAGAGTTGGGTTAATGAACAGTTAGGCTTACTACGGGCCTCGGGGGCTTTAGGCTGGCCCAGGTCCTAGTGCCGGTCCGGCCCATAGGTTGGGCCGTGACAAAAATAATTCGAGTTATTTAGATAAAAAAAGTTAATCAAATTCTCCAACCCTTTATGTGAATCATTTTTTGCTATGGTTTCATTATATATATAATAATTTATCTCCTCATTTGAAAAGATTATTCTTGAAAAAATGTGGTTTTTTGTTATAAAATTATTGTTTCTTAATCATCCTTTTACTTGGGGGTGGCCATGGTTCAGGAACCGCCGGTTATGAATCCTGAACCGTCGATTTAGGTTCAATGAAATTATGAACCTGAATCAAACTGCTAGAGGACAGTTTGGAAGACGGTTCTTGAACTTACGGTTCCGGTTCGAGTCACAGTTTAAAACGGTTCGAAAAAGGACAGTTCAAGATGATTTGGAGGGCAATTTGGGAGTGATTTATGGACGGTTTAAGGGTGGCTTAGACAAAAAAAAAATTAAAAAAAAAATTTATTGATTCATAATTTAAGTTATATTTATAAAAATATTTTAATTTTTTTTATAAATCTTTCAATCAAAATAAAATAAAAATAAAATGAAATTAATTTATCTTTAAAAAAATTTTAATAAGTAAAGACTAGCCTAATTAAAAAAACTAAAGATGAAATCATTTTTTTTAAATAAATTAGCAAAAAGTGTATGAACTTAATTTTGCCTATGGCCTTTAGGATTTAGATGAATCAAAATTTATAGTTCTATTGCTTGTCTTTTTTAAAAAATTATATGATAATTGATAATTAAAAAATTATAAAAAGAGAAACAAATTAAAATTGAGGGTATTATAAATTTTATTGAAGATATAAAATAATAACAAAGTAATTGATATATTATTAAAAATTTCAGTTAATATATAAAATAATAAAGTAGGAAAATTGAGAGAGTATTAGAAATTAAAATGAGTGTAAAAAATAATTATTTAGAGAATTTGAAAAAAATTGAAAAAGTATTAAGAATTGAATAGAGTATAGAGAATAATTAAGTAGAGAATTAATGATATATATAACTAAATTAGGAGTGAGGTGAGATATATATTAATTTTTTTTATATTTAAATCACCGGTTTGGTTCAGTTCGAAACCGTCAGTTCAATCTAGTTTGGAACCGCCGGTTAACGGTTTCTGAAAAATATGAACCTAAACCAAACAGCATAATGATAGTTTCGGTCATGTTCGAAGCCGGTTTCGATTTTGATGGAACCGGTTCCAATTTGATTCCGATTCCAAACCAGATCGTGATCACTCTTACTTTTACCATAATTTTTCAAATCACTAATTTAGTAGTTTGAAATAGTTTAAAATTTTTATATTCCAATTTTATCTTTATATAATTTATAAAATTTTGATTATATTTTATTCTTTTATTTTTAATAACCCTTTTCAAGGGTAGTTTAATAATATTTATATTTATTTTATTATACTATATTATCCAACAAAATAAGAAAAGATTATTAAACTATTATGCATTATATTGTCTTTTCAAACATATTAATAATAAAATAACATCACATAATATAATATAATATTATACGATATATTAATAAATTATACTGCACTCAATCCAAAATAATCGAGCTGATGATACATGAAAATTGTTTTTCAATAAAAAAATAAAAATGATATCTAATAAATTGAATAAAAATATTTGAACAATTTTAAAAATATAAATTGAAATTTAGTCTTCATATAACAAAATTTATGTTTTGTTTAGAAATATATATATATTTTTTAATATATTGATCAACTAATTAATTTTACTAAAATAGAATAATAAAATAATAGCTTGACTGACATTAAAATCCATTAACTAACTAAAAATTTGATAAAGAAATGAAAGAATTTAATGAATTTCAAAATATGAAGATTAAAAAAAATAATTCCAGTAAAATATATAGATTAAATATTAACTTTTTTTTTTCTTTGAAGAATATTACATCAAAGTCCCTCTGGTTTAACAATCATTGAAAATTAGGATGAAGTGTCTTTAGAGCATTACAATCCCACCCTTAAGAAAAAAAAAAGAAATTTTTATTTTGAAATAAATTAAATTTATTATTTAGTATATTATTTGATAATTGAGTTGAGCAAATCCATATGTATTAATTGTGAAAAAAAAAAGTTTAAAATCAAATTATGCAATATGTTATAATAAGAGATTAATGGGTAACAAACTTTTCGTATGAGGATAATTTATATATTGTTCAGTTTAAATAACAAAATATGTTTTATAATAACTACGAGGGTAGTTTGAGAAAGTGCCACAACTTACATGAGGATTATAGAAGTGAAGACGAGTCAGAAGAGATAGATTCTTCATGTATTGTCTCAGCATCTTTGTGCAGTTGCAAGTAGCAGAGAAGGTTCCTGACTTCGTTCTTTGAGTTTCTTAAATTTTCTCAAGCATGTCCTTTATATCCATTAAAAAAGTTAGTATTATAACAATTTTCCATACATTTGACTTTCAAAACAAAATTTCACAATCCCAGTTTCCAAATAATTTCTACCTTTCCTTCTTTTTGTTTTTTCCTTTTTAATCAATTAAATGTAAACTATGCATAGAATTATTAAACCAGACTTTCTGAACAATGAATTACAGCAAGAAAGACAAATAGGGTGTGGGGTGGGGGGGGGGGGGGTGTGGAGGAAGAGCAAGAATTTTTCACTTACAAAGCTCAAGCAAATATCACATACAAAGAATCAAAACCCTAGGTTTCACTTTCCTATTCAAAGATCAACCATACACTGCTTCACATTTCTATATAGTGTATTATATGATTACTTGGTTTAAAACAAAGTAAATATTATTTTATTATAAAAAATAAAGCAATTTAATTAATTTTTATAATTTATTTCATTAAATTTTTTGAAATTTTTGTAAAATAATGCTTTTTTCTGTAAATTAATTAATTATAAAAAAATTTATTAAATTAACAAAAAAATAAAATTTTCTCACATAAAAGAGAATATATAATATTTTTTAATAATATTAAAAAATACTATAAACAAAAATATTATTTTACAAAAACTTAAAAAATAAATTATAAATTTCATTAAATTACCTTATTTTCTGTAAAAAGGTAATTTTACTTTATTTTAAATCAAGTGACATATACCTCTAAACACCCATAAAAACCCAATCAAATCCCAAAGCAACTAAAAACCTTCAGTTCACAATTCACAATAAAACCCAAAAAAAGAAAAACTTGGAAAAATTACAAAAATTATAAAAATATGCATTATGAGATAAAAATTTCAGACGATTTTGAGAGAACTGACCCAGTTCAGTGAGAAAGCAAAGAAATCGAGACAAAATGGAAAAATTGAAAACATTATATTGGATAAATTGCAGTTGACATTGGAGGCCATGGGCATCTTGGTGAGTTCTTTTGACCGGAAAGAGCAAAGCCGGCATGTTCTATGCATGAGTGCTACTATGGGGAGTGGTGCATGGGCTAACAAACTGGTCAGCAACTTTGAGTCCCTTGGCCAAAACCCAAGTTCCAACCCTTTAGACACAGTAGCCTCATTGCCAGTGGTGTTTTTATTAAGATAAATTACTAAAATTTATTTGAGATTTTCCATAGTATACCTACTTTTGTTATTATTATTATTATCATCATTGAAAGGCATAAAAATTTGAATTAATGTGTTTTATTTTTCAATAAAATGATTTAGGAATTCAACATCAATCACAAAAAAATTTTAAATTTTCAAGAAATAATGTGATACTAAATTTAATTTTTTTATAGGTGTTGAAGACTTAGGGGTGTGCAGTTGTGGTTGTGATTCGGTTCCAGGTAGGAACCGGGACCGGAATAGAATTTCAGCTGGGTTCTGGTTCAGTTCTTAGTATATTCAATTTCGGTTTGATTCTATTTTTGGTTCTAATTTCAGTTCTGATCCCGGTTCTGGTTTCGGTTCCTATATTCAAATTATTATATTTAAAAACAATTATATATTTTTAACATCATAATATCAATAAAAACAATAATGTTAATATTAAAATAACAATACTAATATCAAATCTAAAAGGTATGTGAAATTTATAAAATAAAATTTGAGAAATGGCTAAATGATTATGTATAATATTATAATAACTGATTAAAATGCCACTAAAAAACAGAGTCAAAAAACAATATATATATATATTTAAAAAAAAACTTAGCTTTAAACCAAAACCCATCACAAATCAAGTAATATGAGATGTACAGTGGCCACCACAACTCAGAATAGAAGGCATGCATTGCCAATCATCCAACATGCTTATGACATAATTTCATACAAACAGTTCTAAATTCTCTTAAATCCTTCAATTAATTCTGCCTATAAAAAACCCTCCACTTGATGGAATATATTTACTTAACTCACCTGTGATACTAGGCTGGCGAGTGGAAATGAGAAAGGGCTTGCGGGTTGTGGGTCGTACATTCTGCAGTAAAAGCTGGCGAAGAGGCAATGACAGAGAGGTTGTCACTTGCGGGTTGGGCAGCGTAAGATAGGAGGTTGAGGTTGAGACTTGAGAGAGACGCCAACTAGATGGAAGTCTTTGTGGGTTCTACGAATGGCAAATGGAGGGCAGCTGCGGAAACAAGAGGCTGTGAGATAAGATGATAAGAGATATAGGTTTAGGTTTATTTGTAAACAAGGCAAAAACAAAATCCTATGAGCTTGTTTGGAACAAATGAATTCGATAAAATTACAAGGAAATCATTTACACATTCATACTTAAAATGTTTAAAACCTCCCAAAAATTAATTTGCACTTCTATGTCATTAATTTCATGGAATTGATTCTACTGGTTCCCCCATCCTTTTCTCATTCCACTCCATCTTCCTCCAATTCTCCCTTTCCTTTCCTTTCTCTTTCTCCTCCTCCAACTTCAAAGAA
Source organism: Hevea brasiliensis (assembly GCF_030052815.1). Lineage (NCBI taxonomy): Eukaryota > Viridiplantae > Streptophyta > Magnoliopsida > Malpighiales > Euphorbiaceae > Hevea > Hevea brasiliensis. The sequence goes on from NC_079500.1 coordinate 96,264,253, forward strand.
ATCCAACATCTCTGCACAGTCCAACCCTCCCCTCCCACCTTAAAATCATCCATTTCCCACTCTGTCCATGTTGTCAATTCAACATCGGCTTTCCACTTCCTTCCATCCTATTTTCCCTCAGTTCAACAAAACAAATCAGCTAAACAGCAAGCATAGAGATTAAAAGTATGACATAGCGAAATTACAAAAACGAATGAAAATGCACATTATAATCAACTATTGCATAAAATTCTTTCCAACAGAAAAAAAATCGTCGCAAAAAAAAAATCGTTCCACTGTTTTGCTACAAAGAACTATAAGTACAACAAAAAAAAAATTACACTTTTCTTCACTTTGTTGCAGCTGTTTCATTAGATAATTTTATGGGGAAAAAAAAAGGATAGAAAACAAATCCGATCAATGTCTAGCCCTAATCTTAGCAACAAAAATTAATTTACCAGGTGAGAGATGAGAGTATCGAGGGCTTCTCAGGTGAAAGAGGTCAAAGTAGAGGAGGATTTGATACAAGGATCAGCGTTGAGCAAAGCAAGCAAAAGGCTTCAGCAACTGGAGCTTTCGTTTTGGCAACAAAGGACCTAGCTACGACATGGGGCCGTTTAACCGGTAATTTCCCAAAACCTAGGTTGGGCCGACCGCCAAACAAACCTAAAGTCAGACGGAAAGCCCAAACTCAGACCCAATGAATTTGGATCGATACAAGCAAACTTACATTTTCCCACGGGAAGGCGACTATAGAAGCCCAAAATTGAAATAACATCGTCAAATGAAACAACTATCTCTCACTGAATCATCAGCTGAAAGCCTCTCCAGCCGCACACTGACTCGTTATCTCTCTTGCAGAGCTCAAAATTGGGAGATGTCAGATGAGTCACTGGTACTATTTACTTACTTGTACCGCCTGTGTATTGCAGAAATTGTTTTTTTATTTTATTTTAATAAAATATTTTGATATTTTTATTTTAAATATTAATATCATTAATTCATCATTAAATAATAAAGGGATATAATGAAAATAAGAAAACTTTTATTCAATAATTTTTAAAATAAAATTATTAAATGAAGATGAGAATTTAGTTAAAATGAAATTTTAAATATTTTATATTATTTAAATTTTAAATATTTTATATTTTAAATAAAATTAGTTTAAATTGATAATATTTTTTTATCAATAGCATATATGGCAACAAATCTTAATTATAATTATACTAAGAAAACGACAGAGTAAAATTTTAAGTTACTTTTTTAAATTGTTTATTTATATATTTTAATTTTAATTAATATATATTGATTGACTATTTAATAGTAATAGATATAAATACTATTTAATTTTGAAATTTAAATTTTGATAGATGATTTATATTATATTTTAAATCAGTTCATATATATTAATTAAAAAAGAAAAAAATAAAAATGCTACAATTTTGAAAGAAGCAAAATAGATAAAAAGAAAAAAAAAATAAAGATTTAAAATTTTAAATTAAAGAGAATAAATTAAATTTTAAATAATTAATATTTATGTCAAGTGAATATTATTTGATAAATTATTATTTAATATGCATTACAAAATGTGACACATGATAAATTTTTAAATGTATTAATAAATCAAATAACTTAATTTTATAAGGTTATTTTTATACTTTAACCTAAGTAGTTTTCACTGATAAGGTAAAATAGGTATAAAAATCTATTTTTACAATAAAAATCTTTTTAAATTATAATATAAAAACATTTTATTGTAAACCCAAAACTGTCAAGTATATTAATATATAGGCATTTATATTATAATATAAATATGGGTGCTTATATTATAATGTAAAAAGTTTAACATGAAAAGTTTCTAAATTATTATTTAAATTAATATCATTTAATTTATCTTAATTATTTAAAAATTAAATAATAAATTATTTTTAATTAAATAAATTTATTTTTAATTAACAAAAATTATAATTTAACATAACATCCATCTATTTGTAAGATAGTTATGGGATAAAAAGGATTAAGGTAGTTATGATAGAGTTTTTATAATTAAAACTTTTTAAAATTAAAACTAAGATAGCTAATATAATTTTAAGTATACTATATATTTTTTACATATAAAAATATATAATTTTATTGAAATCGTATAATATATGTAAAAAATATATATATAAAATTAATTTTTCAATTTTGTTTCAGTTTGATTCCAATAATGTTCTTCATAAAGAGCCAAAGTCCAACCAAAACAGTAAATTAAATTCAATTTGATACGATTCAATTACTACAATAACAATTTTTTCAATTACTACAATAACAATTTTTTTTGCGATCTGGTAAGGCTCTTTAATTCGATTCAGGAATACAATACTCGTGCATAGCCCCACCCAAAATTAATATTTAACTCATAAATATTAATAAGGTAAAAAATTAATTTAGTCTTTTTAAGTATTTAAATAACATTAATAAAAATTAAAAATTATAAAATAACAATTACCCTCTTATTAAACTTGTATTTATTTAATAACTAGTAAAATTGTGCAAGTTGTGATTTATTTTTTTATTTAAAATGTTTTATTTAAAATTTTTGAAAATTATTTAACAATAATTCAGCCTCCCAATAATTGAAAGAAATTTTCATATTTACATTAAAAAATATGCAGTTATAGGGAAAAATATATATATATCCTGCACAATCAAATCTAGTCCAACTAAAAAAAAAAAAAAAACCACTCTTATGCTAACTATTGAATATAAAGATGTTGGAGAATCCCCCTGCAATGCTGAGATGTCCAGCTTGAGAGTAATTCTAAGACAGCAAACCATGTTTCTGACCAGCATTGTTCGGATGCAGAGATTATCTTACCAGCCCATCAATGTCCGTCTCACTCTGTCCACTATTTCTTTTCTGCCTCTAGCACTTGCTAACGGAACTCTACAATTTTCATCCAAGAGAAATCTGTAAACTTCCCACTGTTGATCCTTAGTTGAGTGTCTTCCAATTTCAGCCTACGAATCGGCAGCAAGGAGAATGAGCTTACTCGCATAGGTTGGGCATAGTATAAAAAAGCAAAAAAATGTGAGCGTAGATAATATATTCTTACCGAGAAAATGCATATTCCTAATGTTTTTAGAGCCAATGTAACATCGTAGAAAACTCGAGGTCTTCCCTTCCCACATAATTCAACAGGGTTAGCAACCAAGAGTTCAGTATCTGGGCCACGGTTGGCAATAATCACTCGAAATGGATGAAGCATTTCTGCCTTTAAACGAGAACACAAAGTGAGCTGAAGCTTAGGATCTATTATCTTCCTCCCATTGGTTTGCTGAATGAATAAGTCCACATTCCGGTACCCTTTTACATTCGAAGAGAATCTACCATAAGCAATCTATACGAGAAAAAAAAAACAACAAATGTGTATTGATAAAGTAGTAATTGGAAGCATTGATCAATATAGCCAAATACACAATAACGCAGAGGCCCAAGAAAGCACACTTGGAATATGGTCATATCCCGAGACACTGAAATAAATTCTACATGGATAAACAAACAAAAATATTGTTGTGTAATTTCTTTAGTCGGTCAAGTAAACTAATGAAAGCTGACCAGCAAAAGACCTTAAATGCAAGTACCTCATAATAGAAAGAGTAACACTCAAAATGGATATATCCGATTCAAGATAGCTAAATGATAAACAGGAACAATAGATTGTATCGAGAATAATCAACAGGGAAGTACCTGGATGTTGCAGTCTTTTGAGGTCCTCAATATATCGTAAAATAGGCCTTTCTGATCAATACATTGAATTTGAAGTAATGTATGAGCCGGGCTCAAATGATTATCCATTGTAACAGAGGTCTTATTTGCCATTGCTGTATCTGTGCAGATAGCTTGGGTACCGGATTTCCCTTCTGATGGTTCATAGCTAAACAATTCCTCAGCAATTGCAAGTGGGAGGGAAGAGAAAGCCTGGAGACTTTCATATTCAGGTCCTGCCAGTTGAAGTTCGCAACTGATGCAACACTCTTTGAAAACAGAAACCAAATGTCTACATGTGTCACCTCGCCTTTTTTCTGTGTGTAAAAGCTCCCTGACATGAGATTAACCAATGTCAACCAATAATAATGACCAAAATTAAGTAATAACTTCCATCTCATTATGGAGTCCACTCTCTAGAAATAATCATCATCTTGTTCTCAGACAACCCCAAGGCCTCTGATATTTACAAATGAAGTATAAAACATAGGGCCAACTGAACAATTAAACAGAAACCTTCCTCATGGTCAATTTAACATTAAAAAAAAGGCAACTCAACTATTTAATTCTATGAAAAGTATTTTCCATGATAAATAAAATTTATCAGCTCATCTCATTTTAGAGTTTTTGAGTTAAATCATATGGGAGACATGACATTACACCAAAAATTTTCAGAATTTTTCTTCCCTATCTTTCTACTAACAATCACATAGCACATACTTCTAGCTTACAAGTTACAAGTTAAAATTACAATGAACCAATATCACCGGACAAGCATAATTTCACACGGCCTAATGGTATTTCACGGTGCGAATTACAACCTATGTTGTTGATTTCTAGTTCCAAATTCTATTGATGCCTTTTTATGCATGCTATGCAGAAAAGGATGACCATTAACTATGTCTGGCCAACGGGCTGATCTGGACTGGAACCGGCTTCAAGGTTCAGCCTCAGGGGAACTGAAACTGCAGGGCTCCCACGGTTCTGTTTTGATCAAATACAATAGTTGTTTTTTTTTTTAAAAAAAAAAAAGAGAAAAAAAAATCCTATTTTGGCCCATAACCAAATCTGGCCAGTTTCTGTCAAAGACAGTTTTAGTCAATCTGGTTTTGACTGGTTCTGATTGCGGATTGAACCAGTGTGGTTCTGATTTAAACCAGCCCTTTGCTGGGTCAATCATTAACACCAACAAGCTATGGACCTACAACTGCAAAAGCTGCAGAAAGTGCAAATCCAGGGAAACCCAGTCAGCACAGTTTTCAATGTAGGATTTGTTGAAAAGAAAAGCACCCGCAAATCTTCCCTATCACATACTCAGAGCAGTCATGTGTTTTAACCTTCTTTTTGCTTTGACAGATGTTTGATCATTGGTCTAGTACCTAATAGACTGATAAAAGATGCTCATTTCTAATCCTATTCTTTCAAGCTACCCGTTTTTTCATCTAACTTAGTTTTGCTGCCCTACTTGGTTAGCATAATGAGAAAGAATGAAAATAGAAGGGAAACGTAGTGATCTCTGTTGGTAAAACCACTGAAATGCTGCCAATTTGTGAATATGTTTAGACTACGATATATGAATTTTCAGTGAACCTATTCCATTAAAATCAAGGTAAATAAGAACATGAAAGCGAAATTTTGTATTCAAACAAGCCAACACCAGCCCAGAAATGAAAATTACTATAATTTTGTAAAAGGTCGATGCATAAACAGGAAACAACTAGATAGGCTACAAGAACTACCAAAAAAAAAAAAAAACCACCTAAAGAAAAAAAAATCAACAGATACCTGAAGGCCAAAGGATGATAACTTACAATTAAATGCATAAAAACACTAATGCAGTTGGATGCTATATATCATAAACTCGACTGAATTCTTATGAATACGAGAAAAAACTCACATGCCATCTGTGATGAAGAATAGGTCTATAACTTTCCCATCTGGTGTTGTCATCACTTTCACTCTTTGAATTGTAAATTCAAGCTCAGTAAGTACTTTAGTAACATCTACAAAAAAAGAAAGAGAATAAATATCCCTTATCATCAAGTTTCCTTAAATTTGAAATGAAAACAGATAAGACCAAGTTTTTAATTACCATGTAGCAACCCTTTCTGGTCAAGAAAACAAAACTTCAAGAGATAGAGCGAAGGCAGTGAGGGACCATTGGACTTCTGATCAAAATAGAATGGAATCAAACAAGGAGGGGAGGCATAAGAGAGCCGGTTTTTCAAGCTATCCCAATTGAGTCTATGTAAGGTGGAGTCTGGAACCACCCAGAATACTATGTAACACCATCTTCCATCCGTTGAAAAGTCTGCCATCCAACAAATTATTTCATTTCAACTCTACTATTAATTGGCAATTGTATAAAAGAGAAAATCAGCATGTTTCCATGGAAAAAGAGGCTATCAGAGGTCACAAAGTGCAAAAATTTTCTTTTTTTCCTCTTCTTTTCCATGCAACTTAGAACCCATGAAACACAAGAAAATTGCTCATTAAAAATTTCAAAAAAAAAAAACCAGAAATGATATAAATTCATAATAAAATGACGATAACTTTATAGATGCAAATCTTTGAGATATATACATCTACATGTCAACGGAGAGAGAGAGAGTCAGAGAGATGGGTGGAATTGAAGAAAACCTGCGCGAGTGATGCAAAGGCCAAACTCGAGAATTATACGGCAAAGGTCGCAGCCGAGGCCGGCCTTGTCGGGGCAATTGACAGTGACGACGGTGGAGTCACCGGGGCTCTTGGGTTGTTGGATTAAGACGACGTCGTCGCCGCTAGGAATCCCCATTGGTTTGCCAAAGACAGCTGAAGAGTACGGAACTGTCCCTGAGAAAACGTCAAGGTTAGAGCTGTCGGATAAGGGTCTACTCGGAATACGAAAACAAGTTTCAGGCGGGTTTTTCTTAGGACGTGGTGGAGAGATGAGTTGCGGGTGGAGGCTTAGGTGGTACGAGCGGCAATAAGATGAGAAATTATATTATAAAGAGGTAATTTTATGTGAGAAAATTATTATTTAGTATTTTTTTTATGAAATTAATTATTTAATTTTTTTATTTTTTTATTTTAAAATTTTTATTTCCTTATTTTAAATATAATTCATTACTTGTAATTTATAAATATAGTTCTTTATTTTTTAAATTTTTAATTACTTAATGTAAATAATAATAATAATTTTTACTTGATATAGAGAATAAAAAATAGATAATATATAATAATTAATTAATATATTTTAAAAAATAATATTTTTATATATATATAATTATAATTTATTAAAAATTATATAAATATATGTGTAAATTTTATAAAAATATAATTATTATATAATTTTTAATTAATTTAATAATTATATTTATTTATATATTGATTTCATGATAATTTATTATTTTGTGCAACTTGTTTACATGATAATTACTCATTTCCCGTCAAGACAGAAAGGGCGAAAGTGTTTGGAGGGTGTCGGTTGAGAGGGGCCCACAGGAGAGTTTGTGTCCAAGTGTGCGCTTTCATGTGGGACACGTATTTTGGCCGTGAAAAGGGCGTTTTCAGTAATTTCCGCGATTGTAAGAAGCAAGTTTGTCTTCTCTCCCCAAATGCAATGATTAACTTTCTTAAATTCAATTTACACATTAATTATAATTTCATCCAATTTTAAAAATTAAAATCTATTATTTAAAATTAAAATATTTATAATCTATATATAATATAAATATAGTAAAAAAATTAGAAAACATTAATTTTATTAAAAATATCTTTAATTTTTATATTAATTAAATTTATATTTTTATTATTTAAATTTATATAAATTTTAATTTTAATTTTACTTATATTTAATTTTAATTAAATATAAAATTATATAATAAATAATTAACTAATATATGAAATTAATAAATAAAAAATACAGTTAATCTATAACATATCTATATATTTTAATATAATTATAAAGTTACTATTTATAAAATATTAATTATTTAAATTTAAATAAACAGAAATATGTAATTTTAGTACTAAAATATTATAAATTACAATACAATAAATATAATTCAGCTAAGATTCTTAATAAAAATTTATAACTAAACTAAAATTTTAATAAAAAAAATTAAAGATTCTAACGGTATGATTTGTTTTGAAGAAGTCATAAATTTAATTAAATAATTAGCAAATAAATAAGTAAAATTACAAAAAATATAGAAATGTTCTTAATGTTTATATTATTTATAATATTGAAATTTTTAATGCTACAAAAAATAATAGGCAAACATATTTTAAAAAAATTTTAAAAAATGGATTATAAATAAGATCAACAAAATGAATTGTTAAAATAATATAAAATATATAAGAAAATATACTCTTATAATAATTTTTAATAAAATATTAACTTGACATTAACACTAATTGAAATAAAAAATATCATGTCAGCCTTGTATAAATAAATATAGATATATAATTTAAATTATTAGGTATATTTTAATAATTGTCTCTGATTTCTAATTTTATAAATAAATTTTATGTTAACATATATAATTTTAAAGGTAAATATTATATTTTATTATGAAATTTTTTTTATATTTTATATTTTATTCATAACACATATAACTAATTTATTTTTTTAAGAGATTTAAAATTGAAATTTTTATATTTAATAATGTGATTGATTTTTTAAAGATTATTTTAAAAAGGAAAAACTTACACCATAACTAATGATGTTGTTAAGGAAATTAATCATACTTAATTTAATAATCATGAAAAGTCTAAACTGTACCTAACATAAATTACCATGATGAAAAACATATTATATTAATTCCTTAAAAAATATTAAGGAATTATAATTTTTTATATAATTGATTATACAAAATCAAATTATAAATTTTTTTCCTTTTAAATTGTAAAATTAGCTTATATTATATTAATTTAATAATTTTTTATATAGATATTTTGGGTATAATTATTCATATCAAATCAATATATAAAACTAAAGGTGAGAGTAAAAAAGACATTATAATTAATATTAAGAGGTAATTATTATTTTAATTAATATTAATATTTTTATTTTTATTATTTTAATTCAGTTACTACTTATTTTTATTTTATTTATTTGATTTTACTACTAATTAGACTGAAGCAATAATCTTTAATCTTATAATTATATAAAAAATATATAAAAATAAATTAAATCACAAGTAATTAGTATAAATAATGTGCATGGTATGTTTAAAAAATTAGTAATTGAAAAATATTTAAACTTTTAAATTCAATTGGTCTTAAAGATATTATAAAAATAAAAAATAAAAATTACATTGCTAATAAAATTTTTTTCCTATTTTACAAAAAGACTACTTCTACAACTCAAACACGTGGCATTATAAATATAATAAATTTACTGTTACACTAAATAACTTTTATAATAATTAAAATTAAACCTAATACAAAAATTTTAAATTTTTAAATTGTAAATAAAAATTTTATTTAAATTTAATTTATTATAAATTTAAACACATAAATATATTTATTTTACTTATTATACATTCATCATATACAGAATTTCTTGCTATTTTTTACTTTCTCAAATTTAGTTTTTCTTTTTATTATAATTACACTCAACTTTAAAAATTAAGCTTTATTTTCTAAAATTAAAATGTTTGGCCATAATAAAAAAAATAACATAAATGTTTAGACTTTTAGGTCCAATCGCTGCATTTAATAAATTGCATACTTAATTTATAAAGGGAGAGAAAATATAAGAATATATCATTGTTATTTTTTTATAATTTAAGAGAATTTATATTATTTAATAAAGTTTGTGAGTATTTATTTTATTTTTTTAAATAGTTCTAATTGAAATTTAAACTCAAGACCTTATAATTTTAAAGACTAACAAATACAACTGAGTTAAAGTTGATCGGTGTTTATTTTAGTTTTTTTTTATATTAAAAGTTAAGGTAATATTAATTTTTAGATTAAGAGTTTGTAATTACATGGAGTGGCAATAAATTAATAGTTTTATATATTTAAAGTTTTGACTGACAAAGAATTTCGAGTTTTTCCATAGGGGGCCGTAGGAATGCAGAAAGCAGTCTTGGGCCTATCAAAGGGGTTAATACCTAATTGCCAAAAACCAGCTTTAAGATCAAACTTGGAGAAGATATGGGTTTCGTGTAGTTGAGTGAACAAGGCTTCAGGCTTTGGTAATGGGAACTTGTCATCTTGGAGGAAAGCTCAATTTTGCCACCTGACTCCCTTATAAGCAGTCAACGCTCTCTTTTCTGAGTTTCTCGGAGATGCATCCTTATAGACCCCTTCTCCCTCTGAGATTGTTAACCTCACTTATTCTCTTTCCTTTTCTTCATCACTTTGGAGAACACTATCCTCTATAATTGATAATATCGTGGAAATATCCACTTTACCTGAAGATGCTCAGGTTGGACCTCACTTCTTCTCTTTCATTTCTTCACCACTTCGGAGAACACTATCCTCTAGAATTGATAATCTCATGGAAATATCCACTTTACCTGAAGATGCTCAGGTTGTAGAATCTCTTATTCCTCTTCTTAGTCCATACAACATCTACAGACGATCTGGATCTTTGACCAGATCTATCAGATCTCTCATTTCTTCCAGAAGATCTTTATCAAAAGAATATGTTCAGGCCTCCAGAATGGATCAATGCTCCCTCCAGAGTTCATCTGCTGAACAGTACGTAACCTTAGAAATCCCTCATCAGCTCATCCCCAGATAGAGACAATAAGGGTTTTCTCATATTCATTTTGAAGCTGTTCGACTTATCCTCATAATTTTTATTAATTATTATATAATCATGTTATTATTCTTACATATTATAAAAAAGTTAAAATATATTTTAATTTAAATAAGTAGGAAGAGGTTAAATTTAGAATTTAAAATTATAGCAAGGAAAAAATAATACCGTGTGAAAGCATAAAAATATTTTAGTAATTTACGAAAAATTTTAGCCAAATAAAATGAAGTTAAAATTTATTTGCAAAATCCCTAAAATTATATATATAATTTATATTTTAAATATTCATAATTACACTATTAAAATTTCGATCATATTTTAATTATTTTTTTATTTTAATTCTAAATAGACTTCTATTTATATAATATTTCTTATTATTTATAAGTTTTTATTTTGAAATTCTGATGAAATTTTCCTACAATCAAATTAATCTTTGTACATTTTACTTCTCGAATGAATAATTTTTTTTAATTTAATTAATTATTATTTAATTACTTTTACTTTTTTAGTTAATTCAAAATATATATATATATATATGGATAATTTTATGGATGTTAATTTTAATATTCTATTAGGATTTTTATTCCTTATTAAGATTTTATTAGTTAAAGTATAGATTAATTTAAATTTTCTTAATTAATTAAAAAATAAGATTATTTTAGTTTTTCAGATTTTAACACAAATTTTTAATTTTATCAATTTAAATTTAAACTTTCATAATAGTTTTAATTTGAGCAATTAACTTAATTAGATAATTTAATTGATAAAAATAATTTAAATATATGTCAACATTATTAACATTAGACAATAATTTAATTTTTATTATCATTTTAGGTACTATTTGTAAATAAATTAAATAAAAATATTATTTTACTGAATCAAATGTTTACTATTTGGGAAATTATAATTAAATTTATCTTAGTTATATTATTTATTAATATTTTATATTTAAATAATAATTTTTTTATTAAATTCAAAATAAAATAGTTAAAAACATATAAATTAAAAATATAATAAAAAGATAAAAAAAAATAATATTAGATATATTATTTAATTATTATATTTTTTATCAATAATAGAAAAATTATTAAAATCAATGAAAATTTTAAAATTACTTAACAAATTAATCAAATTAAATAAATTAGTTAATATTAATAATATATAAATGAAAATATTTAAATAATTTATTAATTAATGATTTTAATTATTGTTAATTAAATTTATTATTAAAATTAAAATTAATATAAAATGTTTATAATTAAATTGATAAATTAAAATTTTTTGTTAAATTTAATAATTAAGGTAAACGTTTTAATTATTTTTTACGTTTAGTCATAAATTATTTGAATTTTTTACAATTTCATTGTTTTATTTTACAGATAATCATAAAAAAAGTTAAATATTTAAAAAATAAAATTACATTGTTAAAAAAAAAAAAAAAAATCATTGGCGGGCGCAGCCTAGTGAATAATAATGTAGAACTATTTTGGCATCTTCAATAACAACAAAACAAAAATCACCGACTGAAAGCTGACTTGGCAAACCTTTGGAAGTACTTCGAATCCACTGGAAACTTAGGATTATGTATTACGTTAACTGTTTAATGAATTATGCTTTTCTGATAAAAAAGATTATATCAATATTAAATTTGTGGTATTATATCAATATATTTTTAATATTATATAATAAATATATTTTTAATTTACTATCAAAAATCCAAGAAAGTTGATGCCGAGTAGGGTGTGCAGTTTTCGATTTAAATCAAAAAATCAAATCGAATCAATTAATTCGGTTCAATCGGTTTGATTTTAAAATTTAATCGGTTCGGTTCGGTTTGGTTTATAATTTTAATAATTTCGGTTCGGTTATTTTCATAAAAAAATCAAAAAAATCGAACCGAATCGAAATTATTAATATATATAGGAAATCAAAAAAATCGAATCAAATTGAATCGAACCGAATCGAACCGAACCAAAATCAAAGAAAACCGAATCGAACCTAAAGATTTTTGAGTTTTGATTTCTAATTTTTTTGTTTTTATGTTTTTACTATTTAGATTTAATGTTAAAAATATAAAATTTTATAAATTTCGATTTGATCGGTTTAAAATCGAATCGAACCGAAATTTATCGGTTCGATTCTATTCGATTTTCTCTTATCAATCGGTTCGGTTCGATTTTTAAAATTTTCGATTTTCGATTTTCGGTTTTATCGGTTCGGTTCGGTTCGGAACCGAACCGACCGTTTGCACACCCCTAATGCCGAGTAATGTGAGGAATAATGTAACACCCCTGATTTTTTATATATTATTATTGGGCTTCGTGTAGGTATCCTCAATTCGCGGAAATTCGACAGTTGTCCGGATCTGTGAATTTCCTACATGCACTACACTGGAAAAGTCTCCGAATTGGATCGAGGTTTTGGCTACCCCACCATTGTCAGGCATCCCGAGCGCGGTCCCGAAGTCGGAATCGGCAAAGGTAAACCCGAACCTTGCTTTTTCGTAATTTTCTAGTGCTTAAATAGGATTAAAAATCCATAAAATATTCGTGGTAGCTTAGAAAATTACGATTCTTTTTGCAATAGCTTAGTAATATTTCTAAGGACCGCGGGGCAGAGTTTTATAATTTTTAGAGCTTATTTGAGCAGTTTTTGCAAAAATGATTAATTATAAGGACTAAATTGAAATTTTACATATTGTGATGAATGATTGATTTGATGGGCCCAGGAGGGCTGTGTGATGTGATTGAGTTGTGGATATATGGATTGTGGATATAGAAGTGTGTTTTGAGCCCGTTTGCAGGTTGGGTAGGTCCTAGGTATAAGAGAGACTCACGGATTTTCTACGACTTAGACGTATTGGGTCTTTTCTTGATTTGTTTTGAGTCATTTGTATTAAATAATTGTAATATAATTGTCGTGTGAGCCGATGCCTTCTTCCTCCGCCCAGCCGCCACAGTGATTGCCGTCAAGTCTGTGAGTAAAATATTAATTTTAATTGTAATTTCGATATTATTATATGTTCAAGCATGCCCATGCATCACTTATATGCAAATATTTATGTAGTTAAACTCTAGGCACCATTTATGTTGCATTCATAACTGTTAGCGTGCCATGGATGTTGTTGTGGTAATTTGGAGCAGCGTGCGTTGGCGCATGTGTGATGTGGTGTGGACTATGGATAGGACGGGTAGACACGGCTTGAGATCTTCGCTGGGACCCGGTCCTTCGGGGTAGACACGGCTTGAGTTCTTCGCTGGGACCCCGATTTGGTTATTAAGTGGAAGTCCGAGCTGAGTTCTTCACGGCACCGTGTTGGATTTAAGAGAGTCAGATAGGGGATCAGCTCCCATATATTATGATTGATGTTACAGGGTGCGTGAGTGCTTCAAATTACCTTTTTGTTGTTATGATGTGAAAATATGGTTGCTGTTGCATTTCACTCCACAGGTTGCATTAGTTCTAGATAGTTATAGAGATTATGGTTAAAATTGATATTTTACTCTCTGAGTCGAACGCTCACTCCTGTTCAATATTTTTCTCAAAGCACAGGAGGATTTTATTGTGGTTATCATGCTTTTCTCCTTCTCATGTTGTTTATCAATAGTTTTGTAATTTTATTTACTCCTAGAATTTCCGCATGTGTTAGAAATATTTAAATGATTCGGGTCTGTAATATAAATTGTCATGTGGACCTGTAAAATTATATGCATGTTTGATGGATTGGATGAGGGAGCTGAGCTCCCATTTATTTTTATGCCGATATGAGTATGTGGAGGGTGAGCTGAGCTCCCCAATTGATGATATATTTTGTTTACAGGTCGGGTGAGTCAATAACTCCCCGTTGGAAAGTCCATTTTATGGCCTGACTGTCCGCTTGTTTTCTTGAAATTGGGCCCAAATGGGCCTTAGAGTTGGGTTAATGAACGCTTAGGCTTACTACGGGTCTCGGGGCTTTAGGTGGCCTGTGTCCTAGTCTTGGTCCGACCCATAGGTTGGGTCGTGACAAATGTGGTATCGAGCTTAGGCTCCATTCATAGGGAAAAATTATCTAAGTGTTGGGAAGAGTCTACTAGAGTCACATGCGGAGTATAGGATTCATTTCGTCTTTTCTGTAATTCTTTGTTTCTAGATTCTACGTTATGCCTGGAAATATAAGATTACCTCGCTTAGTGTCTTGATTTTCGTGGAGTACACGTAAATGTGAAATAGAGTTAGTAGACATGTGAGATCTATCATGAGGATACGTACTCCAAGAAATGTTATATTTTGTCAAGATGGGTTTAAATGGTGTGCCCATTTCGTAAGACACGAGTACATAAAAGTGAGTCTTAAAAGTACAGTTGCCCTAGATAAGGATGAGGATACCACTACCGGCAACATCAGATGACCCAAATGTAATAAGTTTGTGATAATAGAAGATTCGGAGAGATAAGAAATTAGGAGACCTAGTCGGTCAGACGTATCGTAGTAACTATACAATGTTCTCGATGTCCGCTCTGTAAGTCGCAGACACAAGACCGACATGAGATTATTGTGTAGAGTCGCGCGTGCATCCCCGTGGTGCTCCATAATGAGGGTGTTTGAGATGGCTTGCTTTGGTACAGCTTATGCGTAACAGAGTTCTATATTTGCAGAGGAGTTGGGAACTCTGCTAAGAGTCTAGAGTTAGAATATTGAAAGGTCACGGTTGGGTGATAACTAGAGTCGTGACTCGATTACCTCAAAGATGAGCTAGAGTTACATCAAGAGTTGCCATCGCACTGCAGGTTTTGGACTAGTTGCAAAGTAAAGGTGACACTTATAGCGTGAGAATAGCATACCGTGTGGGTATCAGGATGGAATAAAGTACAACTCTACGACCTAAAGAAGGTCGAAACTATGAATTGATGATTTATAGAGCTATGATATGATAAAAGAGTCATTAACTTGACATGGTTCTGGCAAGGTGGTAGATGTAGTACCTTTGTTGCAGCAAGTTAGGATATAGTCCTATCTTTTCAGAATGGATCGAAGGTTATTACTGATAATGATGACTTATGGAATAGTGTCCCAGATGGGACTGTAGAGTGTGGTAGAGAGTAGTTGGCTCGGTATCCTGGAGAGGATACAAGTTCCATTATAGGAATCATATATAATCAGATCACGATGGATGTAAATCCTTTGAATTGGATGACGGGTTTGGGTGCCCGAAATCTTAAGTTTTGGAATTGAGTAAACATGGAAAATAATAATAATAATAATAATAATAATAATAATAATAATAATAATAATAATAATAATAATAATAATAATAATAAATAAAATTACTGCAGAATCAGTTCTCGAGGTAGTAAGGGTATTATGTAAGCTAAAGGATAAGAATAGAGATCATACAATAAAAGTATGACTGTAATTTGCTGAGTTCCTTTCTAATTTCAAATTATTCAAAACAATAGTATAATCTAATTATAATAGTGTTAAGAGTAATAAATTAGCGAAGATAAATCACAGAAGGCCAATGGATAAAGAAAGTGCAGAATGAAAGTTTGGGCAATTGATTGCAGATGCAATATAATCTAAATGCTAGTGGAAGTACTAGCTAGAGTGGTCAAAGGACCAAATATGAGTAGCACAGACATATGATAACGCGATAGAGACTCTGAAAGATATAGTTAGCAAGTACAGCTATTATGTTAGGAAGAAGAATGGAACCAGGGATAAAATAGTCAAGTTCTATTTTGGGTAAGACAAAGGAAATAAATGAAAGGACAACCTAAAGAGCGCATAATAAAAGGAACAAAGTTAAGATATAGGATAGGCTAAGTGTTATTCTTGGCAAGGAGAATGACAAGGATGGAAAACCCAAAATGGGACCACATTAGTGAGAAAAGTGATGGAGGTATGGAATACAATAATAATGAGTAAATGTTAGAAGGTGTGCGATGGTATTGCGGACTACCTAAATAGGTAGAGAAAGAGAAGTTAGTAAGCGATAAGTTGAATAAAAGTCATTATAATGGATCAAATAGGTATGATGAGAGGAAAAGAATGATAGATAATGACACATAGGTTTTAGGTTAGACTTTTGAGATAGTGAGAAGGTAGTTAGAGGTTCGTTATGAATGTCAGACAAACATTTTTAGTGTGATCAACAGAATCACTTTGTAGTGAAGCAATAATGACAGGACAATAGTAGGGGTAGAACGAAAAGTGACAAGTCTGGATGGTTATAAATCACTAGAAAGTTCAAGGATCAAATTAATGACCCTAGATAAGGGTGGAATTAGTGTTGGAAGAATTTATTAGTGAGAGAAATCTTTCAGGAATCAACAAAAGTTAAGGGCACAATAAAAACGATGATAGATATGAATCATAGGTCGAGTATAAGTAAAGTTAATAAATTATAAAATATTATGTCAAGAAGGAAAATGGTACGGTAAAGGGTTCATGCAGATGATACCTTATAGGTAGAGCATAATTGTGCTAGGAGATGATGAAATTTGGAGAGAAAGACCAAGAAACTTAGGTGAAACGTTATAATATGACAATCGGGTGTAGTTGAATATAAGAGGATATTTTCTTTCTTTTCAAGTTTAGCTTGTACTTTTGGTTCTAGAAGGTTATATAAGGAACAGAAACTGAGTCAAGGAGACCTAGTTATTGAGATTTTAATAGGCACCAATTCATATACAATTTCCTGATATGAGAATGACAGTAAGTGCATACCTAGTGTTAAGTATGAAAGGACGATCAGAGTAATGACAGGAGTTAAATTGAGTTAGCTACTAAGGTTTGCGACTGTTCTAAACTATGAGCTAGATGAAGTACTATTTATGGATGAGTTTCAATAGATGAAATTGTTACTAATGGGAAAAGTTGAGGCTGGAGTTTGGAAAGCTATGGGCAATATATGTGATTATATTAAGGAGAATGAACATGTGAAGTATCTTGTTTAGAATTAAGGCATGGCACACATTTTCCATAGCCGTGTTAGTTCAGATGGAACTTATAGTTCTGGGGCTCATATCCATCCAGGATAAGCAATTTCCTACTAAGGCTGGTAGGGAATGATAATATTCTGATAGTTAAGTTGGGAAAAGGGGGATACAAGGAAAATTTTCTATGGTTAATTACAAGTGTTACATAAGGTGAAGAATGTGCTGATAGGAGTAAATCGTAAGGTTAGAATTCCTGAAGTAATAGAACTAGTAATCAAGATAAGACTAAGAAACAAAATGAAAGTTAAAGTTGATGATGGGATAGACATCTTTGAAGGAAAATGTGTAAGGATGAGATAGGACTAAAAATTAAGGAATAAGTACAATGAGTTGAAAAGATATCAACAATACTAAAAATAGGAAAAGGGAAGTGGATAAGATCCAAAGGACAGAAGAGAGCTCGATAGAGTCGGTTATAATGATGAGGATAAGGAGTGTCTAACCATCGCCTCGTGTTAACACTACCTATGAGCGGTGAAGGATACACTGGTAATCGTGACGCCTTGAGTTGGCCTAGGTGTGTTTTGATGCGGAATGGAAAAGTAGTGGCTTATGCTTCAAGGCACTGAAGAGGCATGAGCGTAACTATCCCACCCATGATTTGGAAATGGCGGTGTAGTCTTTGCACTAAAAATCTGGAGACACTACCTATATGGTGAAGTGTGCGAGATATACACCGACTATAAGAGTTTGAAGTACATCTTCCAACAGAGGGATTTAAACTTGAGACAGAGGAGATGGATGGAGCTTCTGGAAGACTATGATTGCACCATCCAGTACCACCCTGGGAAGGCCAATGTAGTAGCAGATGCTTTAGCGTAAAATCTTCCAGCGCTTTGGCGCACATTTCACAGAGAAGAGACCGTTGATTCAGAAAGTACATGAGTTGATGGATCAAGGTTTAATCCTAGATCTTTCAGATGAGGGGGTCTTGTTGGCTCATTTTTCAGTGAGGCCAGACTTGCGAGATAGAGTTAGAGTTTCTCAACACAGAGACCAACAATTAATGAAGATCATAGAAAGAGTACAGCAGGGTGAAGGTGGTGAGTTTGGATTTGCCAATGATGGCGCCCTAGTGCAAGGTTCTAGGATATGTGTGCCCAATGTGGACAACCTCAGGAATGAAATCATGCGAGAGGCACGCTATACACTGTACAGTGTCCACCCAGGTTCCACCAAGATGTACCATGATGTGAGAGATAGCTATTGGTGGAATGGCATGAAGAGAGGCATAGCAGACTTTGTGTCCAAGTGCTTGACTTGTCAGAAGGTGAAGTTTGAACACCAGAGACCGTCAGGGAAGTTGCAAGAGCTCCCTATCCCAGAATGGAAGTGGGAAATGATTTCTATGGATTTTGTGACTGGGTTGCCTCGTACCACGCGAAGATATGATTCGATATGGGTAATTGTAGACCACCTAACCAAATCAGCTCACTTCTTGCCTGTGAAGACTACATATTCTGTGGCACAGTACGCCCGGCTCTACATTCGAGAAATAGTCAGATTGCATGGAGTTCCGGCTTCCATAATATCTGACAGAGGGCCCCAGTTCACTTCTCGGTTTTGGAGAAAGTTGCAGGAGGCACTTGGCACAAAGTTGAACTTCAGTACGGCTTTCCACCTTCAGACAGATGGACAGTCCGAAAGGACAATCCAAACACTGGAAGACATGCTTCGCATGAGTGTTTTGGATTTTGGAGATCAATGGGATGAGCAGCTAGCTTTGGTGGAGTTTGCCTACAACAACAGTTATCACTCCAAAGATAGGATGCCACCCTATGAGGCACTATATGGAACAAAGTATAGGTCTCCTCTGTGTTGGACAGAAATGGGGGAATCGAAGGTGCATGATGTAAACCTAGTGCAGTACACTTCAGAGATAGTTCCTTTAATCAGGGAATGACTGAAAACAGCTTTCAGTAGGCAGAAGAGTTATGCAGACCCCAGACGGAGGGATGTGGAGTTTGCAGTGGGCGACTATGTATTCCTAAAGGTTTCTCCAATGAAGGGAGTCATGAGATTTGGAAAGAAGGGCAAGTTGGCACCTCGGTATATTGGACCTTTTGAGGTTACTGATAGAGTTGGAGCATTGCCTCACCGGTTGAGCTACCACCCAACCTCTCTCACGCTCATCCCGTGTTTCACATCTCCATGCTCAGAAATACATTCCCGATCCTTCTCATGTACGCAATGTGGATGTGATAGAGCTAAAAGAGAACTTGACATTTGAGGAGCAGCCTGTAGCCATAGTGGACTACCAAGTGAGACAGCTGAGATCAAAACAGATCCCTATGGTTAAGGTTTTGTGGAGGAGTCAGTCAGTGGAAGAGGGCACCTGGGAGTTAGAACGGGATATGCGTAGCAAGTACCCTTATCTGTTCAATGTATAATCATGTGCTTTATTCTGCCTTGTGTAAAATTCGAGGACGAATTTTCTGTAAGGGGGGAAGAATGTAACACCCCTGATTTTTTATATATTATTATTGGGCTTCGTGTAGGTATCCTCAATTCGCGAAAATTCGACAGTTGTCCGGATCTGTGAATTTCCTACGCAGACTACCACCTGGAAAAGTCTCCAATTGGATCGAGGTTTTGGCTACCCCACCATTGTCGGGCATCCCGAGCGTTCTCAAGTCGGAATCGGCAAAGGTAAACCCAACCTTGCTTTTTCGTAATTTTCTAGTGCTTAAATAGGATTAAAAATCCATAAAATATTCGTGGTAGCTTAGAAAATTACGATTCTTTTGCAATAGCTTAGTAATATTTCTAAGGACCGCGGGCGAGTTTTATAATTTTTAGAGCTTATTTGAGCGCTTTTTGCAAAAATGATTAATTATAAGGACTAAATTGAAATTTTACATATTGTGATGAATGATTGATTTGATGGGCCCAGGAGGGGCTGTGTGATGTGATTGAGTTGTGGATATATGGATTGTGGATATAGAAGTGTGTTTTGAGCCCTTTTGCAGGTTGGGTAGGTCCTAGGTATAAGGGAGACTCTGCCGGATTTTCGGCACGACTTAGGACGTATTGGGTCTTTTCTTGATTTGTATTGAGTCATTTGTATTAAATAATTATAATATAATTGTCGTGAGCCGATGACCTTTCTTCCTCCGCCACAAAGTTGATTGCCGTCAAGTCTGTGAGTAAAATATTAATTTTAATTGTAATTTCGATATTATTATATGTTCAAGCATGCCCATGCATCACTTATATGCAAATATTTATGTAGTTAAACTCTAGGCACGATTTATGTTGCATTCATAACTGTTAGCGTGCCATGGATGTTGTTGTGGTAATTTGGAGTGCGTTGGCGTGCGTGTGATGTGGTGTGGACTATGGATAGGACGGGTAGACACGGCTTGAGATCTTCGCTGGGACCCGGTCCTTCGGGGTAGACACGGCTTGAGTTCTTCGCTGGGACCCCGATTTGGTTATTAAGTGGAAGTCCGAGCTGAGTTCTTCGCTGGCACCAGGTTGGATTTAAGAGAGCTGTATAGGGGATCACCCCATATATTATGATTGATGTTACGAGTGCGTGAGTGCTTCAAATTACCTTTTGTTGTTATGATGTGAAAATATGGTTGTTGCATTTCACTCCACAAAGTTGCATTAGTTCTAGATAGTTATATAGATTATGGTTAAAATTGATATTTTACTCTATGAGTCGAACGCTCACTCTGCTCAATATTTTTCTCAAAGCAGGAGGATTTTATTGTGGTTAACCTGCTTTTCTCCTTCGCAGGTTGTTTATCAATAGTTTTGTAATTTTATTTACTCCTAGAATTTCCGCATGTGTTAGAAATATTTAAATGATTCGGGTCTGTAATATAAATTGTCATGTGGACCTGTAAAATTATATGCATGTTTGATGGATTGGATGAGGGAGCTGAGCTCCCATTTATTTTTATGCCGATATGAGTATGTGGAGGGTGAGCTGAGCTCCCCAATTGATGATATATTTTGTTTACAGGTCGGGTGAGTCAAAAACTCCCCGTTGGAAAGTCCATTTTATGGCCGGACTCTGTCCGTTTGTTTTCTTGAAATTGGGCCCAAATGGGCCTTAGAGTTGGGTTAATGAACAGTTAGGCTTACTACGGGTCTCGGGGGCTTTAGGCTGGCCCAGGTCCTAGTGCCGGTCGGACCCATAGGTTGGGTCGTGACAAATAAAATTATTTAATTTTAAAAATACATATATTAAATTATAAATTTTATTAAATTATAAAGATTATAATGTAATTTATTTACATTTTTATAATATTTTAATTGAATTTATTTTTTTAAAAAAACTTTGTCAAAAACACTAAAAATTATATTAAAAATTTGAAGTAACATTTCATTATCTACTTATCGACTTATAAATACTATTATAAATATTTATGCTTATAAATAAGAGAAATATTGCTTTGATGTTAGTTAAAATATTAAATACTATTTTATTGTCTAATGGGCCTAAAAGTGTGCATGATTTTTAAAGTTTTAAATAAAAGATTATATTCAAGCAAATTTAATTTATCATTATAATTTGATTTTGATTTTTTATTAATAATTAAATTTAAATTATATTGAATTAAAATGAAATTAAAAGTTAATTGTATATATAATTTTATTATATAATAAAATTAGAATTATAATATCTTATAATTATTATATATCATAATTATAGAATATACAATTTAATAATATCTTTTATTTCTCTAATTTTTTGTTTATAAATGAATTAAATCATTTTATAATTTTTTACATTTATCTTATAATTAAAAACTATATAATTATAAAATAATTAAAAATATATATTATATATTATATTAGCAATTAACTTTAAAATTTAAATAATAATTTGTGCATAATTTTTCATAATAATAATTATATAAAATTATTTTAAAAACTAAAATTAAAATAAACTGGATTGAATTTTTTTTCATATTTAAACTTAACTGGATTAAATTTTTAAAAATATTCAGACCCATTTAGAATTAGCTTGAATTTATTATCATTGTAAATTTAAGGAAAATTTAAAATTTAGTTCATGAGTTTTGCCTTAAATTACATTTAATCTATAAATTTTAAAAAATTAATTATTTAGTACCTTAATTTTATACTATTTTACACTTTAATTTATAAATTTTTAAAAATTAATTATTTAACACTTAAATTTATATTATACCACATTTTAGTACCTATAATTTTAATAAATTAAAATAATTTAGTCATTCTATTAATGAATGAAATTATTATAAATATTAAAATTTTAGAAATTAAATTACTATATATATTAAAACTAAAGAGACTAAATAATTTATTTCTTAAAATTAAGAGACTATAATATAATATAGCGTAAAATCAAATGACTAAATAATTAATTTTTAGGAAAAATTTAGGAACTAAATTATAAATTTCTTTAAATTTAAATAAAAATTATTATTTTAAATTAAAAATAAATAAAATTGAGTTGGAGTGTGTATTTATATTTTCATCATATATGATAAGATCGTAAATGTATTGTAATTTATCATTTAAACATAATATAAATAAAAATGAATATTAAAAGCTCACGAATTATTCAAATTGAGTATTATAATGATTAAATTTGATTTAATTTATTATTCAAACTATTAAACTCATATTTAATTTTATTTATTTTATAATTAATTTATAATTAATATTTTTTAAAATATTTGAATTCTATTTATTCTATTAAAAATTTATAGAATTATTGTAAAAAAATACTTTATATTTAATTTATTATTTATATAAATGATTAAAAAAATAGTGTTTTAAATTCGATTGGGGTGAGCAAAACACTTAACCGGTTGCAGAGGTCGAGTTGCCCAAAACGACATCGTAATTACGTAAATTTTAGACGGACGATATGGTCGTCACTCGGGCTAACAGAACCAAAACCGAGCGCTGCTGCTTTGTCGATAGGCCTCTGCGTTTAAAGAAGAACCAGAATCTGCTTGCAAGCTGCAACAGTCTGCCTTGAACAGTGAGAAACCCAATCTTGAGTTTAATAAAAGGAAGAAATGGCTGCGAGAATAAACTGCTCAATACAAAACACTCTTTGCCTCTTAAACCCTCTCTATTCCATCAGTACAAGACCAAGGACAACTGCCCATTTCAAGAATCGTCTCAGTTTCCCTCCAAATCTCTTCTTTTCTTCTTCTAAATCAAGAACGGTTGCGTTTTGCACAATTAACAATTGCAGTCACAATAGTGCCCAAAACGATGAAGCAGTTGCAACAGAAACATTCGTCCTCACATCTCCGCTTTATTACGTGAATGCTCCTCCTCATATGGGTAGTGCCTACACCACCATTGCTGCTGATGCCATATCTCGATTTCAGGTTAATTCGTTGTTTTGTTGAAGAATTTTTAGCTTGATAGTTTAGGACAAGTTTATGTTGTTTATACGCACAGTCGTTTTGGTCATGTTGTCTAGTCAGCATGTATGTATTGAATTTATTTTGGTTCACATTTTAGCTTATTGACATAGAGACTAGTTTATCTGCATTTTGTTATCTTGTTTTAATTACTGGCATTTTTCGATATTTATTTTTCCTTTGTGGGTTTCACATATAAAGTTGTGTGGAATGTAGATATAATTGGGCCGTTTCTGTGGTTGCTGTGTTGTGTAAAAGGGGCTGATTCTTGCTGCTTGTATCAATTGGCAGAGGCTTTTAGGAAAGAAGGTTATATTCGTCACTGGCACAGATGAGCATGGAGAGAAGATTGCAACTGCTGCAGCTGCCCATGGCTTCAGCCCAAGTGAGCACTGTGATGTTGTATCTCAAGCTTACAAGACACTTTGGAAAGATGTGAAATTTTCTCTCCATCTGACAATTTTGCTCTTTCTACTTGTTTGATTTTTACGAATGTTACTGGCTGTAACTTGTTTATGTTTTCTGGAGAGCAGTTAGAAATTGCGTATGACAAATTCATTCGGACAACTGATCCCAAGCACGAAGCAATTGTTAAGGAATTTTATTCTAGGGTTCTTGCCAATGGGGACATTTACCGTGCTGACTATGAGGGACTATACTGTGTCAACTGTGAGGAGTATAAGGTGGCACCTTCGCACTTTGCATTTCCATGTCTTCATGCTCTATCATTTTCAAAGCCTTTGTTTCAATTAGTGGGATTGAGAGGGTTCTGATGCTGCTAATTCTGTATATTATATTCTTGGACAACCTTTGAGACTTAAGGATAAAAAATTTCCAAAGTTTATTGTTTTTCATTCTTTTCAAGTTCTAATTCGAAAAAAGCATTGTTGTTACGAGATGACACTCCCAGCTATGTTTTATATAATGCATGTGGTAACCCTTTTTTTTTTCTACTTTTTTATTTGTTGATGCAAATGTTGTTAACTGAGATTAATGTTAGGATTTTCTGGTGAGTAACAACATTAACTTTCTAATTCTACAGGATGAGAAGGAGCTACTTGATAACAACTGCTGCCCCATGCATCTAAAGCCATGTATTCAGCGGAAAGAGGATAATTATTTTTTTGCCTTGTCAAAGTACCAAAAACTATTAGAAGAAACTTTGATGCATAATCCAAATTTTGTGCAGCCTTCATTCCGTTTGAAGGAGGTAGGAAATAAACAATTTTCTTTTCTTCTGCTCAGCTAATTTTAAGCATTCTGTGTTATTTTGTAAACATTATCTTAGAAGCTTTTTATTCTGTTCTGTTGAACATAATCATGTTCTGGCTAAAGATTCAGGAATGCAAAGTTAGAAATATAAATTTTTTTGTTACGTGTTACCTGCATATTTACTAGTGATCTATACTTATGTTGATATAGAATAAAAGAGAATGAAATGACAATTCTAATACTTATTGTAGTTAATCTACAATAAATACTATCGTAGGAGCTGTGTGGTCTTACTGACAATATATTGGAGTCTGTTTTCAAAACCATGTCTATGTATCTCTCTTTCTTGAGCTGATGTCTTGTTTTCAAAAGCATGTCTATGTATCTCTATTTCTTGAGCTGATGTCTTCCAGACATGCTTTTGAAAACAGATTTAATTGTCCATTTATTGGAGTCTTACCGTTTCTTCCAAGACAAGGGATCAAGCTCTACTTTAAAGGTAGAAAGTTTTGGTGGTATGGCATCAATTCTTGCATGCTATATGATAGAAATGAACTGAATAATCAATAGGAATATTGTCAAAACATGAGCTGGAAATTCTCTAAGTTACAGTTCAATCTCTGGTGCTAGTTTTAGCTTTCATGTTATTGCTTGGTAAAGTTGGCCTCTAAATCTGAAATTTGATTGTTTGATGATAGGGCTTCTAAGGTGCCCTTACTTCTAGCTCCTGGTTCCCATGTATCAGGAGATGAGGTTTAAATTCAATTGCAAAAGGTCTTCAGTAATTTTAGGGAGTGAGAATGCGGGATAGAAAGTTATTAGTTATTTGGTTTATTTTAAACTTGCCTCTGTTTGGCATTAATGTGAGTTGCAGGCTTGCAGCATGTGCTTGGTAACAGCCTTGGGATACCTAGTGCTTCTCTTGTTCATTGGAAGCACCAGGAATCTGATAGTTTCTATGGAGTCTGACAGTCCTTTTGCTTTACTCTTTCTTTTTGAAGTTTGAACCTACAACTCAAGCAGTTAGTTACTTGTAGTTTTTTTTCCCCATGCATGCTAGTTGTATTTGATATCTATTTTCTACTATCAATGCTTTTAGGTGCAAAGCTGGATCAGAAGTGGCTTGAAAGATTTTTCAATTTCCCGTGCATCAGTGGATTGGGGCATTCCTATTCCTAATGATAATAAGCAGACTATATATGTGTGGTTTGATGCTTTACTGGGGTATAATTCTTTTCCTGTGGTTCAGAATGATATTCTAATATTATCCCCTCCTTGTTCATTACACTTGTTAAATCTTCTTTGGGTCAATTTGGCATTATTATTTGAGACTTTGAGCTATTGTTGAGAAAAACTCTATGTCAAAATGTTTATTAGAAACCTTAAATTTTAATTTTAATTTTAATTTGATGCGTTCTTTTCATAAAACTTCAAAATATCTAAAGAATTGTTTCAAGCTAGTGCTTTAGATTACCAGCCTTTTGGCCTCATTTATTACTTGGCTTACTTCTTGCTTTTGCTGTGCAGTTACATCTCAGCTTTATCAGAGGACAAGGAGCAACCTAATTTACAGAGTGCTGTTTCTTCTGGCTGGCCTGCTTCGCTGCATTTGATTGGCAAGGTTTAACCATTTTTATTGCTTTGTTTCACTTTTTGCCTTGCTAGAGCTAACAAAATTTTATATAATGTTGTATTATATTTCTTCAATTTTTAAGTCTATGAGGCAGACATTTTAGATATGCAGGGCAAAAAAAAAAAATTGGTGAAATTATTTTACTTTTTTTTTCCCCTTTTTCTTTAAAGTGTTAATAGTAAGGAATAATTATGGGGGGATTTTACACTTGGTACACCATACTAGATGCTAATAGGAAAATTTTTTTGAATAAAATATATATCATGTTACCAATTTTTGAGTTTTAGAATTTGCTACTACAATTGATGCCAATTTGAAAGATTTTTTATATTATAATTAGCTTATATTATATTAATTTAATAATTTTTTTATATAGATATTTTGGGTATAATTATTCATATCAAATCAATATATAAAACTAAAGGTGAGAGTAAAAAAGACATTATAATTAATATTAAGAGGTAATTATTAGTTTTTTTTTTATTAAAAGTTAAGGTAATATTAATTTTTAGATTAAGAGTTTGTAATTACATAGAGTGGCAATAAATTAATAGTTTTATATATTTAAAGTTTTAATTATCTCTTTTACTTTATTATTTAGAATTTTTATTAATTATTATATAAACATGTTATTATTCTTACATATAATAAAAAAATTAAAATATATTTTAATTTAAATAAGTAGGAAGAGGTTAAATTTAGAATTTAAAATTATAGCAAGGAAAAAATAATAACGTGTGAAAGCATAAAAATATTTTAGTAATTTACGAAAAATTTTAGCCAAATAAAATGAAGTTAAAATTTATTTGCAAAATCCCTAAAATTATATATATAATTTATATTTTAAATATTCATAATTACACTATTAAAATTTCGATCATATTTTAATTATTTTTTTTTATTTTAATTCTAAATAGACTTCTATTTATATAATATTTCTTATTATGTATAAGTTTTTATTTTGAAATTCTGATGAAATTTTCCTACAATCAAATTAATCTTTGTACATTTTACTTCTCGAATGAATTTTTTTTTAATTTAATTAATTATTATTTAATTACTTTTACTTTTTTAGTTAATTAAAAATATATATATGGATAATTTTATGGATGTTGATTTTAATATTCTATTAGGATTTTTATTCCTTATTAAGATTTTATTAGTTAAAGTATAGATTAATTTAAATTTTATTAATTAATTAAAAAAAAAGATTATTTTAGTTTTTCAGATTTAACACAATTTTTTAATTTTATCAATTTAAATTTAAACTTTCATAATAGTTTTAATTTGAGCAATTAACTTAATTAGATAATTTAATTGATAAAAATAATTTAAATATATGTCAACATTATTAACATTAGATAATAATTAATTTTTATTATCATTTTAGGTACTATTTGCAAATAAATTAAATAAAAATATTATTTTACTGAATCAAATGTTTACTATTTGGGAAATTATAATTAAATTTATCTTAGTTATATTATTTATTAATATTTTATATTTAAATAATAATTTTTTTATTAAATTCAAAATAAAATAGTTAAAAACATATAAATTAAAAATATAATATTAGATATATTATTTAATTATTATATTTTTTATCAATAATAGAAAAATTATTAAAATCAATGAAAATTTTAAAATTACTTAACAAATTAATCAAATTAAATAAATTAGTTAATATTAATAATATATAAATGAAAATATTTAAATAATTTATTAATTAATGAATTTAATTATTGTTAATTAAATTTATTATTAAAATTAAAATTAATATAAAATGTTTATAATTAAATTGATAAATTAAAATTTTTTGTTAAATTTAACAATTAAGGTAAAAGATTTAATTATTTTTTTCGTTTAGTCATAAATTATTTGAATTTTTTACAATTTCATTGTTTTATTTTACAGATAATCATAAAAAAAAGTTAAATATTTAAAAAATAAAATTACATTGTTAAAAAAAAAAAAAATCATTGGCGGGCGCAGCCTAGTGAATAATCTAGAACTATTTTGGCATCTTCAATAACAACAAAACAAAAATCACTGACTGAAAGCTGACTTGGCAAACCTTTGGAAGTACTTCGAATCCACTGGAAACTTAGGAATTTAGGGGCGGTCGGTTCGGTTTCGAACCGAACCGAACCGATAAAATCGAAAATTAAAAATTTTAAAAATCGAATCGAATCGATTGATAAGAGAAAATCGAATCGAATCGAACCAATATTCGATTTTAAATTGATCAAACTGAAATTTATAAAATTTCATATTTTTAACATTAAATCTAAATAATAAAAACATGAAAACAAAAAAAATTAGAAATCAAAACTCAAAAATCTTAAGATTCCGTTCGGTTTTCTTTGATTTCGGTTCGGTTCGATTTAATTTGATTTGATTTTTTTATTTCCTATATATATTAATAATTTCGGTTCGGTTCGATTTTTTTGATTTTTTTATGAAAATAACCGAACCGAACTGGTTAATCCGAAATTATTAAAATTATAAATCAAACCGAACCGATTAAATTTTAAAATCAAACCAATTAAACCAAATTAATCAAATTGATTCAATTTTTCAATTTAAATCGAAAACTGCACCCCCACCCCCCTACTTAGGATTATGTATTACGTTAACTGTTTAATGAATTATGCTTTTCTGATAAAAAAATTATATCAATATTAAATTTGTGGTATTATATCAATATATTTTTAATATTATATAATAAATATATTTTTAATTTACTATCAAAAATCCAAGAAAGTCGATGCGGAGTAATATGAGGAATAAAATTATTTAATTTTAAATATACAGATATTAAATTATAAAGATTATAATGTAATTTATCTAATTTTTTTTATAATATCTTAATTGAATTTATTTTTATTGAAATTTAAATTTAAAATTATAAATTTAAAATAATTTAAATTTTATTAAATTAAATTTGATATGTGTTAATTAAAATTAAATATGATTTAATTAGACTGCTAATTAATCATATTCATGTTGGACAATCAATTATTATAGAAATAAATTAACAATGCATCAAGAGGATAATATAAAAAATAATATAATAATTAAAAAAAAATTACATATAGAAGAAGTTGGCTTAATCATTCTAGTAGAATGTAGTGCAACTTGATAAATTAAGCAAGCATTTGGCGACCATGTTATCCACACATGTTCCATAAACAAGAGCAACTTGGTTTAAATTAATTATAGTGTTTTCTTGTTCATTATTTATTAGGTTTCCAAAAATATAGTTTATTCATGAGCACCATTGGTCATGCAATTGCTTTGTACTTCTTAATTTTTAGGCTTAAATTAAAATATTTAATTTCTTAATTTTTTTATTTAAATAAAGAAATTAATCTGTGAAATTTAATTTTTAGTTCAATTTGAAACTTTTGAATTGAATTGAATAAAAAATTAAAATGAGCTAAATTAAATATTTTCAATAAATACAGAGATTAAATTAAACATTTTACTAATAAAAAGCATCAATCCAAAGAATGAATATACCCCTTTTTTTTCTTGTGCCATGTGAGTACTGAATTTTATAAGGAATTTTTTGTAATACTAACTATTTAGTAACTGTCAACTGTTTTATTATTAGTTGTTAGCTATTAGTAGTTACTTATTTATATGGTAATTTAAAATAAAAGTATTATAAAAATAAATATTAAATTAACTATTAAATATAAAAATTGTGGTGTGATTTTTTTTTTTAACTTTGTCAAAAACACTAAAAATTATATTAAAAGTTTAGAGTAGCATTCCATTATTTACTTATCAACTTATAAAAATTATTATAAATATTTATGCTTATGAATAAGAGAAATACTGCTTTGATTTTAGTTAAAATATTAAATACTATTTTATTGTCCAAATAGGCCTAAAAGTGTGCATGATTTTTAAAGTTTTAAATAAAATATTATATTAGAGCAAATATAATTTATCATTATAATTTATTTTGATTTTTTATTAATAATTAAATTTAAATTATATTGAATTAAAATGAAATTGAAAGCTAATTGTATATATAATTTTATTATATAATAAAATTAGAATTATAATATCTTATAATTATTATATATCATAATTATAGAATATACAATTTAATAATATCTTTCATTTATCTAATTTTGTCACGACCCAACCTATGGGCCGGACCGGCTAGGACCTGGGCCAGCCTAAAGCCCCTGAGGCCCGTAGTAAGCCTAACTATTCCTCAACCCAACTCTAAGGCCCATTTAGGCCCAATTTCAAGAATTCAACCGGACAGAGTCCGATCATAAAATGGACCTTTCAACGGAGAGTTTTTGACTCACCCGACCTGTAAATACAATATATAATCAATTGGGGAGCTCAGCTCACCCTTCACATACTCATAACAACATAAAAATAAATGGGAGCTCAGCTCCCTCATCCAGTCCAACATACATGCATATAATAATAAGTTTACAGGTCCAACATGATACTTATATTACAGACCGAAATCAAATGAATATTTCTAACACATGCGAAAATTCTAGGAGTTATCAGAATTACATAAACTTTAATAAACAACCTGTAAAGGAGAAAAACAGGTTAACCACAACAATAATCCTCCTGTAGCCTGAAAAATAATGAACAGGAGTGAGCATTCGACTCAGAGAGTAAAATATCAATTTTAATCATAATTTCTATAGCTATCTAAAGCTAATGCACCATGTAGAGTAAAATGCAACATCTGTAATATTTTCACATCATAACATTTTCACATCATAACAGCAAAAGGTAATTTGGAGCACTCATACACCCGATAATATCAAACAATACATATATGGGAGCTGATCCCCTATACAGCTCTCTTAATCCAACCTGTGCCAGTGAAAAACTCAGCTCGGACTTCCACTTAATAAATCAAATCGGGGTCCCAGCGAAGAACTCAAGCCGTGTCTACCCTGAAGTACCGGGTCCCATCGAAGATCTCAAGCCGTGTCTACCCGTCCTGTCCATAGTCAACACCGCACCACACGCACGCCAACGCACGCACACTGCTCCAAATTACCACAACAACATCCATGGCACTTTAACAATTATGAATGCAACATAAAAACGTGCCTAGTATTTAACTACATAAATACATACTTATAAGTGATGCATGGGCATGCTTGAACATATAATAATATCGAAATTACAATTAAAATTAATATTTTACTCACAGACTTAACAGCAGTCACTGTGATGGCTGGGCGGAGGAAGAAGACTGTCCCGGCTTACTTAACAATTTTATTACAATCATTTAATAAATTTGACTTAATGCAAACTAAAAAAAAAAACCAAAGATGTCCTAAGTCGTGCCGAAAATCTGGCAGAGTCTCCCCTATACCTAGGATCTACCCAATCTGCAAAAGGGCTTAAAACACACTTATATATCCACAAACCATACACCCACAACTCAAATCATATCACACAGCCCCTCCTGAGCCCATCCAAATAGTCATCAATCACACGATGTAAAATTACAGTTTAGTCCTTATAATTGACCTTTTTTGCAAAAACTACCCAAATAAGCTTTAAAAATTCTAAAACTTTGCCCCGCGGTCCTTAGCAATATTACTAAGCTAATGCAAAAAAATCATAATTTTCTGAGCTACCACTAATATTTTATGGATTTTTAATCCCATTCAAGCACTAGAAAATTACGAATATCACGACCCAACCTATGAGCCGGACCGGCACTAGGACCTGGGCCAGCCTAAAGCCCCCGAGGCCCGTAGTAAGCCTAACTATTCATTAACCCAACTCTAAGGCCCATTTGGGCTCAAATTCAAGAAACCAACTGGACAGAGTCCGACCATAAAGTGGACCTTCCAACGGGGAGTTTTTGACTCACCCGACCTGTAAACAAAATATATCATCAATTGGGGAGCTCAGCTCACCCTCCACATACTCAAATCAACATAAAGATAAATGGGAGCTCAGCTCCCTTATCCAGTCCATCAAACATGCATATAATAATTTTACAGGTCCACATGACAATTTATATTACAGACCCAAATCATTTAAATATTTCTAACACATGCGAAAATTCTAGGAGTAAATAAAATTACACAAATATTGATAAAACAACCTGCGAAGGAGAAAAGCAGGTTAACCACAATAAAATCCTCCTGTAGCCTGAAAAATATTGAACAGGAGTGAGCGTTCGACTCAGAGAGTAAAATATTAATTTTAACCATAATCTCTATAACTATCTAAAACTAATGCACCCTGTAGAGTGAAATGCAACATCAATCACATTTTCACATCATAACATCAAAAAGGTAATTTGGAGCACTCACACACCCAGTAATATCAATCATACTATATGGGAGCTGATCCTCTATACAGCTCTCTTAAATCCAACCTGGTGCCAGCGAAGAACTCAAGCCGGACTTTCGCTTAATAAACCAAATCGGGGTCCCAGCGAAGAACTCAAGCCGTGACTACCCCCGAAGGATCGGGTCCTAGCGAAGATCTCAAGCCGTGACTACCCGTCCTATCCATAGTCCACACCACATCACACGCACGCCAACGCACACACACTGCTCCAAATTACCACAACAACATCCATGGCACTTTAACAGTTATGAATGCAACATAAATCGTCCCTAGAGTTTAACTACATAAATATATACATATAAGTGATGCATGGGCATGCTTGAACATATAATAATATCGAAATTACAATTAAAATTAATATTTTACTCACAGACTTGACGGTGGTCACTGAGGCAGCTGGGCGGAGGAAGAAGGCTGTCCCGGCTCACCTGACAATTTTATTACAATCATTTAATAAATTTGACTCAATATAAACAAAGAAAAAGACCAAATACGTCATAAGTCGTGCCGAAAATCCGGCAGAGTCTTCCCTATACCTAGGACCTACCCAACCTGCAAAAGGGCTCAAAACACACTTCTATACTCACAATCCATATATCCACAACTCAATCACATCACACACTCTCCCGCCCATCAAATCAGTCATCCATCACAATATGTAAAATTTCAATTTAGTCATTATAATTGATCATTTTTGCAAAAACTGCCCAAATAAGCTCTAAAATTTCTTAAACTTTGCCCCGCAGTCCTTAGCAATATTACTAAACTATTGCAAAAAGAATCATAATTTTCTGAGCTATCACGAATATTTTATGGATTTTTAATCCTATTAAAGCACTAGAAAATTACGAAAAAGCAAGGTTCGGGTTTACCTTTGCCGATTCCGACTTCAGGAAGGCGCTCGGGATGTCTGACAATGGTGGGATAGTCACAACCTCGATCCAATTCGGAGACTTTTTCCGGTAGCGGGTCTGTCTGGCCAGAAATTCACAGACCCGAACAACTATCGAATTTCCGCGAATTGAGGATACCTACACGAAGCCCATAACACGGGGGTTAGCACATAAATTTTTCAGAATTTTTTAAGCTCATTAAATGCTCGGAAAAATACTGCGAAGTTCCATGGGACCCACCGAAAAACGGTGTCGGAAAAATTCGAAATTTATGTTGTCGCGAAGCTCTCGACGAGTGGAGCGCTCTGGTACTCTCGGTTTTCTCGTGGGGTTTACAGTTTGTGAGAAATCTAGCCCAAAAGTCAAAATGGGCTAAAACTTTTCGGGCAAAAATTGGACAAATCGCTCGATGGAATTCGGTGTTCTTGGTGTCTATGGAAAGCTCTCGACGAGTAGATGAGTTTAGACACAAGACCCGGTCCGATTTGTAGCCGGATCGCCTGGATTTTGGCCGGGAAGTCGAAGAGTCGCGTGTGCGTGCGAGTCGCTTTAGGAGCCGTTTTCCGGCGTTCCAGGCGGTGGCCGGCCGTGGGGGAGGGGTGAGGCGGCGCGCCAGCGAGTTGGGGTGGCAAGGGAGGTGGCGGCGCGGCAAGGGGAGGAGGGAGGAGAGAGAAAAAGAGAGAGAAAGGGAAGAGGAGAAACGCGCGCGGGAGAGAAAGAAAAAGGAAGAAGAAGGTCAGTCCGATTCGACAGGTCCGATCCGGTCCGGTTCGATTCGGTCGGTTCGATTCAGAATACAAAATTTGAATTTTTACTCTGCCTCGGGACCGAAAACGAGGTCCAAAAATTTCGAAAAAATTTCAGAAAACTCAGAAAAATTCGTAGACTCCAAATATATTTTTAGTTTTGCCACGTGGTCTTTAAATTAATTTTTAAAAATCATCAAAGTTTATATTTTCGAAAAATCGAACCCGATTTTTAAAATCCGAAAAATCTCAAATAATTTCTTAAAATTTAAATAAAATTAAAATATCAAAAATGCTCATAAAATAATAAAATTTAAAATTTTGGGGTGTTACAACGAAAAAGCAAGGTTCGGGTTTACCTATACCGATTCCGATCTCGGGAACGCGCTTGAGACGTCTGACAACGGTGGGTAGCTAAAATCTTAGCCCAATTCAGAGACTTTTTCGGTAGCCTGCCTGTCTGGCCGGAAATTCACAGATCCAAACAACTGTCGAATTTCAGCGAATTGAAGGTACCTACACGAAACCCACAACACGGAGGTTAGTATATAATTTTTACGAAATTTTCTAAGCTCATTTAATGCTCGAAAAAACACTACGAAGTTTTGTGGGACCCACCGAAAAACAGTGTCGAAAAATTTTGAATTTATATTGCCGCAAAGCTCTCGACGAGTGGAGCGCTCTGGTACTCTCGGTTTTCTCGTGGGGTTCACGGTTTGCGAGAAATCTAGCCCAAAAGTCAAAATGGGTTAAAACTTCCTAGACAAAAATTGAACAAACCGCTCGATGGATTTTGGTGTTATTGGTGTATATGGAAAGCTCTAGAGGTGTAGATGTTGTTTGACACAAGACCCAGCCAATCGTTGGTCGGATCGGCCGAATTTCGGTCGGGAAGCTGAAATGGCGCGCACGCATTGGGTGATCTTCGTGCGCGTTTTCCGGCAGCCTGGAGCATCGGCCGGCCGAGGAGAGGTAGTGGGGCGGTGCGCCGACGAGGTGGGGAAGGCTGGGTGGCGGCGGCGCGGCTTGAGAGTGAGGGAGGAGAGAGAAAATCAGAGGGGAAGGAGGAGAGGTCAGGCGCGCGAGGGAGAAGGAAGAAGAAAAAGAAAATGGTTGGTCCGATTCGACCGGTTCGATTCGATCCGGTTTGATTCAGTCGGTTCGATTTAGGATACAAAATTTTAAATTTTTACTTTATTTTGGGACCGAAAACGAGGCTCAAAAATTTTGAAAAAATTCTAGAAAACTCAGAAAAATTCGTAGAATCCAAATATATTTTTAGTTTTGCCACATGGTCTTTAAATTAATTTTTAAAAATCATCAACATTTTATATTTTCGAAAAATCAATCCCAATTTTTAAAATCAGAAAAATGTCAAATAATTTCCTAAAATTTAACTAAAATAAAATATCAATATTTACCCAAAAATAATAAATTTAAAAATTAGAGGTGTTACAAATTTTTTGTTTATAAATGAATTAAATCATTTTATAATTTTTTTACATTTATCTTATAATTAAAAATTATATAATTATGAAATAATTAAAAAATATATTATATAATACATTGTATATTAGCAATTAACTTTAAAATTTAAATAATAATTTGTGCATAATTTTTCATAATAATAATTATATAAAATTATTCTAAAAACTAAAATTAAAATAAACTGGATTGAATTTTTTCTCATATTTAAACTTAACTAGATTAAATTTTTAAAAATATTCAGACCCATTCAGAATTAGCCTGAATTTATTATCATTGTAAATTTAAGGAAAATTTAAAATTTAGTTCATGAGTTTTGCCTTAAATTACATTTAATCTGTAAATTTTGAAAAATTAATTATTTAGTACCTTAATTTTATACTATTTT
The DNA here is from genome assembly GCF_030052815.1 of Hevea brasiliensis. Classification (NCBI taxonomy): domain Eukaryota; kingdom Viridiplantae; phylum Streptophyta; class Magnoliopsida; order Malpighiales; family Euphorbiaceae; genus Hevea; species Hevea brasiliensis. Next base: position 96,300,832 of record NC_079500.1, read on the forward strand.
ACACTTTAATTTATATATATTTAAAAATTAATTATTTAACACTTAAATTTATATTATATCATATTTTAGTACCTGTAATTTTAATAAATTAGAATAATTTAGTCATCCTATTAATGAATAAAATTATTATAAATATTAAAATTTTAGAAATTAAATTACTCTATATATTAAAATTAAAGAGATTAAATAATTTATTTCTCAAAATTAAGGGACTATAATATAATATAGCGCAAAATTAAATGACTAAATAATTAATTTTTAGGGAAAATTTAGGAATTAAATTATAAATTTCTTCAAATTTAAATAAAAATTATTATTTTAAATTAAAAATAAATAAAATTGAGTTGGAGTGTGTATTTATATTTTCATCATATATGATAAGATCGTAAATGTATTGTAATTTATCATTTAAACATAATATAAATAAAAATGAATATTAAAAGCTCACGAATTATTCAAATTGAGTATTATAATGATTAAATTTGATTTAATTTATTATTCAAACTATTAAACTCATATTTAATTTTATTTATTTTATAATTAATTTATAATTAATATTTTTTAAAATATTTGAATTCTATTTATTTTATTAAAAATTTATAGAATTATTGTAAAAAAATACTTTATATTTAATTTATTATTTATATAAATGATTAAAAAAATAGTGTTTTAAATTCGATAGGGGTGAGCAAAACACTACCGGTTGCAGAGGTCGAGTTGCCCAAAACGACATCGTAATTACGTAAATTTTAGACGGACGATACGGTCGTCACTCGGGCTAACAGAACCAAAACCGAGCGCTGCTGCTTTGTCGATAGGCCTCTGCGTTTAAAGAAGAACCAGAATCTGCTTGCAAGCTGCAACAGTCTGCCTTGAACAGTGAGAAACCCAATCTTGAGTTTAATAAAAGGAAGAAATGGCTGCGAGAATAAACTACTCAATACAAAACGCTCTTTGCCTCTTAAACCCTCTCTATTCCATCAGTACAAGACCAAGGACAACTGCCCATTTCAAGAATCGTCTCAGTTTCCCTCCAAATCTCTTCTTTTCTTCTTCTAAATCAAGAAAGGTTGCGTTTTGCACAATTAACAATTGCAGTCACAATAGTGCCCAAAACGATGAAGCAGTTGCAACAGAAACATTCGTCCTCACATCTCCGCTTTATTACGTGAATGCTCCTCCTCATATGGGTAGTGCCTATACCACCATTGCTGCTGATGCCATATCTCGATTTCAGGTTAATTCGTTGTTTTGTTGAAGAATTTTTAGCTTGATAGTTTAGGACAAGTTTATGTTGTTTATACGCACAGTCGTTTTGGTCATGTTGTCTGGTCAGCATGTATGTATTGAATTTATTTTGGTTCAAATTTTAGCTTATTGACATAGAGTTTAGTTTATCTGCATTTTGTTATCTTGTTTTAATCACTGGCATTTTTCGATATATATTTTTCCTTTGTGGGTTTCACATATAAAGTTGTGTGCTTTAATGGAATGTTGATATAGTTGGGCCGTTTCTGTGGTTGCTGTGTTGTGTAAAAGGGGCTGATTCTTGCTGCTTGTATCAATTGGCAGAGGCTTTTAGGAAAGAAGGTTATATTCGTCACTGGCACAGATGAGCATGGAGAGAAGATTGCAACTGCTGCAGCTGCCCGTGGCTCCAGCCCAAGTGAGCACTGTGATGTTGTATCTCAAGCTTACAAGACACTTTGGAAAGATGTGAAATTTTCTCTCCATCTGACAATTTTGCTCTTTCTACTTGTTTGATTTTTACGAATGTTACTGGCTGTAACTTGTTTATGTTTTCTGGAGAGCAGTTAGAAATTGCGTATGACAAATTCATTCGGACAACTGATCCCAAGCACGAAGCAATTGTTAAGGAATTTTATTCTAGGGTTCTTGCCAATGGGGACATTTACCGTGCTGACTATGAGGGACTATACTGTGTCAACTGTGAGGAGTATAAGGTGGCACCGTCGCACTTTGCATTTCCATGTACTTCATGCTATATCATTTTCAAAGCCTTTGTTGCAATTAGTGGGATTGAGAGGGTTCTGATGCTGCTAATTCTGTATATTATATTCTTGGACAACCTTTGAGACTTAACGATAAAAAATTTCCAAAGTTTATTGTTTTTCATTCTTTTCAAGTTCTAATTCGAAAAAAGCATTGTTGTTACGAGATGACACTCCCAGCTATGTTTTATATAATGCATGTGGTAACCCTTTTTTTTTTTTTTCTACTTTTTTATTTGTTGATGCAAATGTTGTTAACTGAGATTAATGTTAGGATTTTCTGGTGAGTAACAACATTAACTTTCTAATTCTACAGGATGAGAAGGAGCTACTTGATAACAACTGCTGCCCCATGCATCTAAAGCCATGTATTCAGCGGAAAGAGGATAATTATTTTTTTGCCTTGTCAAAGTACCAAAAACTATTAGAAGAAACTTTGATGCATAATCCAAATTTTGTGCAGCCTTCATTCCGTTTGAAGGAGGTAGGAAATAAACAATTTTCTTTTCTTCTGCTCAGCTAATTTTAAGCATTCTTTTGCATTCTGTGTCATTTTGTAAACATTATCTTAGAAGCTTTTTATTCTGTTCTGTTGAACATAATCATGTTCTGGCTAAAGATTCAGGAATGCAAAGTTAGAAATATAAGTTTTTTGTTACGTGTTACCTGCATATTTACTAGTGACCTATACTTATGTTGATATAGAATAAAAGAGAATGAAATGACAATTCTAATACTTATTGTAGTTAATCTACAATAAATACTATCGTAGGAGCTGTGTGGTCTTACTGACAATTAATTGGAGTCTGTTTTCAAAAGCATGTCTATGTATCTCTCTTTCTTGAGCTGATGTCTTGTTTTCAAAAGCATGTCTATGTATCTCTATTTCTTGAGCTGATGTCTTCTAGACATGCTTTTGAAAACAGATTTAATTGTCCATTTATTGGAGTCTTACCGTTTCTTCCAAGACAAGGGATCAAGCTCTACTTTAAAGGTAGAAAGTTTTGGTGGTATGGCATCAATTCTTGCATGCTATATGATAGAAATGAGCTGAATAATCAATAGGAATATTGTCAAAACATGAGCTGGAAATTCTCTAAGTTACAGTTCAATCTCTGGTGCTAGTTTTAGCTTTCATGTTTTTGCTTGGTAAAGTTGGCCTCTAAATCTGAAATTTGATTGTTTGATGATAGGGCTTCTAAGGTGCCCTTACTTCTAGCTCCTGGTTCCCATGTATCAGGAGATGAGGTTTAAATTCAATTGCAAAAGGTCATCAGTAATTTTAGGGAGTGAGAATGCGGGATAGAAAGTTATTAGTTATTTTGTTTATTTTAAACTTGCCTTTGTTTGGCATTAATGTGAGTTGCAGGCTTGCAGCATGTGCTTGGTAACAGCCTTGGGATACCTAGTGCTTCTCTTGTTCATTGGAAGCACCAGGAATCTGATAGTTTCTTTGGAGTCTGACAGTCCTTTTGCTTTACTCTTTCTTTTTGAAGTTTGAACCTACAACTCAAGCAGTTAGTTACTTGTAGTTTTTTTTCCCCATACATGCTAGTTGTATTTGATATCTATTTTCTACTATCAATGCTTTTAGGTGCAAAGCTGGATCAGAAGTGGCTTGAAAGATTTTTCAATTTCCCGTGCATCAGTGGATTGGGGCATTCCTATTCCTAATGATAATAAGCAGACTATATATGTGTGGTTTGATGCTTTACTGGGGTATAATTCTTTTCCTGTGGTTCAGAATGATATTCTAATATTATCCCCTCCTTGTTCATTACACTTGTTAAATCTTCTTTGGGTCTATTTGGCATTATTATTTGAGACTTTGAGCTATTGTTGAGAAAAACTCTATGTCAAAATGTTTATTAGAAACCTTAAATTTTAATTTTAATTTTAATTTGATGCGTTCTTGTCATAAAACTTCAAAATATCTAAAGAATTGTTTCAAGCTAGTGCTATTCCCAAAAAAAAAAGAAAAAGGAAAGAAAAAAAGAGTTTCAACCTCAATGCTAAACAGGCTCTTCTTTGTCTTTAACTCGCTGCAAATCTAGAACAGAATAGATTACCAGCCTTTTGGCCTCATTTATTACTTGGCTTACTTCTTGCTTTTGTTGTGCAGTTACATCTCAGCTTTATCAGAGGACAAGGAGCAACCTAATTTACAGAGTGCTGTTTCTTCTGGCTGGCCTGCTTCGCTGCATTTGATTGGCAAGGTTTAACCATTTTTATTGCTTTTTTTCACTTTTTTGCCTTGACAATTACTAGAGCTAACAAAATTTTATATAATGTTGTATTATATTTCTTCAATTTTTAAGTCTATGAGGCAGACATTTTAGATATGCAGGGCAAAAAAAAAAAAATGGTGAAATTATTTTACTTTTTTTTTCCCCTTTTTCTTTAAAGTGTTAATAGTAAGGAATAATTATGGGGGGATTTTACACTTGGTACACCATACTAGATGCTAATAGGAAAATTTTTTTGAATAAAATATATATCATGTTACCAATTTTTGAGTTTTAGAATTTGCTACTACAATTGATGCCAATTTGAAAGATTTTTTATATATTTGACAAAATTAGAAAAATTGGCAGTAATTGCAAATTTAACAAAAGGATCAGATTATTTTGGTCACCCGAAATTTTAACTACATTATGATTTTGGTTATTATTTTTTACTTTGGACTTAGGATGAGGCGTATTACCAACCACAAAACTTGCGCTTTTGTGCAAAACTAATGTTCTTAGTTTATCTCAAAAAAAAAAAAACTGTTCTTAGTTTGATTGGCTTTTACTTGTGAATCATTTCAAATTTTTATTTTAAGCTGTCATGTGTAAGCATGTAACTATAAAGAAAAAAAAGTTAATATCATGGATTTTTATTTTATTTATTTATTTTTTAAACTAGTGGCAGAAGGAGTGCAGAAATGAATGACTTTGTATTAACTAGCAATCTAATTTTAGCTATTTTATATGGTTTATTATTGGTGGTGAATCTTTTTGTGAAAAGTTCTGATTCTATATTCTACTAAAGTTTTTTTTTTTTTTAGGTGAAATGTAGATCTGAAAATGTTTTCCTGTTGTACTTCTGCTTCTTAGTTTATGAATTTGGCCCCTTTTTCCACAAAAAAATATATTTCTACATAGAATTCATTTGATAATATGTCTCTTATGTTTTCTTATTCTTCTGCAGGATATTTTACGTTTTCATGCAGTTTATTGGCCAGCTATGCTGATGTCTGCTGGCCTAGGCCTTCCTAAGATGGTGTTTGGGCATGGGTTCTTGACAAAGGTATTCATATTGTTAACCTTAGTACATCACTTCTTTTCTTTTAAAACTAGTTATTTCTAAATTTGGATGCTAGATCTTCATAGGGGACAATGTCAAGTGCAATGTAAGAGTTCTGGACTGAAAACTGACCATCTAAGAGGTTGCTGGCTCAAGGCTTGAATAGTCTTTTCGTGCTAAAGGATAGGACTATCTCTAAGATTAGATAGCATTCTTCTTCTAATTCTTTTTTGGATAATGTTAGGCCCATTGTTTTTTTGGATACTCAAGATGGTATGCTCATCATCCCACAAACCATGACCCCATTTTTGTATAATTTAAATGGGCAACCTGTAAGTTGGAATTCTTAAGATCAAACCATTTGCCTGTCCTGTTCCAGACAGATAATGGCTTCTTGAGTAGAAAGTGCAAGGCTATATGTTTTTTCTTTTATTTTTTTTTAATGTTTTATTGGGAAAACTACTAGAACCCTACTGGTTAACATCAAGGTCCTTGTGTTTATTAAATACTCTAGTCTTTGTGCTAACAGTTTGATGTACTAAAGTGATCTATACTATTAAATTTAGAGACTAAAATGCAACAAGTTTTGAACTTAATGGATTTAACTGCACAAAATTTTAAAAGTGAACAATTTTTTTTTTTATTATTTTACCTCAAAGATAAAGTATTATACTCCTAGCAAACCACAAGTGCATATTTTTGAAACAATAAGGATGTAGTTAGCACAAATCATAGGGTTATTTGTAGTAATTCTCACTGCCTCTAATGTAATCTATGTAGGTTTAGGGACTAAGTCGTGACTCATGCCTGAGTACTTCTCTCTTTTTTGGGTCCTATATTGATTGGTTAAATTAGTTGTAGGATCTGCTTCTATGCATTGCACTTGAGTGAATGATGATTTATCAATGCAAGCCCTTAGGAGTTATTTGAATGATGCTGTTAGAACAATGTTGGTGTTGTTGGAGATCATGACTGTGACCCAAAGGTAGAGTATAGATCATAGATTTGAAAATCTGAATACAGACTGAGAAGAAAAGGAACTTCCTAGTGTTTTAAATTCGGAAAGTACATTGCATACCAAGCTGTTGACTCCATTTATGAATCTTTTTAAATGCCATTTAGCATGACTGCAAGAGGGATAGCAATTGTGCCTTAGCTCCATGGGGTTGGTTCTACTTCTACATAAGATCATACCCATCCAAAAAACAGGAAAAAGGTTAATGGTGTATTTTTTATTTGTGATTTTAGTTTCTTCAAAGAATTTATATTCTACAAATGTATTTATGTGAAACATGAAATTATGTTGTTAGCTTTAGTGGCAGTATTGTATGAATGAACAAGCCTTTTAACTTTTTTTTTTCTTAAACCTATCATGCAGCAATGCTTTTTATTTTGAAAATGATAGGATGGCACGAAGATGGGGAAGTCATTAGGGAATACACTTGAACCAAATGAGTTGGTTCAAAAATTTGGGTCTGATGCAGTCAGGTACTTCTTCCTTAGAGAGGTGGAGTTTGGCAATGATGGGGACTACTCAGAAGACCGTTTTGTTAATATTGTCAATGCACACCTTGCCAATACCATAGGTATTCATAGTTATTGAATTTTTACAATTATTGAAACACGAAATTGAGATGTACATACATGTTTCAAATTACATAGCAAAAAGATAACATGATCCTTACTCATCCTATGCAGGAAACCTCCTTAACCGTACTCTTGGACTCCTTAAAAGGAATTGTCAATCAACTTTGGTTGTTGATTCATTTATTGCTGCTGAAGGAAATGCATTGAAAGACACTGTTGAGAAGTTGGTAGGCCTCTGAAACTTATTGATATTAATGTCACACTCCTGCTATGAATACTTGCAATTTCTAATTGAGTAGTGCAAAGGCTGGGATATTAAGTACTGAATCGTTACTCAGATCATGTGTGTGTAGAGAAAATTTTATCCATTGTTTCTATCCAAAAATTTTGATGACAAAACAGTGGAATGACTTATTTTTCTTTGAATCCTACATATAATTCTTATTCATCAAGTTCCTTTCATGCTTGGAAGAGTTTGATTTTTCTTCTAGTGAATCTGGTGGCACCAATAAAATTAATCGCTGAGATGATATTTCTAAATTTCTCTCCTGTCACTTAATTCCAGTACTATTAGCTATTTGTCTATTGCTAGCGTTCATAGCAGCTTTATCCATCTGTGGCCTGATGTCATCCAATGCTTACTGTACTTACAGGTTGAAAAAGCTCGGGTTCATTATGAAAATCTTTCACTATCATTGGCTTGTGAGGCTATTCTGGAGATTGGTAATGCTGGAAATGTCTACATGGATGAATGTGCTCCATGGTCTCTTTTTAAGCAAGGCGGTGCTGCTTCTGAAGCTGCGGCAAAGGTTTCCCATATCTACCTCTATTTCTTCAAGAATGTCTTTAATAATATTTGATTTCACTGCTATGAAGAATATTGATGGCTTAATTTTTGAGAAAGGAAACATTCTAGCATTGAATCTAATCGATCGAGTAAACCGCTTAGATAATAAAACATGTTTTATGAGCATGGTATGCATGGTTAGAAATTGAACTTCATTGAACCTTGTGTTAGAACTGACCTAGCATGAGATGTTATTGGAGTGGTATTCTCATTTTGGTTGATGCTAAGCAGGATCTCGTGATTATATTGGAAGCAATGAGGATTATAGCAATTGCTTTATCACCTGTCGCTCCAAGTTTATGTTGGAGAATATATTCCCAGCTTGGCTACTCAAAGGACCATTTTAACACTGCGACATGGGTCTCTCTCTCTCTCTCTCTCTCTCTCTCTCATGTGGCTGCATGTGTCTTTGGGTGCAGCAGACACGAACACAAACTTCTGTCCATTATATCTATGCATGTATACAATAAACACACCTTCCTCCTTATTTCTTTTAATTTCTTATTGGATTTTGCATTGTAGAGTGACACGAAGTGGGGTGGCCTGAAGGGCGGTCAGGTCATGGCTCAGCCAAAACCAGTCTTTGCAAGGATTGAGAACAGAACAGAAACGGAAGATGGTGGAGCAGCAAGTAAAAAGTTTGTTAAAAACAAGGAGAAAAAGCCTAAATCTCAAGTGGTTGCAGAAGCTTAGAAATCCCATTTTAAATGAAATTTTTATCCTTAACATACCACCCTTTTGCAACCCCCTTTACTTTGAAATATTATTATTATCAATGACGTTGATAGAAGACAGCTCAATGAACTTCATCATTCCTGCATTTTCTATTTAATTCTAAAAATGGCAAGTTGAAGTTGCAGCTGCAGTGGACCATGACCAATATTGCTTGATTCGTTAACAAACTCTCCTTCTTTCAATGATTAATCCATGGACACCTGGTTGGTTCCTCGTGGCTAAGTTCTACAGCATATATGATCGCCTACTTTAGATCATGAGATCAATTACTTTGTTGTATTGTAAACTATCAGCACAGAATATTTGCTCAAATGTATAAATATGCAAGTAGTATACATTTCAATTCATACTGGGGACTCCAAGTCTCTGTCTGAAATCCTCCATGAGTGGAAGACCATCATTTCGTTGATAAAAATTGCAGGGTTCTTGATATTGGTTTAGCATCCTGAGCAACGCACGGACGGACAATTTGCTACTTACCTAACATACCAAGTTAATTTTTATAGTCAGTTTTGAATTTTGTCCTGTGTTTACTTTTATTTCCTAATTTTGATTTGTTGCTAAAAAATTTTTAAACTTGAATTTTATTTCAAAAAAATTTCTCTAATTTATAATAGCAAGTTTTCGTATTAAAGAATCTCTCTAAGCTATAAAATTTTTAAATAATGGGTAGATATTTTTTCTTTACAGAAATTTTTGTGATAAGTTCGATTATAATTGAAGGAGTTTTTTTATTGTGAAATAAAAAAAAAGTAAAAAGATAATTATAGCATATTTGCATTAAATTATTAGTATATATTGGAGGTCACTATAATAACGTAAATCAATGACAAAAATTTCATCTTGTGGCTGTAGTTTAGTGGTAAGAATTCCACGTTGTGGCCGTGGAGACCTGGGCTCGAATCCCAGCAGCCACATCTGATGGTTTTTTTTTGGCTTGTTGCTGATCTTCCTTGTTTACAGTCCAGGGAAAAATATACAAAATGAAAAACCAAATCATGGGCAGCTATCCAAGTGTTTGATCTTTCATAACGGCTACAAAGAAAAATAAGGATGGCGAGAGAGAGGAGACGCTTACTCTCTGCTTTGGCTTTTCCCCGTTGAATCAGCCAAAAGGCAACTTCCATGATCTCTCTCTCTTTTTCTCTTCATCTAGAGCTACACAAAGGGATCATAGCAGCTGATATAGTGATCGGAGATCTAATTGTGTGAATATTTTATTGTATGAGCTGGATCAATTGCGGTGTTTATCCAATTTTACAATTTCTTGGAGTTTATCTAGTACGAAGAAGGAAATAAAAATTTAGACATGATTTATTATGAATCAAAAAAATAAGACTTGCTTATTAATATATGAATTTAACATATTTGTATATTAGATTCATGATGTATCAAGTTTAAATAAAATTTTTTCACAACGTAAAAAGGGTAAATGACGTAGAGAGATTGAGAGAGCATCTATAGGAATGGTAATGAGGCAGATCGGGAATGGTTTATGCCATTTCCATCCCCACTCCATTACTAATAAATGTGTCTCTACCTCGCTCCATACCCCACAAGGATAATAAAAATGTTACCCATTCCATCCCGTCATGCCCCACCAAGCCACACATATATATATATATATATGGGTTTTGAGGCAGGGCGCTTAAATATTAATTTCACACCATCTCTAGTAATATATTTTTTGAGGTACCCGAAACCTGATCAAACATTAAAAAACCCACTGTGATAGGAACAAGGCGAGGCTGGTCCCACGGGATCGGGAGATTTTGCCATTTCTAAGCATCTAAAATAATATCATCAGAAGGAATAACATAATTAATAAACTAGAGTTTGGAAGAAACAACTTTAGAATGGATATTTAATTAAATATTTATATTTAAATTTATATATTTTAGTCAATTCAATATAAATATTTCAGTTAATAATTATTAAATTTATTTTTATATGAGATCGAATTTATTTAGATTCATTTTTATATAGATATAAATTCTCAAAATTATATGATAACGCTAAAAAAAATTATAAATTTTTATTATAATATTTTAAATTTAAGAGATATATTTTATATGACTATTTATGAATGAGATGCATTTCTTTGCTAAAAATGTTTAAAAAAAATTACATATAATTTATTAAACAGATATGACTAATTAAATAATAAAACAAGTTTTTAGGGGCTAGTCTTTTTGGGTCCAGTCCAGGAAAAATCCAAATCACGGGCCTGTCCAAGTGTTTGATCCATCAAGCTGAACCGGTCCATTTCACTCCAGGATTTTAAACAGCCTGCTCTTTCATAACCGCTCCAAAAGGTCAAAAACATCGATGTCAAGATCGCGACCCTGAGAGGGAGGAGACGATTATTGCTCTCAGATTATTGAGATCTGTTCACTGGTTTGGCCTTTTCTCGAAGAATCAGCTAAAGGTAACTTTCATGATCTCTCTGTTTTTTCTCTTCCTTAGTGCTTACTGGGATCGTAGTAACTGACATAGTGATCGGAGATCTAATTGTGTAGCGTTTGGAGCAATTGCATTTAATCTTTTCTTTTTGGATTCTTTTTTCTGCTCCTTTCGAATTGAATTGCATTATATTTTCTGTGTTATTTGTGGTTGGAGTAAGAATTTGTTGCGGTTTTTCTTCTGTGGGTTTTCGTGATTTTCAAGTGCCAGTTAAATTTTAGAGAGTAAATGATATGAACACACGCGATCGCATAGCGGAGTGGATATCGCGTTAGACTCCGGATCTAAAGGTCGTGGGTTCGAATCCCACTGCGATCGCTTCCCTTCTGTCATTTATTTTATTTTATTTTCTTATTTTTTACCATTTGTCCCTCTATTGGCTTTCCTTGATTTGAACATAGAGAACATAGCTCTGGATTTATGTAATAGTGACATTTTCAGCTTGGAATTTGTTGATTTCAGCACTGTTCAGTTTCAGGAACTTGCTGATGAATGCTCATTTCCTCATTTAACGGGATATGTATTTGTTGGAAATAGCAAATCGGTCTCAAGTGTGATTCACTAATGCTCACACATTGGTTTTTCAGTTGTCGAAGGCATTGCATTTTGCTCTTTAGTTGAGCTCAGTGGGATCCTTTGAATTTCATTATGTTTGTCTAGAATCCTAAACGGGTGTGGGATGAAGGGGTTATTTTAGAAAGACAGTTGAGCTCAGTGGGGTTGGGTGTAGGGTGAAGGGGTTATTTTAGAAAGAGGTTCTCAGACATTCTGTGATGCTTGCACCTTTTGCCTCACTGTGTTTGGATCCCCATGGAGGGGTGGATTGTGGAGGAATTGCATTTGGTTTCGTAGACAGTACTAGCAAGTGGTGTCTACAGTGTTGATATTGCATGGCTTATTTCAGTGGTTTCATTTTATGAATTCTTGTTTATTATAGTAATGCCTATCTTTCTTGTTCATTATATATGTGCATGAACGACAATTATCTTAAAGACTGCAGTAATAAATAAATGAATTCTGCATCAATAGATTGACCTTTTTACTGTTCTCCTGTGATGTAAAACATTACAGCTTAGGAAGAATTGAATGGAATACCTAAAGAGTTCACATTCTCATATTATAAGAATGGAATGGAATACTTAAATAGTTCACAATCTTTTATAAGCATAAGCAAGTTTACTGCCACTCTTACTTTTAGGGTGACAAATATCAAATTACAGATTATATGGGCTCTGGTACTGATAAATTTGGATTTTGTTTATGTTTATTTAGATGTTTGATGATCAAGGCCTGGGATTTTTTGCCAATTTTCTTGGCATTTTTATATTTTTCCTGGTGATAGCATATCATTATGTGATGGCTGATCCAAGATATGAAGGCAATTGAAACTGGTGCGTTTTAAATAGCAGGCTGAATGATACTTGCACCATGTCAATTTTGGTAGCTGTGTTGTAGTGGAAATTTTGATCTTCAATATATTGCCTAGTTATCATCATTTTGAATGTTCTATAGTCATCATCATGGAAATCAAAATTTGTTGAAGTATTTAGCCTACTAAGATTTTTCTGTGGCAAGAATGGTGGCATCATATTGTGCGAGACATTCCAAAAGCTTTGCCATTGTTATCCTGATAATAAATATTTTATCATATTTAACAAATTCTTCATCGTATTGTGTGAGAGGATAAACATCAAGACTTGGTCAATAAAATGTACTGATAGTAGTTATTAATTACGGTCTTGCATTATATTTTTGAAAATTGTAAATGATTATGAGAGAAGGTGTGCACTCTCTTATAATCGGATTTCTTTTTAATATTAGAGATGAAATTGATCAAATCGAAATCAGTTTTAAGAAAATTGAACCATTAGAAGTTAATAGGATAATGTATCCTAAACCAAGAGCCACTATTGAAATGAAGCCTTATTACCCTAGGCCTTCACCAGTAAATCTACAATATGAAGACACGAATTATAATTATGTACAATACGATGGAACTTTAATTGTAGAATGGAACATAGATGGACTTTCTGATTATCAAATCAAGAATGTCATCCAATTTATGACTATGTATGCCATAGCCTCACGAGTTAAAGGATATAACACAGATCAATACATAGCTAAAGCCATTATAGCTGGCTTTACTGGCCAACTTAGAGGTTGGTGGGACTTTTCCTTATCTGAGGAAGGAAAAGCACAGGTCCTAAATGCTGTTAAAACAGAAGCAAGAACCGAAGGTCCAACAGTAGTGTCAGATAGTGTAAATACATTATTGTACACTATAGGAATGCATTTCATAGGATCGGCAAGCCTGTACATGGACAGATCTCAAGAACAGTTGATGAATTTAAGATGTCCTGATTTGTCTCATTTTAAATGGTATAAAGATACATTCTTTTCCTTTATTTTTACTAGGGAAGATAACCAATATTTACTGGTGAAGGCCTAGGGTAATAAGGCTTCATTTCAATAGTGGCTCTTGGTTTAGGTAGCATTATCCTATTAACTTCTAATGGTTCAATTTTCTTAAAATTGGTTTCGATTTGATCAATTTCATCTCTAATATTAGATGATTCGGACTCGGATTCAGATTCTGAATTATCTGAATATTTATTCAAAGGAGCTATACTTAGATTTTTTAATCTATTTTCTAATTCTTCTTTGAAAGTTAGTTCCTTAGTTAAAGGAGCTATTGCTTTCTTTTTAGAATCTTTTGGTTCTAAGCCTAACTCTGTTAACCTTTTAGTTAACTCTTCAATCATTTCTGAATGATCTTCTTTTGCCAGTTTAAGGCTCAATTTTTCTGTTTCTATGGGTTTAAACAGAACTTTCTTCTCAATTGTTGTCTTTGAGGTCTCTCCCTTTTCGGGTCTATAATCTCTGGACTTGAAGTTCTAAATTTGTGTTTCTACCCTATTTAATTGTTGACCTATGGTGTACAGACTGAGATTGGCAAAATTGCCTTGTTTGTCTGTTCTGGAAAAAGGTGAACACTCAACTTCTTGATTTTCTGTTACCTTGTAAGATAACTCAGTTAATGGTGGGTGTACTCCTTTTAGGAGTTTACCTTTTGAGGTAATGAAATTTCTATAAGACGATTCTAAAGTTGTTAAGAACGTCCGATCTTCAAAGTTCGGGAATGGCTTCTTTCTACAGGCCATCATGTATTTAAGGAATTCAGGAAGTTTTTTATTTCCTCCCCTCTCTTGATACCAAGCATATTCTCTAAGATAAGAGTTTTGCTTTTCTAGGCTGAAAGTCATTTGAAACCATTTTTCAAATGGAGTTTCTTCTTTGGTTAAGGCCATGATCTTTCTTGGTTGTCTAAGACTTTCTTTATCATAACCCATATCCGATGGAGTTGGGCTTTCAGGCCTTTTAAGGCTTACTGTTTCTTTTGGGCTTGAATAGGTACTATCTAGACCATATATGGGCTGGGCTACCTGTTTCTCTGTTCTTTGAGTTCCTATAGAACTTAACCTGCTCGTTGAATTCATTCGTTCTAATGGTTCTATTCCTGATAAGGATGACCTAGGTAGGATAGGTTCAGAACATACCGATCTACCCGAGAACGAATTTTTAGATCTTGTTCTTGCAAAAGATATTACTACAGTTCCATTATTAGTTTCTATAATGGATTCAAGATCTGTTGATTCTTCCTTTTTAGGAGGAATTGCTTCTTCTAATATCCAGTTTTCAGGTAATTTAACCTGTTCCCATTCAATGGACTTAGGAACTACTAGGTTTCCCTTTTCTAAGTCTGTGACAAAGAAAGTTGTGGTTCCTTTTGGAGATATGAGTTTAGTGGTTTCTTCCCTAAGATTAGGTACTACCGTGTTCATTGCTTTGTAATGAATCCTATAAATAAGGATGATATTTTCAGATCCTGGTAACATGTCATATCCTGATGTTTTTATATCTAGAGACAAAGCTTTCATGACATGTGGGTCTCGAACTGAGATGGTAAAATTCGGGTAACATGAAAAATAAATTGGACCATCACAGAGAGATGATTCTACTATTCCTAATAAGAAATCATTAAAGTTATTGTGTCGTTTATCTCTGACACAAATCAAGGCTAAGGTATTTAACCCTAGTCTAGGTGCAGGTTTTAGAGCAACTTGAATCATTCATATATGTAAGAAAGAATATTCCTTTTGATGTTTCTTTAGAAGTTCTTCTGAGAATAGACTCCTTGAGCTTAATCCTTCATGGATGGGAGTGGCTTGTTCAACTATTTTTATCACATACACTGACCTAAATTTAAAATTATTATTTGACTTATATATTAGATTTGACGATATAGGGGTGACTTCCAATTAATTAAATTATTTTCTATATTGGCTAGCAAAAGTACTTCTTTATTTTTGTTTTTTAATTTTTTGTTATCCTTTTCTTCAAACCTAGCACTTTTAGAGCTACCAGACAAACTAGAAAATAGTCTATCCATTAGATCTAGATCACTGTCAACGATGTTACTCCTGATGCCTAAACGCCTTTCTTGCGGCTTCAACGGCTGAAGGATATGCGACTTGGGGTTTCACTAGACCTTTTTGACTAAACTATTCTCTAACTTGGCTCTGATACCAGGAAATTGTGCAGGATCGAAAAAAGGGAGTAATAGTACGTGGCGTTGTGTCCAGAGTTTGCTCTACCTTCCAGCAATGAAGGGCTCAAGCGGTTACTGGTTTCCAGCCGATATACTACTTACAGATGATAGACATGATGAGAAACGTAATATAAAGAAGAATATATATTTAAAAATTATTATTTCTTAACCAACTATCTAATAAACCAATTATAACTCTAAACAATACTAATAGTCTTTTGTGCTCCCTACAATCACAGAATTCATCATGAGATTCTAGATGTTGATTACATAAATCATTACCATTTTCTACTAAGGCGGCTCTTAATAACTTTACTTCTCTTCTATTAGTTAAATCAAGACAACGTAAATAAAACAAAAGACGATTAATATAAGTAGACATAAACAGTTTCTGATGCACAAGATCCCTTTAAGGGCAAGTGCAGAGCATACTTAAATAGTACTACTTACATTGCTTCAAATAAACAGTAATATTAAACAGTATTAAGAATAGTGATATTCACAGAGCTACAGTCTTCTTCCCAACCAGTAGGTTTGATAGAAGCTACAGGAATATTAGCAGAAGGCGGAGGTGAATAGTAAACCCAATAATCGTACTTACCAGAGGGTTGTCCAATAAGATCCACAGTGCTTAGGGACAGTGTTTCAAGTTCTTGGTTCAACTCCTTAGCTTGATTAATTAAAACATCTAATTCTTTTTCTAACTTTGGAAAAGAAGATTGGGATGATGAAAATACCATATATTTTATTGATTTGAAAATAGTACACTCTTAGAACATTCAAACGAAAACAGTACACTCAAAGAAATGCTTTAAAGAAAATACACAACTTATTATTCTTCTCTCTCACTCTTCTCTGCTTCTTGAGCAAGTCGGGAGGCCTTCCTATAGAAGTTAGAAGGAATCTTCAGATGTCATGGCATGCGTCACTTTTAGTGGCAGGCAAAGGATAGTGGATGTCTAGTCTTTTAGACTGTGAGGAATCTGATACCCTTTACAGGTCATAAGGGTCTTGGCTGTCTTCCCAATATTGTCCTTCCATGTCAGTGTCACTATCACTTTTGTCTTCTTGACGTGACTTGGAGCACTCCGCAGCATCTTTAGCTTTTGAGCTGGCAACTTTTGAGCTGGCATCTTTGTCGTCTTCTGATAGTGCGCTAAAAAGCTGTCGGCGAAGTTCATCTTTTGGCACTAATTTGAGTAGATCTTTGAATAATTTTGATAAATTTGATGAGACTGAAGGACTGGGCATTGTTGGCTTTTTAGCCAGAGTAATTAATCCTTTGGAGGAATAAACAGAGGGTGACTCAAAGAAGTCACACTTATCCCACCATTTGATTAGGACTCTCCGAGTTAACCATGGCACATGATCTATGGAAAACTCGTCAAATTTTTTCATTTTTTTTTTTGAGATAATATAATCCCATCGAACTATCCATGGAACTTTATAGAAGATAGTGAACATCAATCTGGTATCCTTTAAGGATTTGTTTGAGTCAGAGAACTGCTTATAAACCTCTCTTACCTTATTAGGTAGGGCTATGGGAAATATTCCCCAATTAAAGAACCATTCGTAAAACCAAGATGAAAATTCAAATAGTTCTTTATTCAACTGGAATTGTATAAACCAGCTGAATTTTCTTTGCCTATTTTCATAAATTAAGGCACCCGTCCAGGCTTGCATATAATCAAAGTAATTAAAATACCTGGGCTTTCCAAAATTTAATTCTTTCTGTTTGAAGAGTGAATCTCCCCATTCATCAAAGGATATTATCCTTTTAATGATAAACTTACTGAATGACCACTCATTAGCAGATCTTTCTGTTGGAGAAAAGACCACTGAATCGGTCTCTGCTAAGATAGCTTGATAGTAAGTGTAGTCCTTTGGTAAATAAGGATTCACTGTATGATGTTCTGTATAGAAATTTGCTACCTCATAAGGCCTCAGTTCCTTGTGTTTTTTATCCATTGGCATAAGGAAACAGTAGCTTATTGAAATATAGGGGTAATTAACCTCTTTGGCGTTATTAGCCTCAATGCTAATAGAATAAGCATATTCTAGAAATTTATCCACCATTTTAGGCGGAGGTGGCGAAACCTCATGGGTCCGCTTTGAAGGAGTCATCGATGCCTTTGAACACATGTCTTGTAAGAAATTCACGGGTTAGGAAATCAGGCAACGAGTTAGTTTCTCCTTTTATAAATTCAATATCAAAATCAAATACTGATAAGATGGCTTGCCATCTAGCAAAGATCTGTTTAGATGCGATGTTTTTAACATCTTTCAGTAATATTTCTTTTGCACTTTTACAATCAACACCTATAAGGAATTTCTGATTCAATAAATCAGATTTGAACTTTTGTACACAGAGAACTATAGATAAGATCTCTTTTTTAACCGTAGAGTAATTAACTCTAGGTCCTGTCCAAATTTCACTGGTAAATCTGACTAGTAATTCTTTGTCAGCTATCCTTTGTTTTAGGATGCCACCGTATCCTATGTCAGATGCGTCAGTTTCCACTACCTTTAAGGCTTGTGGATGAGGAATTGCCAGACAGGGAAGTGATTTGACTTTTTGTTTTATCCGTTTAACAGATAAGGTGTGTTCTGGGGTCCAAGGTACTGGATTCCTTTTTAGTCTCTCGAATAGTGGTTTGGCGTCTTGTGCTAAACTTTTATAAAAGTCAGCGACATAATTAAGACTGCCTAGGAATCTCTGTAACTGGGTTTTATCTTTTATTTCATCAGGAAATTTAGTAGCAAATTCGATGGCTCGATCTATGGGAATAATAGATCCTTGTTCAATGTTATGACCTAAAAATCTAATTTTAGCCTGGAAGAGTTTTATCTTCTTGCTGAGACAACTAAACCATTTTTCTTTATAATTTTCATGAACACATTTAAGTGTTTGAAGTGTTGGTCTATTGTCCTGGAGAAAATAAGGACATCATTAATATAAACAATTGAGAATGCTGAATAAGCATTGAATATTTCATTCATAATTTTTTGAAATTCTGACGGGGCATTTTTAAGCCCAAATGGCATCACATTCCATTCGTAATGCCCAAATGGTACTGTAAAGGCAGTTTTATACCTATCTTCTTCAGCTATCTGGATTTGCGAGTATCTAGATTTCATATCAAATTTAGAAAAGATTTGGGCCTCGTAGAGTCTGTTTAACAGATCTCTTTTATTAGGTAATGGATATCTTATCCATCTAAGAGCTTTATTTAAAGGCTTATAGTTGATAACTAGTCTTGGGACTCCTCTTTCTAATTCAGCCTCATTTTCTACATAAAAGACTGGACAGCTCCATGGGCTTTGACTTTTTCTAATAAGCCCTTTTGACTTAAGGTCAGCAATTTCCCTTTTGCAGATTTCTAAATGTCTTGGACCCATGGCAATGGGCCGGGCTTTAGTTGGTATCATTTTTTCATCAAAGTTGGGCTCATATGGTAATTTAACCACATGGCTTTTTCTAGCCCAAAAGGCATTTAGTACTTCTGCACAGATGCTATTAGTCATCTCATCTTGTAATTCCTTTATTTTTCTTTGTATAAAAGGTTCATTAACCTTTTCTTGTATAGTTTTGTATTCTATTTCTCTTTTAAGAGAATTTATAAATTTTTCTTTATTTTTGATGTTACTTTTAAGTACATCAATCTCTCTTTCTATTGGTAAAGAGATAAATTCAAAAATAATCTCTTTCCCTTCTACTTCAGAAACAATTCCTTTTTCTGTTATGGATTTTATTGGGTATAACATATGCAGGAATGGGTTTCCTAAGGTAACAGGATGAGATAATCCTTTCACCAAGATAAATGGAATTTCAAAACATATACCTTAGTTACAGACAACTGTATCAGATAATTTATATTTTATAGACATTTTAGTACTGTCAGCTATATGCAATTCTTCCACTGTTTTAGAGAAGTATTTTGAAGGTACTAATCCTTCGTTTATACAACATAAATCTGCTCCTGAGTCTATCAAGGCTATAGTACTAAATAAGTACTCCTTTTGGACAATTATAGTAACCTTCGTATGCCACTTGTGAGTTATAACCCGATCTATTCTATTGACATACTGGAGACTGTTTATCTCTACTGGTTCTTCTTCCTTTTCAGCTTCTTCCATTATTAATGGAGATTCATTTTTTACTTCTAATAAAATTACTCTTTCTTTAAGAAATTGTAATTCAGTTTTAACTGAATTTATTTCCTGTCTTAATTCTTTTATAGTTGATTCT
Organism: Hevea brasiliensis; assembly: GCF_030052815.1. Lineage (NCBI taxonomy): Eukaryota > Viridiplantae > Streptophyta > Magnoliopsida > Malpighiales > Euphorbiaceae > Hevea > Hevea brasiliensis. Next base: position 96,320,622 of record NC_079500.1, read on the forward strand.
CTTGGCATTTTAGCTGTTTTAATTCTTTCCATTATTTCTTTAACATCATAGGGGGTTTGTTTTTCTTCAATTCTTTTTTCTAAAGGACCCTTTTCCTTGAATACGTTTAAGTATTCTTCTAATCTTTGTCTTCTTTCTTCTTGATCTTCAATTTTGTCTATTAGATCCAACAACATATTTTGTTCTTTTGTTAACACACAGAGACCATTTAAGGGACACAGTGATTTGTAATAATCACATTTTCCATCACATTATGATTGTTTATCAGACTCAATAGAAGATTCTTCTGAAGTGAAATCTATGGCGTTTACTTCTAAATCTTCCGGCTCAGACTCATTTAAGAGAATTTTAATTAATGATTCTTTAAGATTTTCATCAATTGATAATGCTTGTATCTGTTGTTTAACTCTACACTTATTAGCGTAGTGACCAGTTTTTCCACATTTATAGCAAACTACATTAGTTTCCTTTTTCTTCCTTTTAGAAGATGATACTGTTTTCTTTTTTGGAGTTTTCTTATATGAGGATTCTCCTTTGTCCTTTTTAGGATTTTTTTGAACCATTTCTTACTTTTGCCTACTCTCCTCCCCCCTTTAACTTTCCTTTTATGAGGAAAAGTTACTGGAGGTAAACCTATTTGTTCACAGTAATCACCGAGTATTCTTTTACCGGTGAGTTTTTCCTTTTGTAACTGCCTATGAATTTTTAATTCGTTGCAGAGCGCTATAGCTGCTGAGACTACTTCAGAAGCTAATTCTCCGTAGTTATAGTGACTATATGGTAGGCCTCCTTCATTTTTATCCCTAATTTGTTTATTAACTCGTTCAGAAAATAACGAGGGTAATCCAGAAAGAAATTTTTCTTTTTTGAAATCAAATTGGTTATCTTCCCTAGTAAAAATAAGGGAAAAGAAGGTATCTTTATACCATTTAAAATGAGACAAATCAGGACATCTTAAATTCATCAACTGTTCTTGAGATCTGTCTATGTACAGGCTTTCCGATCCTATGAAATGCATTCCTATAGTGTACAATAATGTATTTACACTATCTGACACTACTGTTGGACCTTCGGTTCTTGCTTCTGTTTTAACAGCATTTAGGACCTGTGCTTTTCCTTCCTCAGATAAGGAAAAGTCCCACCAACCTCTAAGTTGGCAAGTAAAGCCAGCTATAATGGCTTTAGCTATGGATTGATCTGTGTTATTTCCTTTAACTCGTGAGGCTATGGCATACATAGTCATAAATTGGATGACATTCTTGATTTGATAATCAGAAAGTCCATCTATGTTCCATTCTACAATTGAAGTTCCATCGTATTGTACATAATTATAATTCGTGTCTTCATATTGTAGATTTACTGGTGAAGGCCTAGGGTAATAAGGCTTCATTTCAATAGTGGCTCTTGGTTTAGGATGCATTATCCTATTAACTTCTAATGGTTCAATTTTCTTAAAACTGGTTTGGATTTGATCAATTTCATCTCTAATATTAGATGATTCGGACTCGGATTCAGATTCTGAATTATCTGAATATTTATTCAAAGGAGCTATACTTAGATTTTTTAATCTATTTTCTAATTCTTCTTTGAAAGTTAGTTCCTTAGTTAAAGGAGCTATTGCTTTCTTTTTAGAATCTTTTGGTTCTAAGCCTAACTCTGTTAACCTTTTAGTTAACTCTTCAATCATTTCTGAATGATCTTCTTTTGCCAGTTTAAGGCTCAATTTTTCTGTTTCTATGGGTTTAAACAGAACTTTCTTCTCAACTGTTGTCTTTGAGGTCTCTCCCTTTTTTCGATCTGTTGATTCTTCCTTTTTAGGAGGAATTGCTTCTTCTAATATCCAGTTTTCAGGTAATTTAACCTGTTCCCATTCAATGGACTTAGGAACTACTAGGTTTTCCTTTTCTAAGTCTGTGACAAAGAAAGTTGTGGTTCCTTTTGGAGATATGAGTTTAGTGGTTTCTTCCCTAAGATTAGGTACTACCGTGTTCAGTGCTTTGTAATGAATCCTATAAATAAGGATAATATTTTCAGATCCTGGTAACATGTCATATCCTGATGTTTTTATATCTAGAGACAAAGCTTTCATGACATGTGGGTCTCGAACTGAGATGGTAAAATTCGGGTAACATGAAAAATAAATTGGACCATCACAAAGAGGTGATTCTACTATTCCTAATAAGGAATCATTAAAGTTATTGTGTCGTTTATCTCTGACACAAATCAAGGCTGAGGTATTTAACCCTAGTCTAGTTGCAGGTTTTAGAACAACTTGAATCATTCCTATATGTAAGAAAGAATATTCCTTTTGATGTTTCTTTAGAAGTTCTTCTGAGAATAGACTCCTTGAGCTTAATCCTTCATGGATGGGAGTGGCTTGTTCAACTGTTTTTATCACATAGTCTGACCTAAATTTAAAACTATTATTTGACTTATATATTAGATTTGACGATATAGGGGGTAACTTCCAATTATTTAAATTATTTTCTATATTGGCTAGCAAAAGTACTTTATTTTTGTTTTTCAATTTTTTGTTATCCTTTTCTTCAAACCTAGCACTTTTAGAGCTACCAGACAAACTAGAAAATAGTCTATCCATTAGATCTAGATCACTGTCAACGATGTTACTCCTGATGCCTAAACGCCTTTCTTGCGGCTTCAACGGCTGAAGGATGCGCAACTTGGGGTTTCACTAAACCTTTTTGACTAAACTATTCTCTAACTTGGCTCTGATATCAGGAAATTGTGCAGGATCGAAAAAAGGGAGTAATAGTACGTGGCGTTGTGTCCAGAGTTTGCTCTACCTTCCAGCAATGAAGGGCTCAAGCGGTTACTAGTTTCCAGCCGATATACTACTTATAGAAGGGGATGACAGACATGATGAGAAACGTAATATGAAGAAGAATATATATTTAAAAATTATTATTTCTTAACCAACTACCTAATAAATCAATTATAACTCTAAACAATACTAATAGTCTTTCGTGCTCCCTACAATCACAGAATTTATCATGAGATTCTAGATGTTGATTACATAAATCATTACCATTTTCTACTAAGGCGGCTCTTAATAACTTTACTTCTCTTCTATTAGTTAAATCAAGACAACGTAAATAAAACAAAAGACGATTAATATAAGTAGACATAAGCGTTTACGATGCACAAGATCCCTTTAAGGGCAAGTGCAGAGCATACTTAAATAGTACTACTTACATTGCTTCAAATAAACAGTAATATTAAACAGTATTAAGAATAGTGATATTTACAGAGCTACAGTCTTCTTCCCAACCAGTAGTTTTGATAGAAGCTACAGGAATATTAGCAGAAGGCGGAGGTGAATAGTAAACCCAATAATCGTACTTACCAGAGGGTTGTCCAAGAAGATTCACAGTGCTTAGGGACAGTGCTTCAAGTTCTTGGTTCAACTCCTTAGCTTGATTAATTAAAACATCTAATTCTTTTTCTAACTTTGGAAAAGAAGATTGGGATGATGAAAATACCATATATTTTATTGATTTGAAAATAGTACACTCTTAGAACATTCAAACGAAAACAGTACACTCAAAGAAAAGCTTTAAAGAAAATACACAACTTATTATTCTTCTCTCTCTCTCTTCTCTGCTTCTTGAGCAAGTCGGGAGGCCTTCTTATAGAAGTTAGAAGGAATCTTCGAATGTCATGGCATGCGTCACTTTTAGTGACAGGTAAAGGATAGTGGATGTCTAGTCTTTTAGACTGTGAGGAATCTGATACCCTTTACAGGTCATAAGGGTCTTGGCTGTCTTCCCAATATTGTCCTTCCATGTCAGTGTCACTATCACTTTTGTCTTCTTGACGTGACTTGGAGCACTCCGCAGCATCTTTAGCTTTTGAGCTGGCAACTTTTGAGCTGGCATCTTTGTCGTCTTCTGATAGTACGCTAAAAAGCTGTCGGCAAAGTTCATCTTTTGACACTAATTTGAGTAGATCTTTGAATAATTCTGATAAATTTGATGAGACTGAAGGACTGGGCATTGTTGGCTTTTTAGCCAGAGTAATTAATCCTTTGGAGGAATAAACAGAGGGTGACTCAAAGAAGTCACACTTATCCCACCATTTGATTAGGACTGTCTGAGTTAACCATGGCACATGATTTGTGGAAAACTCGCCAAATTTTTTCATTTTTTTTTTTGAGATAATATAATCCCATCAAACTATCCATGGAACTTTATACAAGATAGTGAACATGAATCTGGTATCCTTTAAGGATTTGTTTGAGTCAGAGAACTGCTCATAAACCTCTCTTACCTTATTAGGTAGGGCTATGGGAAATATTCTCCAATTAAAGAACCATTCGTAAAACCAAGATGGAAATTCAAATAATTCTTTATCCAACTGGAATTGTATAAACCAGCTGAATTTTCTTTGCCTATTTTCATAAAGTAAGGCACCAGTCCAGGCTTGCATATAATCAAAGTAATTAAAATACCTGGGCTTTCCGAAATTTAATTCTTTCTGTTTGAAGAGTGAATCTCCTCATTCATTAAAGGATATTATCCTTTTAATGATAAACTAACTGAATGCCCACTCATTAGCAGACCTTTCTGTTGGAGAAAAGACCACTGAATCGATCTCTGCTAAGATAGCTTGATAGTAAGTGTAGTCCTTTAGTAAATAAAGATTCACTGTATGATGTTCTGTGTAGAAATTTGCTATCTCATAAGGCCTCAGTTCCTTGTGTTTTTTATCCATTGGCATAAGCAAACAGTAGCTTATTGGAATATAGGGGTAATTAACCTCTTTGGCGTTATTAGCCTCAATGCTGATAGAATAAGCATCTTCTCGAAATTTATCCACCTTTTTAGGCGGAAGTGGTGAAACCTCATGGGTCCACTTTGAAAGAGTCATCGATGCCTTTGAACACATGTCCTGTAAGAAATTCACGGGTTAGGAAATCAGGCAACGAGTTAGTTTCTCCTTTTATAAATTTAATATCAAAATCAAATACTGATAAGATGGCTTGCCATCTAGCAAAGATGGTTTGGCGTCTTGTGCTAAATTTTTATAAAAGCCAGCGACATAATTAAGACTGCCTAGGAATCTCTGTAACTGGGTTTTATCTTTTATTTCATCAAATAATTTACTAGCAAATTCGATGGCTCGATCTATGGGAATAATAGATCCTTGTTCAATGTTATGACCTAAAAATCTAATTTTAGCCTGGAAGAGTTTTATCTTCTTGGCTGAGACAATTAAACCATTTTTCTTTATAATTTTCATGAACACATTTAAGTGTTTGAAGTGTTGATCTATTGTTCTGGAGAAAAAAAGGACACCATCAATATAAACAATTGAGAATGCTGAATAAGCATTGAATATTTCATTCATAATTTTTTGAAATTCTGACGGGGCATTTTTAAGCCCAAATGGCATCACATTCCATTTGTAATGCCCAAATGATACTGTAAAGGCAGTTTTATACCTATCTTCTTTAGCTATCTGGATTTGCCAGTATCCAGATTTCATATCAAATTTAGAAAAGATTTGGGGCTCGTAGAATATGTTTAACAGATCTCTTTTATTAGGTAATGGATATCTTATCCATCTAAGAGCTTTATTTAAAGGTTTTATTTAACGCCAAAGAGGTTAATTACCCCTATATTTCAATAAGCTACTGTTTCCTTATGCCAATGGATAAAAAACACAAGGAACTGAGGCCTTATGAGGTAGTAAATTTCTACACAGAACATCATACAGTGAATGCTTATTTACCAAAGGACTACACTTACCATCAAGCTATCTTAGCAGAGACCAATTCAGTGGTCTTTTCTCCAACAGAAAGGTCTGCTAATGAGTGGGCATTCAGTAAGTTTATCATTAAAAGTATAATATCCTTTGATGAATGGGGAGATTCACTCTTCAAACAGAAAGAATTAAATTTCGGAAAGTCCAGGTATTTTAATTACTTTGATTATATGCAAGCCTGGACTGGTGCCTTAATTTATGGAAATAGGCAGAGAAAATTCAGCTGGTTTATACAATTCCAGTTGAATAAAGAACTATTTGAATTTCCATCTTGGTTTTACGACTGGTTCTTTAATTGGGGAATATTTCCCATAGCCCTACCTAATAAGGTAAGAGAGGCTTATGAGCAGTTCTCTGACTCAAACAAATCCTCAAAGGATACCAGATTGATGTTCACTATCCTGTATAAAGCTCCATGGATAGTTTGATATAATCTCAAAAAAGAAAATGAAAAAATTTGGCTAGTTTTCCACAGATCATGTGCCATGGTTAACTCGGAGAGTCCTAATCAAATGGTAGGATAAGTGTGACTTCTTTGAGTCACCCTCTGTTTATTCCTCCAAAGGATTAATTACTCTGGCTAAAAAGCCAATAGTGCCCAGTCCTTCAGTCTCATCAAATTTATCAGAATTATTCAAAGATCTACTCAAATCAGTGCCAAAAGATGAACTTCGCCGACAGCTTTTTAGCGCATTATCAGAAGACGACAAAGATGCCAGCTCAAAAGCTAAAGATGCTGCGGAGTGCTCCAAGTCACGTCAAGAAGACAAAAGTGATAGTGACACTGACATGGAAGGACAATATTGGGAAGACAGCCAAGACCCTTATGACCTGTAAAGAGTATCAGATTCCTCTCAGTCTAAAAGACTAGACATCCACTATCCTTTGGCTGCCACTAAAAGTGACGCATGCCATGCCATCTGAAGATTCCTTCTAACTTCTATAAGAAGGCCTCCCGACTTGCTCAAGAAGCAGAGAAGAGTGAGAGAGAAGAATAGTAAGTTGTGTTTTTTCTTTAAAGCTTTTCTTTGAGTGTACTGTTTTCGTTTGAATGTTCTAAGAGTGTACTATTTTCAAATCAATAAAATATATGGTATTTTCATCATTCCAATCTTCTTTTCCAAAGTTAGAAAAAGAATTAGATGTTTTAATTAATCAAGCTAAGGAGTTGAACCAAGAACTTGAAACACTGTCACTAAGCACTGTGGATCTTCTTGGACAACCCTCTAGTAAGTACGATTATTGGGTTTACTATTCACCTCCGCCTTCTGCTAATATTCCTGTAGCTTCTATCAAACCTACTGGTTGGGAAGAAGACTGTAGCTCTGTAAGTATCACTATTCTTAATACTGTTTAATATTACTGTTTATTTGAAGCACTGTAAGTAGTACTATTTAAGTATGCTCTGCAGTTGCCCTTAAAGGGATCCTGTGCATCAGAAACTGTTTATGTCTACTTATATTAATCGTCTTTTAATTTATTTACGTTATCTTGATTTAACTAATAGAAGAGAAGTAGAGTTATTAAGAGCCGCCTTAATAGAAAATGGTAATGGTTTGTGTAATCAACATCTAGAATCTCATGATGAATTCTGTGATTGTAGGGAGCACGAAAGACTATTAGTATTGTTTAAAGTTATAATTGGTTTATTAGATAGTTGGTTAAGAAATAATAATTTTTAAATATATATTCTTTTTCATATTACGTTTCTCATCATGTCTGTCATCTCCTTCTGTAAGTTTTTTTTCTGCTCCTTTCGAATTGAATTGCATTATATTTTCTGTGTTATTTGTGGTTGGAGTAAGAATTTGTTGCGGTGTTTCTTCTGTGGGTTTTCGTGATTTTCAAGTGCCAGTTAAATTTTAGAGAGTAAATGATATGAACACACGCGATCGCATAGCGGAGTGGATATCGCGTTAGACTCCGGATCTAAAGGTCGTGGGTTCGAATCCCACTGCGATCGCTTCCCTTCTGTCATTTATTTTATTTTATTTTCTTATTTTTACCATTTGTCCCTCTTTTGGCTTTCCTTGATTTGAACATAGAGAACATAGCTCTGGATTTATGTAATAGTGACATTTTCAGCTTGGAATTTGTTGATTTCAGCACTGTTCAGTTTCAGGAACTTGCTGATGAATGCTCATTTCCTCATTTAACGGGATATGTATTTGTTGGAAATAGCAAATCGGTCTCAAGTGTGATTCACTAATGCTCACACATTGGTTTTTCAGTTGTCGAAGGCATTGCATTTTGCTCTTTAGTTGAGCTCAGTGGGATCCTTTGAATTTCATTATGTTTGTCTAGCATCCTAAACGGGTGTGGGATGAAGGGGTTATTTTAGAAAGACAGTTGAGCTCAGTGGGGTTGGGTGTAGGGTGAAGGGGTTATTTTAGAAAGAGGTTCTCAGACATTCTGTGATGCTTGCACCTTTTGCCTCACTGTGTTTGGATCCCCATGGAGGGGTGGATTGTGGAGGAATTGCATTTGGTTTCGTAGACAGTACTAGCAAGTGGTGTCTACAGTGTTGATATTGCATGGCTTATTTCAGTGGTTTCATTTTATGAATTCTTGTTTATTATAGTAATGCCTATCTTTCTTGTTCATTATATATGTGCATGAACGACAATTATCTTAAAGACTGCAGTAATAAATAAATGAATTCTGCATCAATAGATTGACCTTTTTACTGTTCTCCTGTGATGTAAAACATTACAGCTTAGGAAGAATTGAATGGAATACCTAAAGAGTTCACATTCTCATATTATAAGAATGGAATGGAATACTTAAATAGTTCACAATCTTTTATAAGCATAAGCAAGTTTACTGCCACTCTTACTTTTAGGGTGACAAATATCAAATTACAGATTATATGGGCTCTGGTACTGATAAATTTGGATTTTGTTTATGTTTATTTAGATGTTTGATGATCAAGGCCTGGGATTTTTTGCCAATTTTCTTGGCATTTTTATATTTTTCCTGGTGATAGCATATCATTATGTGATGGCTGATCCAAGATATGAAGGCAATTGAAACTGGTGCGTTTTAAATAGCAGTCTGAATGATACTTGCACCATGTCAATTTTGGTAGCTGTGTTGTAGTGGAAATTTTGATCTTCAATATATTGCCTAGTTATCATCATTTTGAATGTTCTATAATCATCATCATGGAAATCAAAATTTGTTGAAGTACTTAGCCTACTAAGATTTTTCTGTGGCAAGAATGGTGGCATCATATTGTGCGAGACATTCCAAAAGCTTTGCCATTGTTATCCTGATAATAAATATTTTATCATAGGATAAACATCAAGACTTGGTCAATAAAATGTACTGATAGTAGTTATTAATTACGGTCTTGCATTATATTTTTGAAAATTGTAAATGATTACGAAAGAAGGTGTGCACTCTGTTATAATCGGATTTCTTTTTCCTTTTTCGAAGGTTGGGATGCTTCAATGTTCAGGTGATTAATTGGCTACTTTTGCAAGTGATTTGTTAATTTCGCAGTGAATTGTTATCATCATTATCATATTCACGACACTTCCAATATGCATTTACAGAGAAAAGAGCAGCATCAAGAGGAGAGATAAATGGCTGAAATATAATTAGTTTCCCTCTAATGTGCATTTACAGTACAAGTGGCATCAAGAGGAAAGAGAAATGGCTGAAATAGAATTCCACTTAAGACATCTTTTAAAAAAATAGTCCATCTACATTTTCATGTTTAATGTTCAGCCTCACCTAGTGTTGAAAATTTCAAAGGATACGAGTGGGCGAGGGCTGGTATCGATCCGGTTTTGAGCCTGAACCAGTGGTTTAGGGGACAAGAATCAGCTTTTAAGGGTTATTCTGATTTTGTTTCAGTTTTTATTTTAGTCCACTTCAATTTGGTTTCAGTTTGATCAAATTCTTCTTTTTTTTTTTAAAGGAAAAAAATTGGTTGTGCCCAAATTCAAATTAATTGGTTTTAGTTTGGTTTCAATCTAGTTCAATGTCAATTTTAATCAATTTGATTTTGATTTGAACCGATATAGTTTCAATTCAATTTTGATTCCAAACTGGCTGTTGCCAGATTAACTAACACCAAAAAAAAAAATAAATAAATAAAAATAAAAAATCCACCCTTTCCTATGAGATAATTAAGGTTGTTCTGGGCTAATAATTTTGATTCGGTTCTAAAGGAATCAAACTGAAATTATATTAAATCAAAATCAAAATCGAATCGAGTATTAAATATATATATATATATATATATATATATATATATATAAATAAAGCATGATATTATATTTTATTTTTTTAATAATTTTATTAAATTATTTTATAATTTGTACGTTTAATACATAATTATATTTATATCTCATAATTAAAGTTATATAATTAATAAATAACTAAAAAATGTAGTATTATATCATATAAAATATGTTTAATTCTAAATTATATATATATAAATTTTATAATTAAAAATTATATAATTTAAAAATAGTTAAAAAATATATATTATATGATATATTATGTATTAATAACTTACTTTAAAACTTAAATGATAATCGTTGATGTATGATACTTTATGAAAATAATTGCATTTTTAAGAATTGAAACTATGCCAAAATCCAATAAGAATTGAAGAATAAAAAAATATACTAAATAATGAAAAATTAAATTAAAATTATGTCAAAATTATAATTCATTCTAATCTTTAAGTAAATTCAAACCGAAACCATAACTAGGGGTGAGCAATCGGTTCAAACCGAATCGAACCGAACCGAACCGAATTAAATTATCAAAACCGAATCGCCAATTTTAGAAACCGAACCGAACCGAAATTAGTGAAAAACCGAATCAAACCGAACCGCTTTAATTCGGTTGGGTTCGGTTTAAACCGATCAGTTTGATTTTTGATTAATTTTTTAATTTAGACTTGATTTTCAAGTTATTTGGTCTAATTTTAACTTTGGTTTGAACCTAATAACCATTAATCAATGAAATTAAATAATTAATATATATAAAATTAAATATAATTCATAAATTTTCCATAAAAATAAATTAATTCAAAAATCAATTCGGTTCGATTTAGTTCGATTTGACTATATAAATCACTATTCGGTTCGGTTCGGTTTTTTCTCTTCAAAACCGAACCAAACCGAAATAACCAAAATTTTTATAAATTAAAATCGAACCGAACCGATTAACTTTTAAAATCGAACTGATTGAACCGAATTGAATTGGTTCGGTTCGGTTTTTCGGTTTGAACCGTATTGTGCTCAGCCCTAACCATAACCACACAGTCTAGAGATAATCACTAAATTATCACGGATCAAAATTCTCCTCTTCACTTGACCCTAATAATTCAGTTCAACCAATTTTTATTAATGAAGTGTCTTCACGAGCTTTGAAACCCAAGCTTTATTTATAAGAGTAGGTCTCTTATGAAAATTCCACTTTTTGAAGGGATTTGGGGAACCTGTCAAATACCTAAATGGATTATTTGGCCTTCAGAAGTTAATATGTTGTTGTTGGTGTGATTATGCTTCTCAATCAATCATACTCTTAGATTCTCAGCCTATTATGAACAATAATAATAATAATAATAATAATAATAATTCAGTAATCCACCATCGTTAGGAATCGCAGTGAGACGGGTATGCTCCCCATTCTCGTCTTGCAGGAGTTTATGATTGGATTGTGGCAGAGACTTTTTCGCTGGGAAAACGGACAAGGTGGGATGGGGCGGCACAAATTTCTCCAGGGAGTTTTTTTTTTTTTTTTTTATTTTTCATTTGTATTTATTATTATATAATATAAACTTATTTATTAAAAAATAAAATATAAATTAAAAATATAATTTTTAATCATAATTTTGATAATATATATATATATATATTTAAATGATAATATTTAAATATATAAATATATAGAAATAAATTATTTTTTAATAAAAAATAATAATATGTATTTTACAAAGTGAGTTACGAGAATTTGAGGTAGAAACAAGGATTTCTCTTTTCCATTTTGCATAATATCAAGGTCAGTACAAAATTAGAGAAAATTGCTTGAATTCAAGAGATGAGTTTGAAAACTTTTTTATCATCCCTATCAATTGAGCAAAAGGTAAGGTGAAATCTGTGAAATAAAAAAATAGGAAAAACATTTCAATCAAGAATTTAAGCATATTCTCTTAACTACCTACTATAACAAAATAATCATAGAAAATTCACTTTCTTCAAAAAGAATAAGAAATTTGTAAACATGAATTGAATCTTTTGAGATCGTAAGAACCTCAAGCTTGGAATGTAGAATAGAGCCCTTAAGAACCTCGAGCTAATTGATTAGCTAGCAAAAACAATACAATACGCAAAGAACAAGAACAAAAAAGCAACACGACACACCGTATCAGTCATCACCCCCGCAATCAGTACACTCCTACGCTTAAAATAATAATAATAATAATAATAATCACCTCTCTGGCAAACACTCGAAATATTCTGTCCAGTTTATTTAAAAATGAAACCGAGAACCGTTGATGATAAAACAGACGACACGAAAACCCGACAGCAAGGACGATAACCCTAAAAACAGAAACCCGGCAAATCCCAAGGCGATAGCGGTGTATGATTGCACGCAGAACGCATTGCTTACCCTACACGTGTCACCGCCGTTCAGCGTCCTTGCCAGCGCCGTCCCCGCCGAGTCCGCCGACAAAAGAAGGTATGCGAACACCTACACGCACAAAAATACGCCGTTAAATCTCTCATGGACTTCAAAATCCCTAGGAGAAATATGTAGGTTTTGATGATGTGTGTAATTTAAGTTTTACCTGGTCATGGCCGAAGTCGAACCAGACTTGGAGGACTTCGGGGAACAAAGTGGCGCCTCTGGAAATTTCCCAGACGGAGGCGGCCATTTCGAAGAGAGAGTAAAGACTGACGATTGCATTTGCAGCGAAAACGTATCTGCAGAATCATTTTTTTTTTAATTAGCTTAGAAAAAAAAACTGAATAGCAGTAGCTTAGTTTGGTTGCTGAGAAAATGAAGGAATTGGAAAGATAATGAGATTTAAAAGAAAAAAAAAGACATCATGGATTATTAAGGTGATCTAAAATGACAATGTCAGTTGCGGGAAGCAAAAGAGTTAGAATTTATGGAAAATTTTAAAATATCGAAACCTGAAGGGTCTGAAAAGAAAGGAAACAACTTTCTGGGCAACCAAACAAGAAGACGATAGGAATTATACAAACGAAAAGGATTAAGTATAGATTTTGATACCTGAAGGCGTCGAAATCGTACCAATGAAGGGAACCGTATCCTCTGGAGTTAGTGAGAGTGAAAACAACGGAGGCGAGAGAAAAGCAAAACGTAGCGAGTCGGAACACGAGAATCAGTGAGTTGAATCTTTTCAGCTTCTGTAGGGATACAGTGGAGTGGAAGTGTGGATCCTCGATCCGCGGGTGGGGCGAAGGAGTATCGCCGTTACGGAGGGACTGTGTAGACCGCATGATCCTTGATGGTGGTGATAGTAATTTTGAAGTAGAAAAGAGGAAAAGGAATGAAAAGAAGTACTCATGAGAGGAGAAGAGTTGAAAGGGTAGAGAGAGAGAGAGTGGAGATTGAGACAGAGGACATAGCAAGAGTTTTATATGGGATTTGTGAGAAAGGAAAGAAAGAAAGAAAGGGAAAAGGTGGAAGGAAATGTGAACGAAGGTGGGAAAAGAAAGAGAATGACAAGAAAATAACAGAAAGTGTATGGTGCTGGGAGGGATCAGTAGAAATTATTAAATGTACTTTATATCCTATTATTTCTCGTAATTATATAATATTTATTTTTTTATTTATTTAATTTAATTATTAAATATAATTAATAATTAAATAATTATCACTGATAATTAATGATTAATAGTTAATAATAATTGATTTATATTAAATATTTAATAAAATTATATTTAATTATTGTGATATCTGAAGATGATTAATAAAAATATATATTATATAATTTATTTTATTATTAAAATAAATATAATATTATAAATTTATTATATTATATTTTTATTATATTATTAAATTAAATATATAATTATTAAATTAATATAATATAATATTTATTATATTATTAAAATAAATATATAATTATTAATTTATTATATTATATTATTTATTTTATTATTAAAATAAAAAAATAATTAAATCATTTTAAAAAATAATTAAATCATTTTAAAAAATAATTAAATTATTTTAAAAATATAAATAAAATAATAAAGTAATTATTATGATTAATAAAGAAAAAATTTATAATTAATTTTAAATTTTTAAATGTAAATAAATATTTTATATCATTAATAAAAATTAATAAAATTAAAAAGATGTTAAAATTATAAATGAAAAAAAATATTAATAATATTAGTTTTTTAATTAAATGAAAAAAATAATATAATCAAAATAAAAAAGATAAAATAAAATTGATACAAACTGCAACCGATGATTATCATATAAATTATTAATCAACTATTAATTTTATTTTTTTTAAGTTTATTAATATTTTAATTCATTTATTTTAATGTCAATCAGTCATCAGCTATATTTAACAGATAAACTAAACACTTTTTTTATATTATAAGAAAAATTTACTTTATAAGAGAAGATTATTGTACTCTATAATTTTTGCAGGAATTAGATGATTAGAGAGTATGTTTGTATTTGTTTACTGAGAAAATAGAAGCATCAGCCAGTCAGCAAGCAGCAGTGGTGGGGTTTAACTATTAAACTATCTTTCCTATTCTGAAATCTCATCATGGTAAGAATGTGACTTGGGTCTGGTCTGGTCTCTTTTATTTTTTTTTTTTTTTTAAACTCATCAATTACTTATTAATTATTTATAAATATATAAATAATTAAATTTTAAATATTTATAAACTTAAATTACCCTATTTTCATATTCTAAGGCTTTTGTATTCTTACGCGAATATACTTTCCTCACAAGGATCACGGGGGCCAATATGATGGCGCCATGAATGGTACTAACAAAACAAAACTCTTTCAAGCTCTCGACTTTCAATCCCACACAATCATTTTTGTCCTCTGAACCTTTGTCTATCATGATTGCAATTGGGTTTTGGTCAGTGGAGAGAGAGAGAGAGAGAGAGAGAGAGAGAGGTTAAGGATGGAGATAGAGAGGCAGAATGGGGATGGAGATGAGAGAAGAGGGGGATGGAGAAATAGAGGGGAGAGAGAAAAAATTTAAAATTATATATTTTTTAATTTTTATTTATTAATATTTTTTATTTAAATTTTTATTAATTTTAACATTATAATCATAATTTTAAATAATTGATTAAAAATTTTAAAAAACCATTATAAATTCCATATTTTATGTTTATCAAATGCCTCAAATTATAATGAAAAATTAAAAAAATTAATAAGTAATTCTAAATTTTGAAACCAATAAACACTACCTTTAAAAAAATGGTTAAAATAACATTATAAAAATATTAAAATATAATAATTATAGAGTTTTTCATTAATTTTCTTTTTAAAAAATAACTTTGGTATTAAAAGTGACGCGCTATGGCATGCGAGTGGGGTTAGAAGATCTGGTTGCAGCTGGAAGGTTTGTGTTGTGGTGTTGTCTGGTTTGTTAGTAACTATGGAAGTGTGAAATTAGATTATAGATCATGTTTATTTTGATGAATGATATGTAGTAAAGATTGACTGGTGAATTGGGCTTTAGATGGCGGTAGTCATCAGTCAATAAAATACGCAATTATTCTCCAGGCTCCTGCTAGCAGGGTAGAACAGGACTTCAATTGATGGATCAAGATTATTGCAAACTTTTCAATTCTTTCCTCATCTGAAAACAAAATCCAAATTCAATAGGTGTTGACAATCTACCATTATCTCAACCAATTCCCAACACCTATTCAATTTCATAACCCTCATAATAAAAACATGGGTACAATTTAACCCAAAAATCTTTCTTCATTTTGAGAGTCATCAACATCAACATAATGCTTCTCATAATCCTGCCATGTTTCCACCAGACACGGCAGTGATTGCTGTGGCAGCAGCAATCTGCTTCTGCATAACTTTAACTTTTACTTTCCAAGTGTGCCACTTTTAATTTTTATCTATTCATTATCCATGTGTAATGTGTTTCATAAACTGATAGAATATATGCTTGATGCCATACATTTACAAGATTAAACACAGTAGCCATTTTGAGAGATCAACACAAATCTATTATTGAAAATACGCGGAAAGTAAATAAATGAATAGAAGATGATTATTGTCACCATTGTTGCCAATGATGACTCAATTCTTTAATGAGTGCATCTAATATAAACTCGACCTTATATGAGAGCAAATTTTATTACTGTTAGATTAAATATTTATATTGAGATTTGTACAGAATTAAAAAAAAATGTGTATAACAAGTGCTTAAATTTATGTGCAAATATTAGATCCAATGGTTGTTAGGCTCATTCTAATATGAGGCCGAACTTCTAATAGCCACACCCTTCTTTGATTCATCCTGATCCTAGTATGATATTCTAGTTGAAGATTGATGAAAATTTTTGTTCTTGGTGAACAACAAAGGCAACAAAGTACACGATACATATGAGCATCCTGTAGTCTAAGTAAGCAAAATTGAAGAATACTATTATTGTAACTCATTTCAATCAAATTAAACCTCTAACATTTGAAGAAGCCAATTCAGGTTCATTCAAGTTCATACTAAACACTTATTGCTCAAAGACGAGCAAAAAGTTTTAAGGTTATAATGGATTGGTAACAGAAAGTAAATGGAATGTTACATGATTCAGTATATGGTCTGATAGCCACCACATCCTTTCTTGATTGAAAACGTTCAGCAGCAAGCAATGCAGCAGTTCCTCGGATCACAACAGTTCTTGCGATTTTCTCACGCATCGACTCACTCTCTTCCTGAACTCTTCCCTACTATCTCTCCATTGTTTCTACAGACATACAATCCAGAAGTGTTAAAAATGTGGCATTGGAATAAACAAGAAAAAGATATAAGTGGAAAAATTGATCATTGTACATGCAATCACTAAGAAACGGATTAATGTGGACAATTAGTGCCATTGGAAGCACGGATACGTGCAACATGCAATGTCATGTATAATACAATTGCAATTATATCTACTCTTTAAAATAACTTGACCATATTCTAGGAATTCTCACGAAAATACCAGAGTTTGGGATCATAAGAATTTTTTAAATGCTATGACTCCTAAAGTTTCGGCCTTAAATTTTAAACATCTCAAAATATGTTGTTTTTCACTAAGGCAAGAATTGGCGATGTGGTGGATGTTTATAGGTTGTGCCGTTGTGGTACTGATGTTTCACCCTATTGGTGGTGAACCATTGATGATGATGGCTAGATGGTATTAGTGAAGTTTCTGGTAGGGATGAAGCAGTAGTGGTTCATTGGTCAGAGTGATGGTTAGATCAATGGTAACAACATTGGAGGCTCAGAAGGAGCAATGACAGCAATGGTAGCTATTAGAATTAAAATTTCAGTCTAATGTTAATGAGATGATCTACAACCCATCTTGAGGATTAATCATAAATCCCATATTTTCTTGTATCAATAATCCAGTAGAATCATAAACACCATATTTTCTTGTATATTCACCCCATGAAGTCCTAGCAAAGGAACATGCCTCAAAAGCAATTGTGGAAAGGCACCTTAACCAAAATAAATAATATCTTACTTACCGCAGCATCGATATTGGCAGGAGACTCATCATTAGGACTAGAAAGCATTGATATAATGCTCAAAACAATGCTTTCAACCTGCAAATGAGAATCACATAAAATTAATTGTATTTAATAACAGGACAGTGAATAGCAATAGGTAATGAGGTCAATTGGGCAAACAAGCATTACAAAAATATTTAGAGAAAACATGTATGCTGATTTAATAAAAATAGAAAATTAGCATACTAAGAAATACTTGACAGTTAATTACTTATCAGGATCAGGTCAGGGTCATACATCAACAAAATAACATGGAACACGCGATATTAATCTAACCCATTGTATGAAAAATTTCAACCCTTCTTGAATTTCCTCCCATGCAGACAGCACGCAATGTATTCCTTCGCCAGTTACTCCTTTTATATATATATATATATATATATATATATATATATATCACTACTTCATAAAATTACAACTTGTTGGGACCTTCCTTTGTAGTGAGTTTTCTAGTTTAGTGGTGAAATCACGTAATAGCACAGGAAGATACACACAATCAACATGTCTGGCACAACAGAAAAATATGACTCTCCACCCATGCTGCTTGACAAAGTACTTTTCCGATTTTCTGACTTTCATTAGCTTCTCCCTTTGGTCGAAGACATAAAGATGATCAAGTCAAAAAATTCACCTTCATTTTGTCATTTACGAGATCAAAGTCACCACCATTTTTCATTTCCTTAATAAATTGGCTGCTTCAGTTTTCCATGCATGAGATGGGTACACAATATTTAGTAACCCCAACCCATGTGATCTCTTGTAAACTAGAGTTATGCCGGGGCTCAGGAAAATGCACCTCAATCTGGGCTACAGTTAAACCCCTAAGAGTTGATATGCAATTCAGTCCTGCAGTGATTTCAAGTTTTCTGTCCTTACAATTGCCCATCAACAAGATGCACTGCCAATCAGAATGGCCATCAGATGATCATGCCAGAAAGTTGATTAAAAACATGCATTAAGGCAAAGAGTTACCATATGCATATCTCTTCTGGCACTCATCCTCATGAATGAAAGAAGAAGTAATTCAGAATTGCAAGATGGCTTTTCCAAATAATTGCAGCCTTCCAATGGTTAGATGTTAGAAACGAGTGGAAAACAAAAACAAATTTCATGAATTCCATGATGCTATAACTGTGCAGCTTTTAGCATTCTCAACAAATACAAACAAAGAGAACAAACAATTATAAGCAAAGAAAATATTCCACCCTATAGTTAATAAGCAAAATCAGATTTACACAACTGTAGATGTCAATGATAAACGCAACAAGAGAAAAACATAATAGCATCACATACAGTGTGGACTGGACTCCAACGCTCAGTTGCAAGCTCATAGCCATTTGGGTCATCACCAGGTGGATGAAGAATTGATATGCAAACCTTTCCATCAGGGTAAACTGTTATGGGGTGGCAACATTTTAGCAGTTTGCCCATCTCAAATATGCATACTTGTAGGCATGCACACATATAAATTGTTAGCATGCAACTAAAATAGGAAAGTTAAGGGCCAGATTTACTCACCATTTGGATGCCACACCTCTGTAGTGAACCTCACAGTTGGAGGACTGATGGGATAGTTCTGTGGAAAGCTCATGATGGCACTGAAGAAGCCCCCTTCGCTGTAAAAAGAGGATTGATTGTCAGCCAAAAACATATTTCACCCTTCATAAGCCAAAACAAATACAATAGATTTGCTTGTTATAAAAGCTTTGCATATGGTTACCCATAAATCAAAATAATAATTACATTTCCGGAAGGTCAGATGTATTTTATATATTTGTATAACAGTCATGCACCATTATATCATCCTTGTGACTAGATTTTCCCAAAACATGTGAAAGCAACAAAACTCAAAATCAAATAAATATATAGATTGTTTCGTTAGATGATCAAATAATCCACGCGTGTAATATTATGGTCTTGGCTCACCAAAAGGTCTTCATTCAGCACCTCTAGGTAGCTTCTCAAGCAGGGAGTCAATATCATAATCACAGTCAATAATCACTAGAGTTCAAACTTCAAAGATATGAAACTTTGATCATTTTAACAAGAAAATTGTAACATTTAACAATGATAACGCCAAAGCCAGCCTGATTTCAATCTAATCGCCCCCAAAACAAAAACCCATAAACCCTGATAACAAAATCAATAAGCTACATTAGAATTCCTTCATATAACAAATAACAAGAATATCCAACACACATGTGCATAAAAGAGGCTAGACCACTGCATCAAAATCAGAAAATCCAACACTCTTAAACAGAATCAAAGGCAAAAGGAAAAATTCATAGGAAATTGAAAAAACCCAAACTTTAAATTCACATAACATGTATAAAATAATTGATTCTCACTATAAGGTATCAGGGGGTCCCATAATTGAAACACTCCATTCAAATACATTATTCTCATCGACCAAACCCGCGGAGAATCCATCAACTGGTTTCTTACAGAGATCTGCATAACAATAGTTAAAAATTAAAACTTTTTACAAAGAAAGAAAAACCCAATTCGAAAAAGAAAGAGAAAAAAAGCGAATTTTGGTTGGTTTGGTTTGGTTTGGTTTGGGGGTAGGAGGTTGACCTTTGAGCTGCTTCTGGAGGAGGAGACTGGCTTGAGATGCGGCCATTGATTAGCCAATGATTACAGAGAGAGAAGAAGCGCAAAAAGAGGGAGGGAAAGATTAATGTAGGAGAAGGCCTTCAGCTCAGCGATTTGGAAATGGGTTTATTTTGGTTTCAGAGAGGAGCAAATTCTCCAACGAGGAGCCACGAAAAGGGTCGCGAGGAAAAGTGTCGAAGAAATGGATATCCATAGAAAAATAAAAAGAGCTCGCAAAATTTGTAAGCAAAATTCACTTCAAGATAAATATAATTAACTGGAATCTTCGAATCCAACAAAACAAAGGTAAATATTGAACAAAACCCACAAGCAAACAAGATTATTAGTTGAAT
Source organism: Hevea brasiliensis (assembly GCF_030052815.1). Classification (NCBI taxonomy): domain Eukaryota; kingdom Viridiplantae; phylum Streptophyta; class Magnoliopsida; order Malpighiales; family Euphorbiaceae; genus Hevea; species Hevea brasiliensis. The sequence goes on from NC_079500.1 coordinate 96,341,126, forward strand.
TCTGATTCTTTATAATCAGAGCTACCCCATTGAAATTATCACACACGAGCATAATTCGATAAAAACCATTATTCTAAATTAATGGAAGAGGAAATCAATCCTTGCCAAACGTGTCGAGCAAGTGGCAGTCCAGCAAAGCATGCAATGCGTTCTCTTCATGGCCCTTGCATGGCTCGCAATAACTGTACACCTTAATTTGACATCACACTCGTTGACAATTTGTTAGCAGCCAATCGCGAACAGTAATCCAGAGACCGGCTCAGATCCTTTGGAGGCCTTGACTGCCAATGCCAAATTAATTTCCACATTGTATGTGCATCATTCAAAACTCACCCATACGACAAAATCACATGGCAGATTTAATGGAGAAGTAGCCTGATTTTGAAGTCCCCCAAAAAATACCATCTCGTCGTAGTAGCAGATCAAGGTGGTAGAGTTGCTGTAATGGCCACCACCAGGTTTTAACTCACCTTCCATCATTAACTGGTCAGAATGTCCCGTCAAATATGTGTACAAAATTACAATAAAATATTAGAAGTGCGATGAATTTATTCTAATTAATCCAGAGGCAAATTTATATATGTATTAGATATTTAATGATGATCTTCAGTGAATTCATAGGGTTTCCATTCATAGAAGTAATTGTAAAGGGTGTTTTAGCGGATTGAAATTCCATCTTATCCATTGTGAAATTAGAATATAACACTATGTTTGGGAAGGGGGGAAGGAAAATAAAAGAGAGAAAATAAGGAATGAAAATAAAAATTATTTTTCTTTCCCTTGTTTGGATTGGGAGAGGAAAATATTAGAGAGAAAGTTGTTTTATGAATAGTAAAATTACAACTTTACCCTTAAATTAAAAAAAATTATTAAGTATAAGGATATTTTTATATTTTTTAATATTTTTCTCTTACTTTCTCCTCATTTTGGAGAGAAATGAGAAAAAGACAAAATAATTTTATTTTTCCTTCAATATTTTCCCTCCCCCTTTATTTTTTACTCAATCAAAACAAAAAAATGAAAAATAAATTTATTTTCCCCTCTCACTTTTCTTTCCCCTCTCACTTTCCTCCCTTCCCAAACATACCCTAAGAGTAAAACATTATATTACTTCAAAATGGGAAGATTTGATATTACTTGTTGTATACACCATTTTAATTCACTTTATTCCTAGCTAGCTTAATTTTGAAGGCTCAAGTCACATGGGAGACACCTAAATAAAAGATGGGAAAGAGGACATCTACGCACTTTTCTTCTTCTTCTTCTTTTTTTTTTTTAATTAATTCTGATCATATATGGAATTCAAAATCTCATCCTACTGAAAATAACTCTAATATCATTAAATTAATATTATTAAATTAAGAGATATTTGGTTTAATTATTTATTTTTAATTTAAAAATATATTTTTTTAATTTATGAGTTAAATAAAAAATAAATAATTAATTATTCAATAAAATTATTTAAAAATAAATTTTAAATAATTTAAGTGTTTAATTAAAAAGTATTTAAAATGAAAATAATATTGATATTTTTAAAAATTATTAAGATGATATAATTTTTTTATTTGATTAAAAAATAATTTTAAAATAAATACATAAATTATAAGTAAAGTTTTTCTTATTTTTAACTTTTAATTTATTTTAAATATATTTTTTTTAATTTATAAATTAAATTAAATATAAATTTATTTATAACTTTCTATTTATAAATATATTTAACTAATTTATAAATTAAATCAAATATTCTATGACTTTCCCGTATTTCATTATCCAGGAATTGTGAGTAACCGATTCTAACATTTTCTTTCTTTTATTTCAAAAATAACTATTGGGTATAAAGGCCAACTTCGCGTCAATTTTGGGCTCCTATAATCGGCAATAGATTATAGCTTGTGACCAATTTGTTAATTACTTGCCCAAACTTTCAACCGTCTTCCTCCCCCCAACCAAACACTCTCTCCCCCCACCCCCTAAAAAAGTACTTTGGGAGGGTGTTTAGTTTAATTATTTATTTTTAATTTTTATTTTAAAATGTTTTTTTTAATCTATAAGTTAATTTAAAAATATATAATTAATTATTTAGTAAAATTATTTAAAATTAACTTTTAAATAATTTAAATACTTGATTAAAAGGTATTTAAAAGTAACTTAATTTATTAAAATAATATATATATATCATTAAGTGTTGTGATTTATTAAAATTAGGATAGTATTAATATTTTAAAAGATTATTAAGATAATATAGTATTTTACTTGATCAAAATATAATTTTAAAATAAATAAATAAATTATACTTTATTTGTGACTTCTTACTTATTTTAAGTAATTTTTTTTAATTTATAAGTTAAACTAAACATTAATTTACTTATAATTTTTTATTTATAAGTAGGTTTGGCCGATTTATAAGCCAAAACAAACACTCTTTATGCGTTAAAAATATAAATTAGACCAAAAAATGAGTTGGATTGGGCGAAAGTTTATAATGGGACAACAACTATTGCAAAATGCCCAAAATTTGGGCTGATCATGATCTTGTTCTGGGCTAGAATTGAAATCAAAATCGATGGATTGAGTGTTCGGAGGATTGGAATCGGGTTTAGGAGTTCATTGATTCTTATTAAATCCAATTATAAATCTATTTTTTTTTTATTCAAAAGAAAAAGAATTTTCAATTTTAATAGAAAACCAAATTGATTGGATTCAAATTTAGCTTCAATTAATCTACAGTTAATTGATTTTAATATGATTTGAAATTCAAACAAACCTTAGCCAACGGAAACGATGATGAAGAATAAAAAAAGAAAATAAATAAATTAATATTATGTTTGACTACTAAAATTTGAAATAAGATATATAGATTTAATTTTAATTTAAATTATTGATAAATTATGAATTTCAAACATTATTATTTTATTCATTAAGAACTTCTTAAAATCAAAATAAAACATTTTAGCCTAATATATATTCATGACTCTAATAATTCAATAAAATATATAATTTTATTAAATTCAAACCTCATGTCTCAATTTCTTTGAGGTAAGATTTCAACAATACAAAAGGTTTAGCATCCAAACCTTGGTCCAAAAATTGGATATTGTTGGCAAGAAGATGAGCTTGTATAAAATGACTTCACTTTTTCTCAAATATGAGCTATAAATTCAATACTTTAAACTAAAAACAATAGTGAAGATTTTAGTCAACTTTCCTCTTGTCAATGAGCAAAGGGGAAATGTAGCACCCAAAAATAGCAGCAGCCCAATTATAGCAGTGAACAGAAATTATTGCCAAAACTAGAAGAACATAACTAGCATCCAAGATGACACTACCAGTAACCAAGAAAGTATGAGGACACCCAGAGCAGCAATTTAACCAATTTTTAACAGGTAGAGAAGAATCAACAGTAACAGAAAATAAAATCAAGAGGAAACCCAAAAATCACTAGCAACCAGCAATACCTCCTTCTTGAGAATATAAACTCTTAATTGGCTTGTTGAAGCACTATAACCATGCAACGAAACTAGAGTCCCTTGATACTTCTTGCTTTACTAGTGAAAAAAATATATATATATAATTATCTAGAAAAAAAATATATACTTAACCATTTAGATTTAAAGTTTCTATATAAGATATTGGATAAAATCTTATTGGGATTAAAAATATGATGCTAGAAAATTCCTATCTTGAAGGAAATTTGATAAAATTGAGATTTAGAATTCCAGATAAGATAGACATGCTTATGATTGGATTGACTAAATTGTATATTAATGAAAATTTTAAGTCAACTTTCCTATTCTCTTCATGAACATAAAAGATGCAAAAATCCAAAGCTAAGAGTAACCAAAACCACAGGCATAATAGGAATCCAAAGCAGAAAAACTACATTTAATTGACAACCCTATAAAGAAAATGTTATAATTACCCAATGAACCTACAAAAAATCCAGACACAAACACAAAATCTTTATCAATTATATCATTATAAGTTGTCTCATTAGGAGGCCAATAAGGCAAATGCATGCAGCACCATTATTACCTTGATAAGGTATTCTCTTTGATAAGTGGTGCCCCATCCTAATATTTCTTTTTTTTGTGCTCATAATCGAATAATAAAGAACATGCCGCCTTGTCGGCAGAAAAAACTGTCCCATAAGACTCTTTACTAAGGGAAAGTAAAGAACAAGTTGGTGGATAGATGATGAATGGTGGATAGATGAATAGGAATTCCCTTGTTCTGATCATTTTATTTTATTTTGTGTTGGAGGTTTAATGGGTCTAAATAATTATGACTCAATCTTGCTTAGATTTGATTCTTTATTTATTTATAAATAAATAAAATAAAATAATTAATATATGAGAAATACTAATAAAAATAATTCAACTCTCTTCTTTAATCTTTACTATATAATTTCACCAATATTCAACGAATTGGAAAATTTCAAGAGAAAATCTTTTGCTCCATAAAATGAATTGTAAATTTTAAATTCTAAATTCTAAATCTTTCACTATAAATTTTTTTTTTTTAAATCTCTAGTTTGTGTTTAGTTATTTTATTAATAGGTAATTATCATACATTGTCACTCAATTTTATGAGTATTTTTATAAAAATTAAAAAATTTTAATTTCTTTCATAAAACTTACTGAATTTTAATTTGATTTTATAAAAATTATTGTAATCTGAAATTAAGGGTTTTCATATTAACCTGCTTACCTTTCAATCATTTTATAAATAAAATTATCTAACCAGTGGTTGCTAGTGAAGAAAAAATAGAGAAAGGGGAGGAGTATGGCGAGAGGATAACCGGATGTATTTTTATGCATTTTATTTTTTAAAAAAAATTAATAAAATAAGATAATTTTATTTATAAAATAATTAATTTGTCAATATGTTAATTTAGAAATATTTGATTTTTAATCATAACTTTTATGGAATTAAATTAAAGTTTAGTAAATTTTATAAAAATAAATAAAATTTAATAATTTTTATAAAAATATTTATAAAATTAAATGACCACTATAATATTTACTCTCTATTGAGAAAAGTTTTGGAATGGAATTGATGGATTTATTATAAGATTACCACATGATAATTAACCAAACAAAAGTCAGCCCATAATGACAAGATATCGACACTTTCCATGTGGCTTAGGATTCCCAGACAGTCATTGTAATGATGTTTCAAGCATTCAAATTAAGCAATGATTAATTTTCAAATGAATCTGTTATAAATGTTCTCTGTAATTCGCTCACTCTCCACAACCTAACTAGCTACCTCACTCATGCCTGAAATGAAGAGAAAGCAGCAGATTATAGCATACTTCCTCTTTGCACTCTTCATAGCTTCTCACTGTCATTGCTCTTCTGCGATAATGGTTCATGCTGCATATTCAGGCAAGCCAACTTTGTGCATATTATATATATAAATATTTCTGCAAATTTTATTTTCCCATATCGTGATCAGCTGGTATCATTCCAAGACCCTAATCCCATTTACTCACAATTCTCTCAATCTGTCGAAATAGATAGAAATAGGCTTGTGCCCTCCGCTACCACAACGTGCTTTATAAAATATTTCATTTGGGTCACGCCACTAATTTTTCAAATCAGAGTATAATTCTGATTCATAAAAATATATTTAAAATTCAAGCCAAAAGGGAACTCACCATTTTCATGCTTCCTGCAGTTGATTACAGGCATAGAAGTACACAACAAAAAACAAGCTCCTCTACCAGATATATGTTAGCTTCTAGGGTGAGTGATATAACATTATTTAGTACTAGTTGTTTTGTATTTTATATATGGTGAAATTGCTCATATTGTAATTTATTTTCTTTTCTTTATGCATGCTTGGGATTGAAGAAATCTGGAGCACAGGTCAAAGAAACAATTCAGAAGGTTCCTTCAGGACCCAACCCCATTGGAAATCGGCACCCACGTACATCTATCCATGTTTGAGAATGCATGAAGAGACTCTTCTCATACTCTAGGAGTAGAATAGGTGTTGGTGATCAAACACTTAGTTATCTTCTATATATGTCTACTTCTATTTCATTTCCAGCAACAAGAAGCAGGCAATTAAATGCAAGTTTTTGTTTGAGTTCCTTTTCTTGTGTTGTTCTGCTAGGAATTTTAATATGAGGGATGAAATCCTTGTGGCAAGCTAGAAAAGATTGTAACATGTTAGAGATATAAAATTATTATTGGGTATCACCTATAAAATTAAACTATGTTTTGTCATAGTATCAAAAAGTTCAGAGTTTGAATTTTGACTCCCATCATTTATCAATTAAATGCTCTCAGACAAGACAAGGTGAGTTTGAGCTAATTTACACTTTAGCCTTGTTTGGTAATATTAGTTGTTTTAATAATTGCTAGCTCTTTTAATAGCTATTAATTATTTTACTAAATATTAACTGTTTATGTAGTGATTTTAAATTAAAAGTGTTCGGTAAAAATAACTGTTGGATTAAAAGTTAGGAATGGTAACTTTTCATAAATCGTTGCCTCAATTTTAAAATACTAATATAAATATTATACAATTGAATAATATAAATAGGAAATATAATATTTTATTTAGGATAAAAATATTAAATCCTATCTTAATGCTTTGTTTGGATTGAAGGAAATGGAGAGGAGAGAAAAGAAAAGAAATTTAATTTTTCTTTATTCTCCTGTTTGAACATCAAGTAAAAGAAAGAAATGAAGAAAATAAGAAGAAATGCAGAGAAATAGAGAATTTCTCCTCTTCTTTGTAATTAACTCACATTATTTTGGAAAGAAATTTATAATAATATTCTAAAATGTCTTTTTACAACATAATAGATATAAGAAAGAAAATAATATAATAGTTATTTTCTTTTTTTTTTTTAAGAAAGAAATTGTATTTCCCTTTGATTTTAATAATTTATTCAAACAATAGAAAATAAATTAAATTTTTTCTCTTTTTTATTTTTTTATTTAATTTTTTTTTTAATTCTCTTACATAATTAAAAATCGAAACATAGAATAAAAGTTATTGTGGAATAGAGACTTTATGTGCTAGGCGTACCTGCATACAGATGTATTAAATATAAAATTATTTTTATAACTCTTACTTTATATATATATATATATATATATATATAAATAAAAAATGGCTATAAATTAAGATGGGCCTAGCATAAAATATGAGGCCCAAAATGGAGCAAAACTATTCAATCGCGGGCGGTCGACAAGCAAGGAACCGACACGTGAAGTTCGTTTCGTATCCGTATCCCAAAACGCGGCGGAACATATTTTGCTTACAGCAGTCAAATACCGGCATAAGAATATTCACGAACCAACCAGAACATCAATTATCATGTACAACTAACACTGAATTACCACCCGTTATACTCTCAATCTAGCGGCTGAGATTTCACTCGAACCTTCCCGAAGCTCTCACCAAATCACCTATAAATTACACCACCTCCATTTCTTTACCTGCTTTGATACGCTTTTTTTCTGCTTTAAACAAGAAGATAAAGAAATTAGAATTGCTTGTTATTGCTGTTTTTGATTTGATCATAAGAGACGACTTCTACGATGGCCGGAAAAGGAGAGGGTCCAGCGATCGGGATAGATCTCGGGACGACGTACTCATGCGTCGGCGTTTGGCAACACGACAGAGTGGAGATCATAGCCAATGATCAGGGGAACAGGACGACGCCATCTTATGTTGCTTTTACTGATACTGAGCGTTTGATCGGTGATGCTGCTAAGAACCAGGTCGCCATGAACCCTATCAACACCGTCTTTGGTGAGTACTTTGTAGTTAAATTTTTTTTTCCATAATTATTTGTCACTTTATACGAATTTTCTGTTTTTGTGATGGTTGCTGTGTGAAGTATGTTGAAAGATATACTAAATTTCGAATTCTCAAGTTAATATTGTTATTGCGGAAGAAAATTTATAATTCAGCAGCAGCATATTAGACAAATGATCTGTTTAGAAGCCTGAAACTTGCTCGTGGTCGTGTTTGCCAGAGTAAGGGCCAAAGCATGTACTTGAAATTTGAATAATAGGAATCAAAAGAGTGCTCAATTGTTCTTTGAATTTTCATGCTAATTAACAGCAATGATTTAGCTAGTAATTTACAATTACAAATTAATTGGTAAGTTCTTTGTGAAATGTTACAAGTAAATATCATTATTAGAACAGAATCTAATGGATGACTGAAAATTTCTCCTGGGGTAAAACAATAGTATACATAGATTGATAGCGAATTCTGTAATTGTTGAATAAGATAGTTTCAAATTGTCCTTTTTCAAACCAAGATTTGTGGATGTTTTGAATATTTTCCTATTTGAACTAATTTGTAATTTGAGATGTGCTCAAGTTATGTGTTGAAGATGTACGTTGTTGGGTCACTTACAGTCATCTTTTCTATGATTTATAGATGCAAAGCGTTTGATTGGTAGGCGATTCAGTGATGCCTCTGTACAGAGTGACATGAAACTTTGGCCATTCAAGGTTGTTGCGGGCCCTGGTGACAAGCCCATGATTGTGGTTACATACAAGGGTGAGGAGAAACAATTTGCTGCGGAGGAGATTTCTTCTATGGTGCTCGTTAAGATGCGTGAGATTGCCGAAGCCTATCTTGGAATAACAATAAAAAACGCAGTTGTTACCGTCCCTGCTTATTTCAATGACTCTCAGCGCCAGGCAACTAAGGATGCTGGAGTGATTGCTGGCCTCAATGTTATGCGAATTATCAATGAGCCCACTGCTGCAGCTATTGCTTATGGGCTTGACAAGAAGGCGGGAAGTGCTGGTGAGAAAAATGTGTTGATCTTTGATTTAGGTGGTGGTACTTTTGATGTCTCGCTGCTTACCATTGAAGAGGGTATCTTTGAAGTTAAGGCCACGGCTGGCGACACTCACCTTGGAGGTGAAGACTTCGATAACAGAATGGTGAACCACTTTGTTCAAGAATTTAGGAGAAAGCATAAGAAGGATATCTCTGGAAACCCTAGAGCCCTCAGGAGGTTGAGGACAGCTTGTGAAAGGGCGAAGAGAACTCTCTCATCTACTGCTCAGACAACCATTGAGATTGATTCATTGTATGAGGGTATTGATTTCTACACAACTATCACCCGTGCCAGATTTGAGGAGCTTAATATGGATCTTTTCAGGAAGTGTATGGAGCCTGTTGAGAAGTGTTTGAGGGATGCTAAGATAGACAAGAGCAGCGTACATGATGTTGTCCTTGTTGGTGGTTCTACTAGAATTCCTAAAGTGCAGCAATTGTTGCAGGACTTATTCAATGGGAAGGAGCTTTGCAAAAGCATAAACCCTGATGAGGCTGTTGCTTATGGGGCTGCTGTGCAGGCTGCAATCTTAAGTGGTGAGGGTAATGAGAAGGTGCAAGATCTGCTGCTCTTGGACGTTACCCCTCTGTCTCTTGGACTGGAAACTGCTGGAGGTGTTATGACTGTTCTGATACCAAGGAACACCACCATTCCCACCAAGAAAGAGCAGGTGTTCTCGACCTACTCTGATAACCAGCCTGGGGTTTTGATCCAGGTCTTCGAGGGTGAGAGAACAAGAACAAGGGACAACAATTTGCTCGGAAAATTTGAGTTATCTGGCATTCCTCCAGCTCCCAGGGGTGTTCCTCAGATCACCGTTTGCTTTGATATTGATGCTAACGGTATCTTAAATGTTACTGCTGAGGATAAGACTACTGGCCAGAAGAACAAGATTACAATTACTAATGATAAGGGCAGGTTGTCTAAGGACGAGATTGAGAAGTTGGTACAGGAGGCTGAGAAGTACAAGGCCGAGGATGAGGAACATAAAAAGAAAGTTGAGGCCAAGAACGCTTTGGAGAACTATGCCTACAACATGAGGAACACTGTGAGAGATGAAAAAATCAGTTCCAAACTGGCCCCAGATGACAAAAAGAAGATCGAGGATGTTATTGAACAGGCTATCCAGTGGTTGGATGCTAACCAACTTGCTGAGGCAGACGAATTTGAGGACAAGATGAAGGAACTAGAGAGCATCTGCAACCCTATTATCGCCAAGATGTACCAGGGTGGTGCTGGTCCTGACATGGGTGGCGGCATGGATGAGGATGTCCCATCAGCTGGTGGCAGTGGTGCTGGCCCTAAAATTGAAGAAGTTGATTAAGCTGCAGTTTGAGCAAGAAGTCGCGTTGGATTTTCTGTTTGTAGTTTTGATGGGTGTTTGTTTTTTCCCTTTTCTGTGTGTGGTTTGGATGGGGCTTTCGGAGTGGAAGACGGTTCTATTTTGCCCATCCCTCTAGATATGAAGTTCCTCTCTCAGTTTTATGCTAGTGTGCAGTATTTTCTTTTTCTTACTGGCACTCTTTACATGAAGTGATGTGTTAATTGAATCATCTAATAGTTGAGATTCTTCTTTGAGTGCTCACCAATTTTGAAGTTCGCAAATAAATACAGCAGAAATTGGAATTTTTTTGAAAAAAAAAAAAAGAAAATTACTGTTTTAATTTTTATGGTTTAATCAATATTATAACAATTTTTATATTTAAAAAATTAAACGATTTAATTTTTTTATTTACTCTTTTGCACATTATTGTTGAAATTTACTATTTTGATTGTTATTATGATTTTATTTTTATAATTTAAAAATTATTAAAATTAATTACTTTTAAATAAATTATTTTTTTTATTTTATAAAATGATTTAAGAAAAAAATTATAAGAAAATTAAAGTTAATAAAAAAACAAATTATAATAACTTCAGCAAATATTAAATATAACATAAAATTATTTAATTTTTAAAATATAAAAATTAAATTATAATATTAATTAAAATTTTAAAATCAAATTGCAAAATTAAATGGAGGGTATAAGTAAAAATATTGAATAAAAAATGTTTAATATAAATGAAAAATAAAATCATTTAATTTTAAAAATATAAATTTAAAACTTAGGACTAAATAAAAAAATTATCCTTGTTTCTGGCGTAGAGGAGAGGCAGGCTCCCTTGTCCTTTGCTTTTTGATCTGCAGGCTCCCTTGTCTCACTCAACAACTGGTTTAGTATAGTATTTTCGTATCAAATATGATATCCAACTAAATCAAGAATAGTTGCACGGGGGAAAAGCTGGATCATGGCGACTCCCGTGTCCCACCACCAGGCATTCTTTAAAGATATCAAAATGGAAAAAGCAAAAAGAAGAGGTCACCAAGTCAATCTACCTTTGTAGTACATGTGCCCACTTTCTACAATTATTTTTTTTTTCTGAGGACTTATGGATGTTTGATTTAGTGCCAAACTGAAAAGCAAAAGACCATTTGATTATGATGAACTTCCATATCCCACCAACTATCAGAACTGCCGATTCACCATCATATAGAAAAATAAAATAAACCTATTCTTATTCACGATGATTATTTTTATTATCTTTATTAGTCAAATTTTATGCATTTAGAATAAATTTTGTTGTAATATCTTCTTATTATAAACAATAGTTCGACATACAGGTCAAAAATTCTTGTTGATTGGATATCAATTGCAATTCAATGAAGTGGAAATTAGGAATTTTTTTTAGTGTTCATTTGTGGCCTACCCAACCATGCATTTACAAGTATCTCGTCACATCAATGATTGGCATGAGTTGAGAGTCCATGTGAAATTAACATGGTTGGACTACTAGTCGCCCCATAACTAGATTGGCTCCCTTTTTCTTTCCTTGGTCGGCTGTATTATTGACGGGGGTAATCGTCAAACGTGTAGTCCATTAGCCTCATAGAAGAAAGTGGCGTGCGTGCCTTGCTGGGCTGCTCAACAACTGCAAACCCTTTTGTATATCCTATCAACAACTTTTAGCTAAAACCAGTATACCCTTGAAATTCACTTGGATAATCTTATTTCCTATTTATCTGCAGGGTCCCATTGTCTCACTCAACAAGTACTGACATGGGATTTTCATATCAAATATGATATTCAACTAAATCCAGAATAGTTGATGCGAGGGAGAAAGGGGGGATCATGGTGACTGTCCTTGTCCCACCAGGCATTCTTTAAAGATATTAAGGAAAAAAAAGGGTCATCAAGTCAATCTACCTTTATAGTCCATCTACCCACCTTCAACAATCAGTGGTTTTTAGGGACATATGGCTGTTTGATTGAGTGCCAAAGTGAAAAGCAAAAGAAGATTAGATAAGCAAAATACCATTTGATAATGATGGCCTTCCGAATTCCACCAACTACTGTAAATACTGATTTATCCTAATATCTGCAATTTTGACACACAGATCAACAACCGGTAAGTGATACAAAGATGATTTGCTCAGGAATACCATATCATCGACGTGTTGAAGTAAGAGTTTCACCAAGATACTTAAAACTTGCCATCAGCAAGGATATTAGATTAGTTTCTGATGCTTGTTGCTTATACAATACATACTACATAATCAGCAAAAAGTCTCAATCCAATTCTGCATATCATAACCATATGAGGTCATTTCTGTTGTGAGATGTGAAAACTGTCAATCACCAAGTCATCATGCTTGCTCTATATATAACAAGACCGCAAATGCCACTTCAAGGAGAGAAATCACTCCTAATCATACATGATTTAACCAAAAATAAGGGTAGGTGATCAATAAAACATGCAGCTTTACTTGTACAACAATTATATCTACATTGTCTAAAATACTAGTTGATACCACTAGCAAATGGCATCTTCATCAAAGGCAAAATTTAATTTAACAAGTCAATACCCCATCATTTACATAACTCCACATAACTGAATGATTAAACATGCCTTCAGATATCCAGTGCACATTCAAGTCAATGCAAATTTATATTCCTTTTTCTCTAGAAAAAAAAAAATTATTGTTTTCCCTTGGCAAGAATAATTCACCTAAAGAAGACTAAAGATGATTTACAAACACATAACCTACGGATAAATGTATGGACAAAAACAATGTAATCCAAAAAAAAAATGCAAATATCATCATTTCATAGATTTCCTTTATGGAATGAGGTTAGTAAACAATGAAACACTAACCACTCTAACCGTCCTTACATCTTCAAATAAATTACCCTTTCAGGTCGACAAATGCCCATTCCCTCCGAGGAGGGGGCGAAGGCATACACGGACTTCATGTTCTTCTGGTCCTACACGATATTTGGGGACAATAATTTCAAGCATTGTGCCTGTCTCATCGCGGTATGCTTCCAGTTCAGCATCTTCAGGAATGCGGTTTGGAAGGGGAATTTCCCTAATAAATTCCCCTGGAGGGCAGTGCTCTGGTGTTGGATCCGTTAGCTTAAATGTCCTATCATGTCTCTTAATAAATGGCATGCATGCTGTACTTACACAAGATATCTTCACAATTCCTTGTAAATTAGTGTTCCTCCAAGTGACTTTCACCCTTTGAAGATCTGCAAAGGGCAGGCTGATGATGATTAAGAATGCTTCATCATCTTCATATATTGTTTTTGCTGCTGTAACAGGCCCATATACATTCTTCATTACCCCGCTGAATTCATTTGTCCATGCTGGCTCAACTGGATGGATATTCATGTCAACTCTGTCACCATGTGAATTGTTACCCAAACATTCATCATGATTTCCACGTGGCAAATAATCTTTTTTCCGCTTGTGGCAGACAGGTGAAAGGTCCATGCTATCACCATTGCTATGGTCTGATGACTGAGTAGACAGATTTAAACCAGTACCATTAAGCAATTTTCTTGGGTGAGAATTTCCATTACTCTTTAATGGATGAAGGGGGCGCTCAAGCTCAAAGTCTGTGTTTGGAAGGTTCCTCCACGAAACAAAATCACTTGCTTCAGGAGGAATTGTGAAATTTATGTCTCGGCCTGTAAGATCCACCCACCTCTTCCTCTCTTCTTCGTCAAGATTCATGAGATTGGGTGACCTCACAATTTCTATACCATGAATACATTGAGGATTAGAGAGACCCCTGTAATGCTTCCTCTGCATCCTGTGAGACCGAACAAAACCCTTATCAACAATGAATGGAAATGGGCGCTCCCCTTGACGAGAGTGCCCATTCATGTAACTCCTCAACTGCATCTTACCCAAGGCATTTTCAGGCCTTTCCTTGAAAACCCACATATACATGTTCTCCATGTCATGCTGAACCAAGAAAGCATCAAGCTGCAAATCTGATTTCTCATACCCAGACACACCATTATTGTCCCTAATTACCTTGCTCTTTGATTTCTCATGCAGAACAGGCTTGAAATAGAAACTGAAGAAAAACCAGGCACCCCAAATGCTATCAAGCCGTTTTGTGCATTTCTTTGCTGCTTTTGGGACATTAACGAATGTCTCAACCTCATAAGTTTGAGGTGCAAGACCAACATCTAAGATGTCACATGGTTCATTCCATGCCAGGGAAGGAGGTGGGCTTGGCTCAGATGACAATGGGAGATTGATATCAGGGGGCCGTGAAAGAATGACTGATCGATTCATCTCTCTATCCAATTCATCATGTGTTAGAGAACCTGAATCCATGGACAAAAGTGTAGATGGATGATAGTTCTCCATTGACAAGGATGTGAGGAGTGCTTCCCCCATATTTTTTTTCTGTTCCTCCTCTATTATTCTTCTTGCTTCTGGTTTGTGACTTGAAGCCCCACCACAGTCACTAGAAGCTCATCAACAGCATCATGAATCAAATAGAAACCCACAAAAATCAGAAAAGCCCCCAATCAATCAACAAAACCAAACAAGCAACTCATAAGCCTCTTCATTTTTAAAGGCTCAAAACTTCACCCCACAATAATCGACAAATACTCATTAGTGAATCCAGAGAGCAGCAAATGATGGCATCAATATCATTGGTATGTCACTGACCTGCCAAAAAAAATTAACGGAAACAGAGAGAGATCAACTAAACAAATCAAAACAACGGGCTTGTATTACACTTTACAGATTAATAATTATTCGTTACAAAACAAACCTATCCAGAGTCAAAAAAATAAAGAAAGCAACATTCCAATCTCTTCTGTTTAGAAATTTGGATTTCCCAAAAAGATAAAATTTTTACTCTGGGAAAAAGCCAAGTAATTGAATTAAAGCAAAACTCAAGTGAAATCTTCAGGCATCACAAGACTCCCAAATGATAATATGAAATGAAAGCTGCCGATTTTACAGATCCCCATAAGATTAAACCCCCAGAATTGAAATTTTCCAAATTGATTTTTCCCACACTTTCTTAGTTACCCAACAGAGTATATACCGGAAAGAAACAATGAGTTGGACAATCCCAAGAATCTGATAATAGTAGAAAAAGTACAGATTGAAAGTAATCAAATCAGAGCCAAAAATGGAACCCTAAAACCTAAAAAAGTAAAAAATATCAAAATGAATAAAATCAAAGAGATTCGACGCTTACCTAAAAGGAGAGGCTTCAAATCCACCCAAAACAGAGGCTTGCACATTCATTCGATCCTCCATTTTGAGAGATAGGAAGGCAGAGACAGAAACAAAGTAACGGAGGTTGTTAAAAAAGACGGAGTTAAATAGGAGAGAGCCTCCGAAGCAGTTAACGGAGATTGCTGCAGAAGAACGACGTTAACTAACGGTGAAGGAGATAGGGTCAAACTTGTTGTCTCATGAAGCTAATCGGCGTAGTGTTTTTATCTTATAATAATTTATAAAAAAAAAAAAAAGTAAAAAAAATTATAAAAGGAAATTCCCAACTGCAACTGCTCCGAGACTCTCTCCCTCTCTGCTGGCCCCCAAAGACATTATTATAAATATAATATCATAGAAATTTTATTTTATTTTATAATGATTATATATATATATATTTTTTTTTTCTTTTAATTTTGTCATTAATATGATTTATAATATAAGATTTCATGGGAATTTATTAAACTATGTAAATCAAATGAAATTACTCTAACTGGAAATATATATAAAGATAAATATTATAAATTCGATTTTATGTAAAAGTAATATTATTAATTATTAAATTAAATATTCACATTGATATTTGTATAATTATTATTTTAATTATATATATCTTGAATTTTAATATAAATATTTAATTTAATAATTTTTTTTTAAATTGCTACACGATAGGTATAAAAAAATTAATTTTGAAATTATTTAAAAAAATTAAAAAAAAATTGTTTTAAATGTTCATTAAATAATTTTTTTCTTTATTTTTTTATATTTTTGAAACGATTTTTTTCATTAAATATAGTTATTTATTATTAATTTTATATCAATAATATAAAAAATATATTTTTATATGAATGCATTATTTTCAATATAATATTACACATTTTTATATAATATTAATAATTTTTTATACAAATTTAATGATAAATAATTATATTTAATGAACTTTAATAAATATAATATTGCATACATTGGAGAAACAATTTTTGAAACCATACATTCCTTTCAAATTAATCTTTGACTGCTTTTTAGATAGCTGGTGAACGAAAAAATGGAAAAGGAATTGAATAGCTATTAAATTAAAAGGGATTTTAGTTTGGTTGTTTATTTTTAAATTTTAAATTAAAATATATTTTTTAATTTATATATTAATTTAAAAATAAATAATTAATTATTTGATAAAATTATTTTAAATTAACTTTTAAATAATTTAAATATTTAATTAAAAAATATTTAAAAATAATCTAATTGGATAAGGAATTAAATTAATCTTTGACTGCTTTTTGACAGCTGGTGAATGAAAAAATGAAAAATGAATTAAATAGCCATTAAATTAAAAGGGTATTTAGTTTGACGGCTTACTTTTAATTTTTAAACTAAAATATATTAATTATGACTAATAGAGTAGTTCAAATTTCAAATACTAATAGAGTTTATTAATTATGACTTAATTTTAAAGGATAAAATAATTATTTATTCTAATAAAAATAAAATTTTAATTATTATTTTTAATTTTGGGGAGTCTATGCTTTTATCTTGTTCTCTAATAAATTTATTTCCTAACTGTTTAATTCTCCATTTAATCATTGTAAGGTTGATTTTAATAAAAAAAATATATAATTATAGAGATAATCAAATTAAACAAATAACTAGTTTTTCAATTAGAATCTTGTTCCAATGATACTTTAAGAATTTATTTATTTATCTATTTTTAACATTTTTTTAAATATTTCAATGATATTATCTATTTTAAGTAATTAATAATATTACTTTATAAAAATAATACTATTCAACTATTTTCTTAATTTTTTTGTAAAAATCTTAGAAAGTAATTTATATTGACATAAGTTTTCATTTGCATAAATTAAAGAAAAATACTTTTAACTGATCAATGGTAATTTGTTCAGTTTTTTTTTTTTTCATTTTTAAGATATAAAAAGCATAGAAAATTTCAAATTTAAGTATCTATCATTTACCTATTTTTAAATTTATTGTCTTTATAATAAGAAAATAAGGCTCTATTTATTTTATGACAAAAATTTTCTTAGAAAACATTTTTTTGTATTTTTTAGTATTTGGGTTATGTAAGAAATTAATTAACGAAAAATATTTTTTATAGTTAAAGAAAAAATTAAATCATTTACTTTATATTTTTATTATAATGTGAAAAAATTTATACACATATGATATAAATATATATAGAATTAAATAATAAAAAATATATATTTTTATATATATGTTTTATTATTTTATTTTTATATATATAAATTATTTTCTACGAAATAATCGAAGTTTAAGAGGAATAACGTATTACTATAAAATATATTATCTTTATGCTATGTAGTTCAAAATTATTATCTTAATTTTTTATGTTTTGATTATAGAAAAAGAGCAAAAGACTTCTATTATTGTTTAAGCAAACCAAAATTTCATGGCTAGGAAATCAAAGTGCATAGTTGTTTTGCATTACATAAAAAGTAATAGGAATGAATGTCTTTGAATATTCAAAAGTGAAAGCTTTGTATCACTAAAGTCAGCATTTCAACATGTTTATAAGCATACAAAAATTCAATACAAAACCCATATAGTTGATAAGGTTAGGCAGCAAGTTTGATCATTTATTTTGTTGGGCAATATGAAAATTAAAAATATTTTTTTTCCATAAATTATATAAACTATATATTGACTTGTGTATGAGTTTACTTGATATATATATATATATATAACTAAATTATTATATTATATAGTTGAATAATAATATAGTTGAATATTAAAAACAAGGTGTAAACTCAATATATAGTTGAATAATAATAAATTCAAGATCATGTCACATAGTTATATTATTGATGATCTCACAATTAAACTATAATTTAATAACTGGGATTTAATAAAATTTATAATTTAATTATTATATTTTTAAAATTAAGTAATTTAACATTTGATATTTAACAAAACTTTTAACTTAATTCATATCGATAAAATTTCATTAAATTACTGTTAATTTTAGTAAAAATAATAAAAATGCGATTATCTTTATTTTTAATATGAAAAAAAATTGGTTTTAAATTTTATTTTTTTAATAATTTAGTTTTTGATATTTTATTTTATTAATAATTTAGTCATGTATTTTTAAAATGTGAGCCTATTAAATTAAAAAATTTTAAATTTAAATTATTAACACGTGGATTAATTATGCAAGGTCTTTAAAAATTTTGATTAATTATAAAATCATCCATATATTTTACAAATAAATCTTTAAATATTATAACTATTTATAAATCAGCCATCATAATTTTATAAAATTTTATTTGTATCATTATTATTTTAATAATATATAGATAATTATATATTTATTTATTTAACAATGTATAATATTTTTATATATTATATTATATTGTTATATATAAAAAAAATTAAATATGAATTCAAAATATTATTAAAAAAAACTTTAATAACTGAATTATTTTCATATTAAAAACAAAGTTAATGATATTTTGATATTTTTATTAAAATTAATAGTAATTTAATTGAAATTATAATAAGAGAAATTAATTTGCAGATTTTGTTAAATATTAAAAATTATATTACTTAGTTTCGAAATTACAGGAACTAAATCGTAGCTTATCCTTAAAGTAATTATATGCCTTATGCTTAATCTAGTTTAATCCAATAGCTAAAGGCATATATCACTCATTTGGTAAACCAAATTTGAGTCCCATTCTTTGTAAAAAAAAAAATAATAATAATAATTATATGCTTTATTTTTTCTAGTGATCATTGATCAAAACATTATTAGCAATTTGTCACCTTACTATTAGTTAGGACATAAATATTATAATTAAGGGCATGAAAATTGTTCATGTGAAAAGGAAAACATACTATAAGCAGGATTTAGGATTGTTTAATATAAAAATAATACATAAAAAAATACAGAATCATATGCTGTTGCATTTAACTAAGAAAACAATATGATGATTTGTGATGATAGTATAAATTATTTTGTTTTATTATTTTAAATCTATCTTTATTATTTAATTAAATGCAAAATTATTTGTATTAAAATTAATATATATATATATATATCTTATTATTCAATTTAAAAATAAAAATAAAAAAGCCTCTTAACAACCAAAAATTAAAATATATATATACTAATGTAGTTACTGATAGATAAATGAATTGTTTACGAATTTATAACATCAATATACTTTTCAGTTGCTGATTCTACTTTTATTTGCTAACATTTCAATATTTGCTAATTTTTGGTAGTGTTGTATGTCAGTAGACTGGATTTAGCTATTTGAATTTAATAGAACTTGAATTACTGCCCGTGTAGCCTATATACTGACCAGACTGGATAAACAGATATATTGACACTGGGTACTTGTACCTCAGGCCATCACACCATCTGTCACAAAGTGTCTCCCGTGTGCAAATAGTATAGCTAAAAAGCCATATAGTCAATCTGGTGATAAGCCAAGAATAAATACATAATATGTATAGCCGTAGGCTATTAAAGACACAGTGCTGTATAATAAGCCGTAAAAACACAGTATGGCATGAAGCCATTTACAGAACAGCTGTCAGAATCCTATTAGCCTGCCAATCTATCCAAACTAGTCAACTAGGCAAACTAGGGCACATTATAAATTAATTATTTAATTCATCAATTTTTTAGACTTTACTAGCTATTATGTAATTCATAAGTCAATGCATATGTTAACATTTTTAGGTACTATAGATAAATTATTTCTAGCATCAACATGTCACATATTGTAATTCAATATGCTGCCAATATAATGCAATTTATCATTTTTATAAGTTGGCATTCATTGTCAAATTGCTTCAAGTATCATTATATATAAATATCAAATTTTCAAATTATGGTATGCTAGATTGGTCTAGCTTAAAGTCCTATTTTTTTTTGTTCTAAATAATTAAGGGGTCCTTATAAGTGCCGTCCTAGATAGTACCTGGTTGCTTAGCTCAGGTTTTTTCCCTGCAAGGCTCTGCCTTAATTGGCCATTGGATTCTATGAAAGTGATAAGTTATTGATTACTAAGCATATGCATAATTAAATATAAAAAGCTTGAGTGTGAAAGTTGAAAGGCAAGAACTATAAAATCCACTTTTGCAAATAAAAAATGAAGATTCTCCAATTACAATACACCAAAGAAAAAGTAATTTAATTATATGGACCCACCTCACCACCACCCCCTCCCTCCCCTTCTCTCTCTCTCTCTCTCTCTCTCTCTCTCTATATATATATATATAATCAAAATATGATAGACAAAATGAAGGAATGCAGTGAGTGTGTTATGTGACTGTAAAATTTTAATAACATGAAAAATAAGTTTTACAAAATTATAATCAGATTACTTATATCATATATGAGTGAATATTGATCATTTAATTAAGGTACAATGTATTTATAAGACGAGTGTGATACATATTTAAATATTAATAAGATATCGTATATTAATTATGATAATTGATATAATTAAAAATAAAAGGGTGGTGATTAAGATATTTTTGTCATATTTAACATAGAAAATTAAATATTTTTATAAGAAAATATAATAAAATAATAGTAAAAAAATTAAAAAAAATAACAGAGAATTAGTATTAAAAAGTTAGTGATAAAAAATAATTTATATAATTCATCTCAATTAATTCTGAATAAAATTTAAATGCTATTGTTGTTCTATCATATATTAAATTTTTATTAAATAAAGAAGGCATTTAAACTTTTTATGATAAAAATTAGGAGAAAAAAATCAAATAAACTTTTATATTTTCAGTTAAAAATCAAATAAGATCAAAATCAAAATTTGGATTAAATATGTTTCTCTATTTATAATTATCATCATATAATAAAATATTATTGTTAATTTTTTATTTTTAATAATAAAATATAAAAAATAATAATTTTAATATTAAATAAAATTTATTCATTATATTTTAACTTATTTAACCTTCGTTTTAAAAATACAAGAATTTATTTTTCTTTTTTTAAAAAAATTGAGAAAAGACGCAAGAAGAAGAGAGGAGGCAGGCAACTCTTGAGATCGTTCAAAAGACAAGCAGAAAACCACGCGCAAAATTTAACTCGGCTGTGTTCGTCAAACCTCATCAGGCCGGCGACAACCGCAGCGGCAAAATCTTAAAATAATAATAATAATAATAATAATAATAATAATTTGCTTGTGGCAGAAGGAAATATTATATAAATAAATAAAAAATAATAAATCTGTTTTATATTATTATTAAAATTTCTGTTTAAAATTTATTTTTTAAAATATATTAATTTAAAAATATTAAAAAATAAATTTAATTATAAAAATATTAAAATAATAAAATAAAAATTTTAATTATTTTTTTAATAATATTTTTATTTAAAAAAATAATCTTAACTTTCAGAAACCAATGTCAAAAAGGCTCAAACGTGGGCTGATCAGAATTGGTGGCAGGATGTAAAGTGATTTGTTTGGTAGCAGGCGTTGTGTAATTGCGACCTTATCCAAGGATGTCCTCTTCCCTTGAACTGATAAGTTCCTGCCCTTTATTCTTTCCTAATGGTGATAAGGTTATCATCACAATTGTCAAGGTTCCATCTTAAAAACAGCCAGCCACCTACTACCCCTACTTCTTATTTTCTCTCTTTTTATTATTTATTTATTTATTTATTTTTTTTAATGTTTGGCCAAAAACTAAAATACAAAATAAGTTGGAGGAGTTTGAATTTTCTTTTGTTTTATATTATTCTTGTCATAGAAGAAGGCCTGACTTCATGGGTTAGTCATTTGGAGGATAACTATGACCTTGGAATTGTAAAAGATGACTCTGCAACATATATATATATATATATATATATATATATATATATATATATATATATATATATATATATATATATTTATTTATTTATTTATTTATTTTTTAATTTTAAAATTAAAATAATTAATAAAAAATATTTTTTTAATTAAAAAAATAAAAAATTTATTTTATTTTTTATATTTTAATAATTTTATTAGAATGTGAAAACAGGGAAGGAGACAGAAGGATGTGGGTTAAGCAGAGGTAATGTGATAAGTACTGTCCCAGATGGCACCTTTGGACATGGTTGCTAGAGGTACAGGTGGCTGTTGGCCAACTCCATCACCGTTGGAGCATGGAAGTGATAGGTTATTGGTACTGATCAGATGAGCAGAACTAAAACTAACGGCAACTTGCATCGTTGAATAAGATTCCATCCTTCACTTTGTGAACCAGTGCTTAACTAATTGGAAAAGCAAGAGGATAATGCCTAATCCCACCGACTCCTCTAGATATAAAGAATCTCAGTTAGAGGCCTAATCTCAGTTACAGGCTTAAGATTTTGTTTTATAAATAATCTTATTATTATTTGGATTTGAAAGGTAAATTTAATTGAGAGTCAAATTTGAATTATAATTAAAAAATTAAATAATAATAATAATAATAACAGAAAAATTGAATTAAAAAGAAAAAATTATGATAGAAGAAAACATGGACAATTGATGAAGGGGTTGTTAAGAATAATTTAAAATGAATAATTGAAGTGTATGATTGAACTTTGTTAAAAAAAGATATATTGGAATTCAATGGTTCTAAAATTTCCACTTCTATATATCTCAAAAGTAGGTGTGCTATAATTGTCAACCCACATGCTTGATGCTGGGTTTCCTTATCTCGCCCATTTCTGTCTAGATACTGCCTCCCACCCCCTTTTTGTTCATCCCCTTATCACTTTGAAAAAAAAATATATATATGATATTTTTTTCTTTTTTTTCTTGTTCATTTGACTTCCTTCAACATTTCATAATTCTAATTCTAGAGATGATTATAATATTATTGAATTATTTTTATATTTTTAAATTAAAAAATATTGACATTTTAAAATAAAAAAAATATTAAATAAATTTTTATACTTTCAGTCAAGAGCGGAATAAGTTCAAAATTAAGTTTTGGACAAAATAAACTTATGAACTTTTTAATTAAAATAAAATAAGTTAATATCTAATAAAATATTATTTTTTTTAGTTTTTAAATAATAAATATTTAAAATAATAATTATAATATTAATTTTTTTTGTTAACCATGTTATTTAATTTATTTTTTTAATTTTATTTTAGTCAAAAGTAATAAATAAT
Source organism: Hevea brasiliensis (assembly GCF_030052815.1). Lineage (NCBI taxonomy): Eukaryota > Viridiplantae > Streptophyta > Magnoliopsida > Malpighiales > Euphorbiaceae > Hevea > Hevea brasiliensis. The sequence continues at coordinate 96,364,691 of NC_079500.1, forward strand.
TTTAATATTTAAAATTAGGGGAAAATAATATTTTGTTATTAAAAAATAATTTTTATTAAGTTTGGACTTATTTAGACTTATTCGGAAGTACATGAACTTATTTAACTCAAAACTTAATTTTAAATTTATCTGATCCTATAGAGACTTATTTAGACTTTTTTCCTTTTAAAATTTCATACACTTGCAATGAAAAAATTATTAATTAAAATTAATTTAACTAAAATGACCTTTATAAAAAGTTAGAAATACATATTATAAATTTAATAATTTAATATTCTTAAAAAATGAAAACTTTTGTTTGATATTATTATTAAAGTTATTATTTAACATAAAATCATATAAGGGAACAAATACCATTTCTCATAACAAGAGCATGTCAAGAAGAAACCATCTTTGGGCTAGAATTAATTGGGCTCACAAGCCTGACCAAATTCTCTTTGGTGAGGTAGGCCAGCAAGTTCACAAATGAACACAAACTCAGGCTGAGATGGGAACCCCAGCTAACCCAGTCCAGTTTCTTGAGCTGTAAACTTCATTTGATTTTGGATTTTGCCCTTCTTCAATTCACACAACCAATAACACAAAATAGTCATCTTTCACTATAAGGTGGTGCAATGGAGACGTTGTTGAAAATTGAAACCAAAATTTTAAGGTCTCTGGTTTATGATTTGGTCTGATTTCTATTTTATTTTGATTTGATTTTAATTAAATTTAATGGTTATTTTTTTCAAAAGACAAAATTTTGATTTTAGTTTAAAATTAGATTAAATCGAACCTATTAAATTTATATTAAATTAAAAGGAGAAGAGCAATACAAAGTTATTTGTCTGGAATATATTAAATTAATAATAAATATAAAAAAAAAATAATTTTATCTAGAACACTAGAGCCTCCCAATAAATTGAAAATATGATGATAAAATTAAAAAAAATAATTTTTTTTAAAAGAGGATTAATAATTTATTGAATTTAATAATGAGAGTTGATTATTAGTGAACACAATAAAATGAAATATTAATAGTTAGAGATAATTAGGGATGGAAAAAAAAATAAAACTAGCAATTTTAATTTTTAATGTTTTGATTATAATTTTAAATTGTTAATTATTATATTTATTAAATATTTCAAATTAATTAAATAAATACCATATGAATTGTGAAGAGCAATGCTATATAGAAATAATATTAATCCTATGAATTTTTTTGGCTTAGTGATAAGTTTTTAGTGTTAAGAACCCTTTGCATCAATATATATAGACTAAATATTATCTTTACTATGACTAAGCATTCAATTTAAATTGAATCGAATTGAATCAATCCGTTAAAAATTAAATTATCATATTTTATAAATTAAATCAAACTGTCATAATTTAGTTAGGTTCGATTCAAACATTTCGATTTTTGAGCTTTATTTATTTATTTATTTATTTAGACTTTATTTTCAAGTTATTTGGTTTGATTTAAACCTTAGTTTGAACTTAATAATCATTTATCAATGAAATTAAATAATTTGTCTGTATAAAAATGCATATAATATATAAATTTTCTAAAAAAATAGAGTAATTTAAAAATTAATAAATTTAGTTCGATTTGATTTAACTAATTTTTTTCTCTAAAACTAAATCGAATCAAAATGACCGAAATTATTAAAATTTAAAATTGAATCAAACCAAACAGAACCGAATTATTTTAAAAATCAAATTAAATTACTAAATTAGAGCAATTCAATTTGATCTTTATTCGATTTAAATTAAATAATGCTTACTCATAATCTCTACTTGATATGTGAGTTAATCGTCTAAGATTGTCCAACCTAATTTAAAAAAAAAAAACAAAAGGATGGTATCCTTCTATCCCCTATTAAATAGATTATTAAAAAAAAAAATTGGCTGTGGTGGATCAAAGCTGCAACTAATGCTTTCATGGAATTCTCGACTGATCCAACGTAGCATTAATGGGTTTCATTCAGAAAGGGAGAAGGAATTCAAGCATATCCATTAAAAGCTGGTGGAGTATATTAATATGTTTTATCTAAATTATTAGTTTTTCTTTTTAATGTCTTTTATTTTTATATTCATGATGAATTAAAAAAAAAAATAATTTTATTAGTAAAATTTTGAAATAGTTCTATTAATTTGATTAAATTAATAATTAACATAATATCTCCATTATGTATAATATATAAATTCTGAAGTAATAACTAAATTTTGAAGCCAGTTTTACTTCATTCTTAGATATTTGATTAGTATTTAGTCTCCGTTTATTTTAAAAAAAATATTTTTCATATTTTTTAATATTTAAAATACTCAAAAAAATTAATAAAGAGAAAATATTTTTTTTATTAAAGAAAAATTTAAATTATTTTTAAGGAAAATAATAATAATAAGAGAAAAATATATTTTTCCTTTCATATTTAAATAGAGGAAGGAAAATATTAGAGGTAAAGTTATTTTATAAATAATAAAATTATAATTTTACCCTTAAATTAAGAAATAAAAATTTATAAAATATAGAAATATACTTGTAATTTTCTCCTACTCTTCTCTCATTTTGGAAAGAAAGTAGAAGTGGACAAAAAAATTTTATTTTTTTATCAAATTTTCCTTCCCTCATTGTTTTCTATTAATCCAAACACAAAATAATAAAAAAATAAAATTATTTTCCTATCAAATTTTCTTTCTATCCAAACATATAAAAAAATTTGAATACTCCAAAATTTTTTTTATCTTTTTATATAATTACATTCAAATTAATATTAATATTTATAATTTTAAATTCATCAATTATTTAATTATGTCTATCTGTATTTTCTTCCTTTGTTAATTTACATTTAGATAATGTAATTTATAAAATAGATAAATTAAATAATTAATTTATTAAAATAAAAGAGTTAAATACTAATTTTCTCTTTAGGTAAGGTTAAAAAAGGAAGGAAGGATAAGGAAGTAACCTTTTCCTTCGTTTCTGTAAGGCATTGTTGCATTTCTAAGAAGGAAGGTAGTGCGTGGAGTAGTGGGCCATCTGTCACTTTCAGTAGCTACGTCGGCCACATTTGAACGTCTTACCTCGGAAAGCCTGAGCTTCGTGGATGCTTCTTGCCTTCAATTTCAAGGCCTGGCCAGTTGTTTTCGGCCGTCTTCAAACTTCTCAGGTGAAATTATTGATATATTCAGATTAAAAAAAAAAATTATTAAAAGAATGGATATGAATTTTGGAAAAAATTAATTTTTTATATATTGTAAAATAAATATTAAAAAATCATAATTAATGGTATATGATTTAGATTTGGTTTGAAATTTACATACAAACTAAAATTAAATTGATATTTCAATATAATTTTAATTTGATTATTTATTTTTTTAATTTCAATTCGATATAGTTCTCGATTCTTTAATTCTAATTAGATTTGATATGATTACAGTTTGATTGATTTTTAAAATAATTTTATTTAATTATTTTATTAAAAATATTATATTTAAATTAGTATTTAAATTTTAAATTGAGTTATTAATATATAATATATTATATAATATATTTTTTATTTATTTTTAAATTATATAATCCTCAAATATAAAAATTATATATAATTTAGAATTAAATATATTATATAATATAATAGCATAATTATATATATTTTAATTATTTATTAATTATATAAAATTTAACTAAAAGATATAAATATATAGTATAATAGCATATTTATAATTAAAAATTATAAGTTATTTTAATATATTTATAACTAAAAATAAAAAATAAAATATAATATTAAATTATGTTTAATTCATAATTAAATATATATTTATAAATATAAATAATTATATTAAAAGTATGTAATATATTTAAAAAATATATTTATAAATTTAGTTATCAATTCAATTTTTATTTAATTTCGATACGATTGTAATTTAATTATTAGAGAAAAATTAAAATTCAACTAAAATATTAAAATAATTTTAATTTAATATAATTTCTATTGGTTTAATATAATTTTTAATTTTATTCGAAACTCAAGAATTGTGCACAATTCTAACCATAGTAAATAAAAAATAATTAAGGTACACTCAGCCTTAATATAAAAAAAAAAAACCCACAACCATAACAAAAACAAGAACAAGTAGAGAGGCTGCCCATTTATCATTGTGTTTGGATCCACACTCAAATTTATGTTTGGTTAACAAGAAAATTAAAAAGAAATAAAATTTTAAAACAAAAATAAATATTAAATTTTATTTCCATTTTCTCTTAAATTAAAAAAAATAAAAGAAAATGTTTAAATTATAAAAATATGAAAATATTTTTTTAATTCTTTTGAATATTTTGGGATAGAATTATAATTTTATTGGTACTTGAAGAGAGTGAGCCATTTGAAATAAAGCAATTATATAACCATAACAATTGGCAAAAGAAAAAAAAATAATTATATTAAAATTTTTAAATTAAAAAATAATAATATTATAAATAGTATTTAATTGCACATTTTAATAATATTTAATTACTTTAATTTTCAAATTATTTAACTATTGAAAATGTGGTTATAAAAGGAAAAGAAAAATGATTTTCATATATTAGAGCTTCTCACATTCGAAATTTCTTCCATGTTCCTTCTATGAAGCAAAATCAAAATGCTTTGAAAACAACCAATAATTAACAAATAAATATTGTGTAGGAGAAGAGGAGTTCCTCACCCACCTGTTCCCTCCTCTCTACCTCAAACCCAAAAGTTCTGTTCTCTCCCCTCTTCTCTGCCTCTATTTCTATACCAATTTCGCTTCTCCCTCTCTTGTTTGCAATCTTTAATACTTCTTGCAAAGGGTTCTTTCAAGTATGAGTTATTGATTCTGATTAGCTGATTTGGTGTTGATTGTGGGCTTTCTTTCCCTTTTCCTCACAATCCACCTCTGCTTTTTGTTTTCCTTCTTTCTTCTTTAAAAATCGGTATGAGGAGAGGTAGAGCCGCCGCCGCCGCCGCCACCGCTGCCGCAACCAAACAAGTAGTGGAAACAAACGGATCTGCACCTCAAAACGGGACAGAACCCAGATACAGGGGAGTCCGGAGAAGACCATGGGGCAGATTCGCTGCCGAGATCAGAGATCCCTGGAAAAAAACTAGGGTCTGGCTTGGCACGTTCGACACCGCGGAGGATGCGGCCCGAGCCTACGACGCGGCTGCCCTTTCACTCCGTGGACCCAAGGCCAAAACCAACTTTGTTATTTCTTCCCCCCATTTATCTCCTTTCACCTACCAAATTCCCACGGACCCTTTGATGGATTACAGGGTATATTCAGCAAATGGGTTTGATGAGCATCACGTAAATCCTCAGAGACCCACATCTAGCAGCCAGAGCAGTACGGTGGAGTCTTTCAGCGGTCCTAGGCTGCCGGCGACAGCAACAGGAACAAAAAGATCGGGGCTTTTGTTGGCGGCGACGGCTCCGAAGAAAATCCATCGTCGGACTCCACAGATAGTGCCGGACGATTGTCAGAGCGATTGTGATTCGTCGTCGTCGGTGGTTGATGATGGAGATATTGCATCGTCCTCTTCCTTGTGCTCCCGAAAGCCTTTACCTTTTGATCTGAATTTTCCACCGTCGGATCAGGTTGACTTTGTTGTTGACGATCTCCACTGTACTGCTCTATGCCTTTGATGATGATTAGAAAAAAAAAAAAACAAATTTTTTGACATTATTATGCGGATTGATGAAAAAAAAAAGAAATCAGATTAGGTTAAGATAAACTATCTTAATCTGTATGAGTATGCATGTATTATGTTTTCTTGATGATCTTATTGGTCAGATTATGATGGATTATTAAGCTACTTGTTTCAGATCCATCTTTGTAAATTTTTTTCTTCCTTTAATAGAAAGACTTCGACTGCTAATACATCTGTGCTGTTTACTATTTCTGCCACTGCTTTGTTATTTGCTTGCTTGTATTGTAGTTTGCAGTATTTAAGAACATGATCACTGTTTTTGTATTTTATATTATTGTTAACTGGGTTTGTTTAATTTTGACAAAGAAGAGATGAGATGGGTAAGGGGGAAATGCAGCAAGGAAACCATTCCTTTATTGTTTGTAAACTTGGTGATGATTGCTTGTTTGTTTTCAAGCATTTCTGGGAAAGAAGTTAGCTTTGGTTTTAGGGTTCATTAGGCTATAGTGGATTTAGTTGAAAATGGGATTTCTGGCTACATAGATAATCCTTATGGTAGCTTTTGTTTAACATTTGATTCTGCAATTTTTTCTGATTCTCTGGTAAATGATTATAACTATAAATCCATAATAAGTTCTTATTGGGGAAGCATGTAGCATTTACCTCTTACCTTCCGTTTCCTGTAATGTTGCTAAACTAGTTTACATTTCTTGTTGAAGCTTAGGAGAAATTTTAGTTGAAACCCTAAATTCCACACTCTCACCTCACTTGGAAAGTACCTATCTCCTTTTCGAATCTTTTGGTAATTAAATGTTTCTTTCTCTCATTAACAAATAACAAGAATCATCATCACACAACTCTGAAAGCTGCAGAAATAGCACAGATCACTTTAGTTGTGACACTGGTAACTTTACTTCTTGGGAAACCCTTGTTTCACGTGTGATTTTGCTATAGTTAAAGAGTTGGCTCAGCTGGTACAATTTACCCCTGGTTTTAGATGATGTTAGCAGCCTCTTTTTCTTAAAGAAGAAAGGAAAGAAAAGCATATTAGGAACCAAGTGCTGGCAAATTAAAGCTGAAACTCGGTTATCGATTATGAAAATGTAGACCAATAAATAAATGTCTGGAGCAGTTTGTATACTCGTGAATTTTGATTTGTGTCTGTACTTATTTTGATCTAACACTCACTAAAACTTGGACAATCTTCCTTCCTTGAGCAAACTTTTGGGGTGAGTTTTAATCTATTTTCTTGTCATGGTATCAAAGCCTCTCAAATTGGCCTACAAGTGTTTCATGCTTCAGGTGTTAGTCCTTGGTGTGAGGGGTATGTGGGTATGTGCCTTCTATAAAGATTTGGATGCATCTTTCGTCTTGAGATAGCTTTTAGGGTGAGTTAGGCCGGTCTATTTTGTTATTGGTGGGATCCCTAAATCTATTGATTCATGGTTACTTGTATTCATTTTTCAAATGGAAAACGTTAACTGCCCTCGTAGTACTACTTTTGGTTGATGTGGCCTGCAATGGAAATGAGTTTCTTCCATGAATTGCTAGTGATTAGTTATGGTAATTTAGTTCCAAAATCTTGGCCGATTTAATTCATTTAGAACTAAATTGTTTTTATGCTGCCCTCACTGTTTTTGTAGACTATAAATGGAATCAAATGAAAAATATAGGTTGGAACAGGCAGTATATGTCAAGTTTCTCAAATGAGAACTGAGAAGAGGATTAAATTTATTTACAGGAAATATCTTTTAGAAGCAAGGAAACTCGTTATTGAATGGAGTTGAGATCTTATGCTATGTTTGCAATCAAACTTTTTATTGAAATTCAATTGCAGACCAATTTATTGCATATGCATTACATTGCAATTCCTCACAAAGCATGGAAAGACTCAGACAAGTTTGGCAAATTTTTACAGAGAAAACGCATCAGTGTTGTTCTTTCTTAGTAAAGAAAATTCATTCAAGTTTCTTCATCTTGATTAATAAATTTTCTCATAAGAAAAGAAAATTACCTATTCCACGCTTCAATGGCCATCATAGGCAAAAGTAATAGGAGGATTTAAATGGGCTGGGCCTAGATAGAAATGGTTTTGTCCAAAGCCTGTATCAGTGATCGGGCCAAACTTCCAGAACCCGTGAAAACCTGAAGGTATAGGGAAATCCAGAAATTTCGGCCATTAAATAAAATAAAATAAAATAAAAAACATTTTCTGTGGGTGAGGGAAAAGGAATATCGCTAGAGGAAGGGGTTGAACCTTCGACCTTGTGGTTAACAGCCACACGCTCTAACCGACTGAGCTACTCCAGCTTGTCATTCTGAGTTCATCGTTTTATATATATAGAGCTATGTATTACAAAAAAAAAAATTTTTTTTTAAAATAGATTGTAATTAGATTAGATTCTAAAATTTTGATAATCAAAATTTAATTTAATTTTTATTGCTCAAATTAAAATGTAATACAAAATTTTACAAGCAAAATTTAAAAAGAACAGAAATATAAAATATACAAAATTTCACAATTTTAGTAAATGATCCAATGTAGTGGGATCCAGGGTTTCTCTTTTGAAGGCATACACCAATTGTCAAACAGGTGTCCCTTTTGATGCACATATTTTCTACCTTTCAATCATGTGTCCCATTGCTACTTGCTAATCATCTGGGATGTTTATTTTGAGATCCCCAACAACTCCTTGAAAGGAAAGCATAAGGTATAACTTTAATTTGTATAATATAATAATTTAAATATTATAAATTAAAGATATTTAAATATGATATTGGTCTACTAAATTATTTCCCTCAATAACAATAAAAAAAAAAATTAAAAGCCTTTTGCAAGGATGTAATTATTCATTCATTAGGATTTTTTTTATTAGTTTTTTAAATATTATTGAGTTTCATTTGTGTAATTTTAAAGATATATTTTTTCATATTCTATTAATATATTTAAAATTTTTGAAATATTTTTAAAATAATTTTTTAATTATAGTTGAATACCAATTGGTAAGCAAAAATAGTTTATATCCTTACTAGCTTAATTAAGATTATATGGGCAAATTATTGAATGCTCTTAGTATATGCACACCTCAACTTATAAAGTAGTTGGTCTCGTATTATTATATTCAAAGAAGAAACTAATATTTTATAAGTGATAAATGTACTATTTTTTAATATACCGAATATATCTTATAATTTATTAATTATATGAAATTAATAATACTAATAATTTATCTGCGAGTGCAAGTAAAAGTGAAATGTAATTTGACAAATAAAGATGAATAGGATTGTTGTTTTAAACTTAAGCAAATGGGTTTTGGTGGGATTGTTTATAACCAAAGCAAAATGTGTAAATTTAATTACCCATAACTTTTTGCTAAACCATATAGAATTTTATGGGTCAACAAACAATATGATTAAGATTTGAAATGATGTTCAAGTTTTATTTCCCAAATAGATTCACAAATCCCATGTGGTTAAAGTAATATCTTGCATAACTTTTTAGTGAAATAATGTATCAAGTCTTCATAATGGCTCAAAATTACTCAAGTCTATGCCATGATGATGCTCATCCCATATTCAATAGTGCCATAAGCTTCTTGCCATTTTTTTTTAAATTATACCATGCTTTAATTTTTTAAAGTAATATTAAATATTATCTTTTCAATTTAATTAAAAATAAATTATTTACTATACTATCTTCACTTGATTCAGTGATTAAAAATATATCATTTACATAATAAGTGTAAGTTCAAATTTTCACTCCTTCAATCTCTTTAATAAAAAAATTATTAATCAGTGAATTTTAATTCAATAGAATTGAAATAATTTTCAAAAACACCCAAAATAACTAAAATATATGTAATTTTAAGCTGATATAAATATTAGTCACTAAGAATAAATATCTCATTTTATTACTTAACTTTAAGCCTTCATATTCAGATACGATGTTCTCTTTATTCAATTTTATAATTTGCTTAGTTTCAATTATTAACTCTCTTATATTATAAATTCAAACTCAAAACATTATATTTTTTTTTCTTATAAATTGTTTAATTTGAAATAGATATTAAAGGGATAATGGTAAATAAAATATTTTTTACTCTCCACTTAAATTATCATATTAATCCAAGTGGAGAAATTGACTTAAAAATGAAGTTTTTATAAGATAAAAAATATATCTTAAACCTTATCCATAAGGTAAAACGTTTATTCATCCGTTAGAAAATATATTTTATTATTAGTTGTTGGGCCAACAAAATGAAAGGCTCCCTTGATTTAGAGCTCATAATATCCTCTTGAAGCAACTAAGCCTTTTTATTTTTAATTTTTTTTTAAAAATTTTTCCTTCCTCTTCATTGGCTGAAGTAAACAACCTAATCATTTAAACTTAGGATTTATTTGAAGTTTTGATCTTGAGTTCATCAGGATATTTTATTATATAGCATAATATAATACACAAATGTCATTAAATATTAAATATTTTATAAGCTTAAAATTAAATATTATATAGCAGAAACAAAGTTGAGGACATTTGGCTAAAAGTTTCAGCCCAAAAATTTGTCCCAAATTGCCCAAAGGAATAGTTTATTGAGTATCTAAAGTTCCCAAGCTATGAGCCTTTTGGGTACCAGGGGCCAAGGGGGCAATTGAGTAAATAAAAGTGGAGAAAATACAGACCAGTGACACAGCACTGTCCTTTTGTTTGTGATCCCATGTGAGTATCCCTCGAAGAATGTGACCTGTCAAACCATAAAAGTGAGAAAATTTGCCGACCCTTTTGCCTCCTCAATCCATTGGTATGTGTTTTTATTAGCTAGAAGCTCCTTGTTTTTGTGTGCAGTTTGGCAAACTCACAGTGGTTTTAATTGCTGTTAATGTCCTTTAATCTTTACTAATGCATGTGATAGCTTTGTGGGTTTTGGCTAAAATGATAGATAATATGCCAAAATAATGTAATCATCCACAAGTATGTGGCTTAGTATCATGTGGGCTTATCGTAGAAAAAAGCTTTTATGATCATGCTTCATGATTTCAGAATGTGATTTTCAGAGAGAGAGCTTTTTTGGATAGGTATTAGCAGGTGGGCATGTATGTGCTTATGTTTCTGAGCTTTGTATTTGGCAGATAAAGTTGGAAATGTTTATGTTTGCAAAGCATTTGCTAAAAAGAAGCAGTGAGTTTGTTGTTTCTTTGGGTTGCAGTCAAAGTTTATGATCTGGGTTCTTGGGTTTAGCAAGATTGGGACTAGTCAGCATCTCACAGTAAGCTTGTCCCTCTCTTTATTGGCTTCTCTTATTGCAGTTTCTGAGATTGATTTTCCAAGTTATTTATGGTAACTGCATTGGTTTGTAGCTAGTTTTGACAGATAGCTTTGTGCATATTAAGCAGCATTGATTTGATTAGGTAACAAAAGATGAAATCTTTGAGTAGTGTAGGACTTGGTTTGAGTGTAGTTTTTGGTTGCCTGCTATTGGCTCTTGTTGCTGAGCTTTACTACTTGCTATGGTGGAAGAGAAGATTTACCAATAGAGAGATTGGAGATGAGTATAGTAACCCAGCAAGAGAGCTTTTTTACATGTTTTGTTTGAAAAAGCCATCTTCTTTAAGGCACTCTCAAGAACTATGCTCTTCAGTAAGAATCACAGATACTCTTGTCCACCATGAGCAAGATTCTCGGCTTCATAATACAAGCAAAGATTTATTGCTCAAGCCCTTAGGTGATGATCCCATGGAGACACAGCTTATGAGGCTAAATAGTCTCTCAGGTCCACCAAGATTTCTCTTCACAATTATTGAAGAAACAAAGGAGGATTTAGAGTCTGAAGATGGCAAGTCTAGAGGTGACAACAAGAGTGCAAAAGGTTCAAGAAGTAGAAGCTTGAGTGATTTGCTTCTCAATATAGAAACTCCATATCTAACCCCTCTTGCTTCCCCACCATTTTTCACACCTCCTCTTACTCCTATGGACCATCTCTTTGAATCAGCAGCAGATGCAGAATTTAACAAGATAAGGTCATCACCACCTCCAAAATTCAAGTTCTTGCAGGATGCAGAGGAGAAACTATACAGAAGAAAACTGAGGGAAGAAGTGGAGGAAAAGGTCCAGAAGAATGATGGGTTTGCTCAAGCTCATGCGAAAAAGGTTGCTACCTCAAAATTTCTGAAAGATGAGGAAGATGGATCCTTTATCACCATCAATGTTGATAAGAACCGAGAAATAGAACTTAATCATCAAAATCACCACCTTCCACAGTACCATTCATCCACTTCACAGGTACTTCCTCTTGCTTCTTCGCCTTCAAGATTCACATCAGCAGCCAAGAAAAGTCCCATATTCCATTAGGGCTTACGTATCATGATCAATTAACATGTAATCAAGAGTTGTTTCCATTTTTCATTTTCTTACTTTCAATTATATTAGATATTAGTTTTGATTTAGGATTTTCCCTCTGCTGGGGTGTTTGGGGATGGTGTTAAAAGGTTAATCCTGCAAAACCCTCTTGAAATGTTTTGTCAAAAATTTTCAAGGGGAGAGGGAGAACAAGTTCTGCAATATAATGTTGAAATGTGAGCAAGTGCAAGTAGTGGACTTGTGGGGTTACTTGTTTTATTCAATCTCCATGTCTCCTTGAGCTGTCTTATACATGTAATCATTCTGGTGAGTGATGGTACTACTGCTGATTTTGTCCACAGAAGCACTGTAAAAAAAAAAAAAAAAATTTCAAGACCAAAAGCAACTTTTTTCCCTCCTTCAATTCTTTATTTCTTTCTCTCTCCATGCTTATGACACACCCACACAAACAAACATTATTGCCATGTCCTAATCTTTTATTCTTTTGTTGTATGGTAATTGTGTATACCCCACCAAACATTTTTGCTAGAAAATGATTCTGACCTTCTAATCAACAATTCTCATGGCCTAGTTGGAAGAGGGTTTTGACAATCTTTAGCTGAAGAAGAAAAAGAAGAGGGAAGGTACAATCCAAGAAAGCGACAAAATTGGAAAAGAAAGGGGTAGTCACCTGTGATGGTGAGATGCCTGTTTGGGCTTTTTCGTAAACAACAAAGAGATGCAATTGCCCGTGAAAATGTCTCGTGGGGGTAGAGGCCGAAAGGTGCCCCCCAGCTTGGAGAATCATTACAGTCATGACCTTTTCTCTGTTCTTTATGTATTTAATGCAGAGATGTACATGCTTGAATCATTAGGCTTTAGATTAATATACTCAAAACTGTATTTAAGCAAAGGAATCAAGCCTTGTTTAACATGATTAGCTTCATATTATCTTACAAAGAACAGGTTTAGCAAGACCAAAGTTGAGAATCATTTTTAGCTTTAGCCTTTTAGTAGTTGAGAATCATTTGTTAGTGCAGGAAGCAAGCCATGACTAAGAATCAATTAAACGACACAATATGGAAATTCATCACCACACCCCCTCCCCCTTTCTTCCACAAGAGCCAAACATTGCAACACCAATGCCTGCTGTTAGCTGTCAATTAAATCTTCTAACTTACAAGTTTTGCTCATAAATATTAATTCATGTAATCATCCGATCAGTGGATAACCACGGAGAAGTAATCCTGGAAAAACCAGTACAGCAATACAATCACTATAATGCTATATGACTTTACGAACATCTACTTTGTACTGTGATCAACACCAGGATTCAAGGAGGCTGTAACTTAACTGGGATTAGGAAAAGCTGGTTAATAATGAGTAGCGTAATTAAAGATAGCAGATTAAGGGTCGAAGCCATTAAATACAATTCCACTCTCTGCTATAAGTTTACAATTACAAGTTTGAAATTTATTAAAGGGAAAATTACTATTTACTCTTTATATTTTAATAAAATTAAATATACTATTTAGTCTTTATAAATATTTTTATTAAATTATTTAGTTCCTCTGTTAAATTTTTCATTACTCATGTTATTCACACTACTATTTAATCCCTCTATTTTAAAGAAATTAATTAATTGAAATTTGTATTTTAAAAAATATTACTATTTAATCTTTTTTATTTCAGTGAAACTAATTAATTAATACATGCATTTTAAAAAATATATTTAGATAAAAACAAAAATTTTGCTATGTGAAAATTAAATCTTAATTTATTTCTTTTGTAAAAAAATTTCTAATTCTTTGAATATCATTTTTATTTTTTCTAGATAATTTTTTTTAATTATTTAGAAATTTAAAAAAACTGATTAATTTTTTTATGTAGATAATTTATACCATTTTTATTGATAGATTAAAACAAAGAGAGAATAAGGAAGAGAGAGGTGTCGGTATAGAAAAAAAAGAAACATGAAGAAAGATAATAAAGGATAAGAAAGAAATATGAGGAAGAGAATTAGAGTAATTTAGGTATAAAAAATAATTATAAAATTAAATAGTTAACATAATTAAATTACAGGAACAAACTAATATATTTTTTTAAAATATAGAGACTAATTAATTAATTTTATTAAAATAGAGAGACTAAATTATTGACTAATAAAAAATTTTATAAACTAAATAATATATTTTTTAAAATATAAAAATTAAATAATTAATTTTATTAAAAAACATAAACTAAATAATAATCTTCACTTTACTAAAATACATGGATACATAATGTTAGACCTATCATCATGTCAAGTGTCAACAAAAAGATTCTTCATGTATAACACAGCCATAGAGAGAAGAATAAAAATAAAGCCAGATTCCTAAGGCAGTAACATCTCTTATTCCCAATTCGAAGGAGAGTGGATTAAGGCCAGGTTCTTCCAAAAGATTGAATGCTGTGCATCCATAGCAGGAATGATATATCTGGCAGCTCACCTGGAAATTTACCGAAACCACCATACTGTGCAGGAACAACATCAGCAAGTAAGAATTAGATGGTCATATTATTAGCCAACCGGATTTGATTTATGAAATTTTCGGCTATTTCAGTTTTTAAGTTCAAAAAAACATAAAACCGAGCTAAACTGAAGTTGTTAAACTTAAATGCTGTGTTTTGGGCTCTCATCTGCAACCCCAAAACCTAAAAATATGCCACCACCCTCCTTCAGTCATTCTCACACTCACTCAGTCCCCATCTCATTCTTTCAAAAGTTAAACCCCTATCTTATCACATTTGCAAAGAGAGATGGAGGAACACGGACGCTGCTTCCTCTAGGGTTGTAGAAGGATTGAGGAAATGAAGACTACACTCTCATATGACTATGGACATCCCCGATGCGGTTAAGATCAAGATCAACGCCAGAGCCATAGAGGTGAAGGGTCCTCGATGCGAGCTTGTTCACATTTGAACCTTGATTTCCATCCCATCAAGGATGAAGCTAGGGCTACTGGAAAACGCAAGCTCAAAAATGAAGCTTGGTTCTACTCCAGGAAGACCAGTGCTGTGATTTGTACTGCCTTCAATCATGATGAGGATCTCATCACCAGTGTCACTAAGGCCTATAAACAGAGCAGCAAGCCACACCAGTTGCCACCATCGTCCATCATACTGCTGCTCCCCCGCCCCGCTCTTCTATTCCCTCGCTATCTCCAATCTCCATTTAAATTGTTAATTGAAATTGTTGGGTTGCAATAGTGGGTTTTTCCCTCTTATATTCCCTCTGTCTCCATTTAATTTGATGGATGCTATTCTAGGTTTGATGTTTGAAGGAAAAAGGGGAAAGATTGATTTTGCCAGATTCTGCTCCTAATCTTCAAAACCAAATTACTAAACTAAATTGAATTAATTCAGTTTGATTCAGTTTCTTATTAAATCGGTTTCCGTCTGTTTTATTTTCTGAAGGGTTTGATTTATTTGATTTGTTTTTGAACCAAACCGGCTGATTGCACATCCCTTAGTCATTCCTTTGGCGGTCTGGAATCTGGATGAGCACCATATCCATTATAGGAACTGTAAATGTCAGTCAAATGGGAAAGCTTTTAACAGCACTTGTGTGGCTCCTATTTTTCAGAGTATGATGAAAAGGCCAATTCTTATGCTTGTGCTTAGGAAATAATAAGCTATAGACACATTTAGATTTCAGTGGCTAAAGGTCTGAAGAGCTGAAATTTTGGAAAGAAAGGACAGCACCTTGGATTGACAAGTTATCAAAAATTTGTGCAAAGCTTTCCCATCAATCAACTTGCAGCCTCCTAAAATCCTGAGAACTGCTCCAACCCTGCACAAGTGCGTACCATTATGAAAGCAAGGAAAAACTGCAACTTTTATTGCATGACACTTCTTAAGGCACCTACCAAAATGCATAACACTGTCACTACACTTGTTTGGTCTACCTTGAAAACCACCATCAGCAGCATGCCTCTGAAGCAGAGAAAAGTAACAAGGAAATCACAAGTGGGATATAAGGAAAAACTTGAAAGACAATAGAGAACAATGGAGGCTATCATCTAATTAGCATTTAGTCATTTGGTAGTTCTTCTAGCTCTTATGTCCATGTCAGTCCATTGTTTTAAATTCTAAAAGCTGTAGTATGTTATTGATGTTATGAAATGATTCCAAAAATCAAATGAAGAAAATACACTTGCAAGCACCATTCCAACAACAATGGAAGGTCTATGATGGAAGATGCTCCACTTTGTAAGAGAATCAGAGAAGGTCATCTTCAATAAAACCCGTTAATCAAAGTGATGCAACTGCACAGTAACTTCCACCACCTGTCCACAAAGATGAATATTGTTGGTAAATAATATTATAATAATAAGCTCATAAAATCATGGAAGACAGGAATGAAAATGATTTATCTAAAAATTTCACTAATTATCACATAGAAATCATAACAATAAGATAATCTCAAATAGCAATTGCAGGAGCATAATTAAATATTGGAAGAAAAATTGAAGGCAGAGAGCTAAGATAAGGAAGAGAACATCAGTTAACAATGAGCTTCATGAGTAAATTTCCTCAAACCAACAGTTCTAATGAAGTTAGAAAATGACTCAAATTTCCCCAAATTTGAGAGAATGCACAGCATTTTTTATTGGACTAACCATGAGATTAAATTTGACACTCTTTAGTCATTTCCAAAACAACTAAATAAATTTTCCAAATTGGTCTTTTCATCTAAAAATGGTGTTTTCAAAAAAAAAAAAAAGGTGATGGAGATGGCTCTTCTCCTTCTGATGACGATTGGTCCCAATGTAGCGGCGGTGGTAGAGATTCATCCGCCGATGTACCCATGGCTGATGGCTGTGACTTTAGCGGAACAGCATTGAGAGAAGCTGTAAGTGAATGTATGGCGTTTCTGATTTCTCACTTCAGCTTAACTATTGTTGGCCTATAAGTTCCCACTTGCTGTTACTCGAGCAATTTTTTTTTTGGTAAATTACAATTAAGTTCCAAAAGGTACAAAGTAAAAGGGTAATTCTGAGTTTTGATTAGACAGGATATACTTTTCAGTTTAAATGGTATTAGAACTAACCTTTATCACCTCAAGATTGCGGGTTTGAGACGTTGGAAGCTCTAGAAGCCTGCGTGAATTTCCAGCAAGGATTGGCCAGGTACTGTGAGCCCAAGTGCGCGGGTCTCACTAGCTAAGGGTCCCCTGTGTCACGGGGCCACTTCTTAGCTCGGACAGTAGTCCCGTGCGGCACCTAGACTTCCACCCAATCTAGGTCAGCCTACTCTTATTCAAGGGTCTTTCTCCTTAAAGAGGATTTCCAATATCCTTTTCGAGGGGTCTCCCACGTATCTAGCCCGATCATTGAGCATTGATATACCTTGTAGCACGATGTCGCCCTTCATCGTGTACATCCACAAGCATCATCCGAAAGCAAGGCAATAAGCATCGTCCGACCGTATGGCTGAACCCAACGCCAATCTATAATATTTGTTCCCCTATACCGAGTAGCATCATTGGCCCGTATATCGAACAGCATCGTCATCCTCATATGGAAACCTCGGGCCTAGGAGGGACGCGCACTATAAGCCCCTCGGCCTTGTAGTGTCCATGAAGCTCCTTCTTCATGGAGATACCGAGCTCCTATCCCTCGAGAGCCCGACGCCCGCCGCCTAGTACAATGAGTACATAGGGAGCTCACTTAGAGTCACGCCCTTGCGCCAGTGACCCCGGGGATGGTGGAGAGCTTGACACCAAGTTTGGCAACTAGCTGGGCCCGACCGTACTCACCAGTGGCCAACTAGTCACACCCCTCTAAAGAGCATTAGGAACATAGTGACCTCTGGTAGGAGGAAACATCAGTATGTCTCAGTGGTCACACCCCCCTGGACTTTTCCATATTTATAAAAGTGTCCGCCAAACTTTTCATTCTCATCAATTGTGCCCTTACACCATTTCATAGGCCTACGGCTTGGCTGGGTTTGGCCAATCCTCGAGGGATAATGGGCTGTCCCCCTTACATTCTCCCCCACTTAAACAATCGATGTCCTTATCGATTTGCCCCGAACACCTCTTATTGAACAAAGCTCTCCTGATCATCATGTGCCTCTCCATGTTATTCACCAAGTAGGACAAAGCTCTCCCACACATCTTGTGCCTCTTCAAATCTTTCATCATGTCTTAGTTCTCACATATTGATCTCATGATTCCCTTATGTATCTTCATATGAACTTGTGTGTGTCTTCATACACCTTCTTCATATCATCCTCATGTTAGGATTGTGGCATGGTTGCCCCACTTGATTAATAATGACATTACCATTTTCTTCCTTGTGACATTCTCCTTCGCTTAGACAGTCGATGACCCTATCGACTACCGCTGTTGTTGCCGTGGCATTGCATTCTAGCGAGTTCTCACTTTGATGGATATGTTCAATCATCTGCATACTCCCCCACTTAATTCTTCAAATCTCATTTTGTGATGGTTCCACCGATGCTTCATTTCTCCGTATTGTGATTAACCCGCCTCCGCATGAATATCCTTGGCCTTCACTAAGTTATTCTCGTGGCTTTACCTTATAGTTGCGCCATCGTAAGTACCTCGCAAAACAATCACAATACAAAATTGTTGACCCCACAAGCTCAAAGGAGCATAGATTTTGATGATACCAAAACTCAACTAGAATCAAACTAACATTGTTTTAAGTGTTGTGTATCTTAAAGAAAAAGGACAAAAGGATTTCAAGGATAACACAGGACGAATCAAAGGAGATCAAAGAAGAAAATGTTACCTTCCCAGGCTACATTGAAAATCAGAATTGAAGGTACATATAGTATTAGAGTTAGTTTTATCTTTTAGGATTTCTTGTGAAAAGAATTGAGGAGTAAAAGTCAATGATCCTTATTTTCAATCCCTCAAATGATTTTTCTTTTAAACATCATTATTATTGGCCTAAAAGTATTTGACTATGATTTGGTGTAAAGTTTTATAGTTTTGAAAGTTATGCAGAAAAGTTTTCCTGGTATGCTAACTGGTTTGTTACTTATTTTAGTATGCTAACTGGTTTGCTATTTTCTCAAGTATGCTAACTGTCTCAACTCTGCACAACATCGCAGAAAACGACAAAATAACGGCTATTTTCTTGAAATTCGTATCTGTAACTTTCAAATGAGTTCTGCAACGGTAAAAAACGTTCCAAAGCTATAAATACACCTTCCTTTGGCCATTTTGCACTTAATGAAAGTCCCTCTACTGTTCAAAATCTTTAAAGCTTTCATTCAAAGTGCTCAAAGTGATTTATTGCTCATCATTGGCTTATTTACTCAACTCTTCTTTATAGATTCTGTTGTATTGAGTTAGAGTGAGTTTTAAACACATTATTATCATTTGTGAGAGGTCATTCAAGCACCTATTGAAGCTTGGTTGTGAAAAGTGTTTGGGATAACACTTGGTAGAAGTGTGAAGCTACTTGTAAAAGCTTTGTTGTGAAGATTTGTAAAGGGCTTTGTCTCTTGCCTTGAAAAGAGAAGAATAGTGGAGTGAAGACTCAAAGTGGGGTCTTTGAGAGAGTGGATGTAGGCTAGTTAAAGCCGAACCACTATAAAAATTTCAGTGTTCATTTTCTCAACCCTTGCTCTTTACATTTATGCAATTTAACTTTATGATTAATATGTTTTTGCTGATATAAAAGTTGATATCATTTGCTGGTAATCTTGCTGCAATCAGATAAAATCGCCATCTTGCTAAATTTGCTTGTACTGTTGAATCTGCTGATATATGATTTAATTTGCTTATTGTTTAATCTCACGTCGGTTAGTATATCCGGTATCTTGCTCGTTATCTTGTGTTAAAAACGTATTGACATCGATATATTTACTGAATGCTAATATAGTCTGTTATATCAGTTTACTGATTGCATATAGCTTAACCTTGAGTCAACTTGTCAATAGAGCTATATTGTTCATTTTTCACATTAGTTAATTTAATTGAACCTAGCTGCAATTTTCAAAGGTTTTGAGTAAGAACCGAAAATTGTTTTTAAAGTCCAATTCACCCCCCCTCTTGGACATATTTTGGGACATTAATTTGGTATCAGAGCTTGTCTCTCTTGCTTGAGGATTAAACCCCTTAGAGTGATCCACACACATGGCTAGTTCATCTAGAAATTCTACTGGTATACACCTTCTTAGTGAAGGTTATTCCATCACTAGACCACCACTTTTTAATGGCACAAATTACTCCTTTTGGAAAACTAGAATGAGAAACTTTATACAATCTGTTGACATTGATGCTTGGAGAATAGTTAAAGATGGTCCTTATATTCCTTATAAAACCAGTGAAGGAACTGTACAAATTCCTAAAGCTGAAGTTGAATTTGATGATAATGATTGGAAGAAAATTTCTACAAATGCCAAGGCTATTAATATTCTTCATTGTGCTCTTGATATTAATGAGTATAATCGTGTTTCAGGATGTCAAACTGCTAAAGAGATATGGGACAAACTAGAAGTCACATATGAAGGAACTGATGTGGTAAAAGAGTCAAAGGCAAACCTCCTCATCCGTGATTATGAATTATTTGAGATGAAACCTGGTGAAACTATTGCTGAGATGAGTACCAGATTTACAGACCTTGTAAATCTACTTAAAGCTCTTGGAAAGAGATTTGAAGAACAAGAACTTGTAAAGAAAATTCTGAGATCTCTTCCAAAGACGTGGGAAGCAAAGACTACTGTTATTCAAGACACCAAGGATTTCAGAAAATACACCTATGATGAGCTAATTGGTTCTCTCATTGCACATGAGATGATTTATAAGAAAGATGAGAATGAAGGTGATCAAAAGAAAAAGAAAGGGATAGCTTTCATATCCGAAAAAGTAGACGAGAAAAAGAAAAATGTTGTTCTTAAAGCTAGTTCAAGTGATGATTCAAGTGCTTCAAGTGATGATGATGAAGATATGGCTATGATAGTCAAAAGATTCAAAAGAGCATTTAGAAAAGGTGGAAGCAAATACAAGAAGTTCACAAAGAAATATGCTCCAAAGACTCCAAATCATTCAAGTGAAATAGTTTGTTATGAGTGTAACAAACCAGGCCACATTAAGCCAAAATGTCCTACTTTGAAGAAGAAAAATAAGTTTAGAAAGGACAAAAGCAAAAAGGCAATGGCGGCAACATGGAGTGATAGTGATTCTTCATCAAATGATGAAACAAGTGACAAAGAGGCTGCAAATACTTGCATGATGGCAATTGAAGAAAAAGGTGAAAGCTCACACATCGAAGATAGTGAAAATGAGGTAAATCTTGAACTTTCAAATGTTGATGAATTAGAACTTGCATTTGTGAAGACATATGATAAGTATAGAACTTTTAAAAAGAAATGCAAAATTTTAGTTCATGAAAATTGTGCTTTAAGATCAGAAAATATTTCATTAAGTATGGTTTCAAAGGAAAATGAATTTTATAAATCTCAAATGAAATTATTTAAGGAAGTTAATGATGAGCTTCAAAGATCAAAAGAAGTGTGTGAACAACTTCTTGAGAAAAACAGAATTCTTGAAGAAAAAGTTGAATCTTTGATAAGAGATTTATCTAAATTTACAAAAGGTAAAGAAACACTTGATATACTTCTTGGGAATCAAAGATCCACAAATGAAAAATCTGGAATTGGATATGATGGATTTATGAAGTATGAAAAATACAAACAATTTTTTGTTAAAGCTACGTCCTTTTCTCAACCGAGTATTACATGCTTTTATTGCAATCACAATGGTCATATGATTAATGCTTGTCCTATTAGGAAAGGAACCTTTAAGGCAAAGAAAGTATGGGTGCCTAAAGGAACCCTACCTAATGTTACTAACATTCAAGGACCCAAAGTTGCTTGGGTACCTAAGAACAGTTAATCGATTTGTGTCCGCTAAGGAGTATGCTGGAAACAGAACTTTGGTACATTGATAGTGGCTGCTCTAGGCACATGACAGGAAATAAAGGCAAGTTTTCCTCTCTTACCTTGAAAGAAGAAGGGTATGTGAAATTTGGTGATAAAAGCAAAGCTAAAATTGTTGGATGTGGAACTATTGGTAAAAATCCTTGCATTGAGAATGTTGCATTAGTTCAAGGATTAAAGTATAATCTTCTATGTGTTAGTCAATTGTGTGACAATGGTTTTAAAGTCATTTTTACTTCTTCACATTGTGAGATTCATGGAAATAATGTTATGTTTGCTGGTGCTAGAATAGATAATATTTACTTACTTGATTTAACAAGTCTTGAAGAAAATTGTGAAACATGTTTTATGACATCAGATGATAGTGCATGGTTATGGCATAGAAATTAGGACATGCTAGCATGAGTACACTT
Organism: Hevea brasiliensis; assembly: GCF_030052815.1. NCBI lineage: Eukaryota > Viridiplantae > Streptophyta > Magnoliopsida > Malpighiales > Euphorbiaceae > Hevea > Hevea brasiliensis. The sequence goes on from NC_079500.1 coordinate 96,387,043, forward strand.
GCTAAACTTTCTAGAAAGAACCTTGTTAGAGGACTTCCAAAGCTAAGATTTGAAAAAGAATTTCAATGCAAAGCTTGTGCACTTGGTAAGCATACAAAATCATCTTTTAAATCAAAAAATGTTGTAACTACGTCTAGACCATTGGAATTATTACATCTTGATCTTTTTGGTCCAATCACACCTAGAAGTCTAGGAGGCAAGGCATATGCATTTGTAATTGTTGATGATTTTTCAAGATTCACATGGACTTTCTTTCTTGCTCATAAAGATGAAACCTTTGATATATTTGAAGCTTTTTGCAAAAGAACTCAAAATGAAAAAGGATATTGCATTACATCCTTGAGGAGTGATCATGGAAAAGAATTTGAAAATAATTTGTTTGAAAATTTCTGCTCTCAAAATGGTATTTATCATACATTTTCAGCTCCTAGAACTCCACAACAAAATGGAGTTGTTGAAAGGAAAAATAGATCTTTGCAAGAAATGGCAAGAACAATCTCAATGAAAACAGTTTACCAAAATATTTCAAGTGTGTCAGAATACAAAGATGCTACATTTTGAACAGAGTTTCTATTAGAGCTATTTTAAAAAAAACTCCTTATGAACTTTGGAAAGGAAGAAAACCCAATATTGCATATTTTCATGTCTTTGGTTGCAAATGTTACATTTTGAATAACAAAGACAGCAATCTCAAAAAATTTGATGCTAAATCTTGTGAAGGAATATTTCTAGGCTATTCAACAAATAGCAAAGCATATAGGATTTTCAATAGAAAAACATTAACCATGGAAGAATCAATGCATATACTTTTTGATGATGCTAACACTTCCTTGCAAAGGAAAGATTCTTGTGATGATGAAATTGAGCAGATTCTAAATTCAAAGAATTCGAATAATGATGAGCTTGAATCAAAAGAACCAGTGGAGGATGATCAAAATGACAAAGAAGAAGAACTCCCTTGCTCCACAAATATTGAAATTCAAGATGACTCCCAACCAAATGTGGAAGAACTACAAATTGAGGAACCTCAACATCAAGATATTCCACAAGAATGGAGGTACCATAGAAATCATTCCAAAGATGATATTCTTGATAGTCCATCACAAAGAATGATGACAAGAGCTCAACTTAGAAGATACTTCGGTAATGTTGCTTTTGTTTCTCAATTTGAACCCAAAACATATGATGATGCTCAAAATGATGAAAATTGGCTTTTTGCTATGCAAGAGGAATTAAATCAATTTGAAAGAAATAAAGTTTGGACACTTGTTCCTAAACCTAAAAAGCACTCTGTCATTGGAACTAAATGGGTATTTAGGAATAAGATGGATGAAAAAGGACATGTAGTTAGAAATAAAGCTAGACTAGTAGCTCAAGGATACAACCAAGAGGAAGGTATTGATTTTGATGAAACCTTTGCCCCGGTTGCTAGAATTGAAGCTATTAGAATGTTGTGTGCATTTGCATGTTTTAAGAATTTCATGCTTTATCAAATGGATGTTAAAAGTGCATTTTTAAATGGATACATTGATGAAGAAGTTTATGTAGCTCAACCTCCTGGTTTTGAAGACCCTCACTTTCCAAATCATGTTTACAAGCTTACTAAAGCTCTCTATGGTTTAAAGCAAGCTCCTAGAGCATGGTATGAGAGACTTAGTAAATTCTTGCTTCAAAATGATTTTAAAAGAGGAAAAGTGGACACTACTCTTTTCATTAAGAAAATGGGAAAAGACATGCTTATTGTGCAAATTTATGTAGATGATATTATTTTTGGTGCTACTAACCATTCACTTTGTAAGAAATTTTTCAACATGATGAAAAGTGAATTTGAAATGAGTATGATGGGTGAACTTACTTTCTTCCTTGGATTGCAAATTAAACAAATGAGAGATGGAATTTTTATAAATCAGTCCAAGTACATAAAGGATATGTTGAAGAAGTTCAAAATGGAGGATATGAAAAGTGTTGGAACTCCCATGAGCTCAACAATTAAATTGGAGAAAGATGAAAAAGGTAAAGAGGTAGATAACAAATTTTATAGAGGTATGATTGGTTCTTTACTCTACTTGACAGCATCTAGACCAGATATTCATTTCAGTGTATGTTTATGTGCAAGATTTCAGTCATGTCCAAAAGAATCTCATCTTGTAGCAGTTAAGAGAATTTTTAAATACCTCATTGGCACTCACAACATTGGCTTGTGGTATCCAAAATGTGAATCATTTGATCTTATTGGTTATAGTGATTCAGATTTTGCTGGTAGTAGACTGGACAGAAAAAGCACTTCTGGAACTTATCAATTTCTAGGTCATGCATTAGTTTCATGGCACAGTAAAAGCAAACTTCATTGCACTTTCTCTGCAGGTTGAATATATTGCAGCTGGAAGTTGTGTTGCACAGATTTTGTGGATGAAACAACTGCTTGAAGACTTTGAAATTAAATTTGATCACATTCCCATAAGATGTGACAATACTAGTGCTATAAACCTATCAAAAAATCCTGTTCAACACTCTAGAAGCAAGCATATTGAAATTAGACATCATTTTATTAGGGATCATGTTCAAAATGGTGATATTCAAATCGAATTTGTCCCTTCTGAAAAACAGCTTGCTGATATTTTCACAAAGCCACTTAATGAGGAAATTTCCTGCAAAATAAGAAGAGAACTTGGTATGATTGATGCTTTTGATTAAGTTTTGATGCATTCTCATGTCTCTATATGAAAATGAAGTGATATATGTTGGTCTACAGTGTTAAAGATGCATTCTGATATTTTTGGTGCAATTTGAAAAATTCTGGATCTTATCAGATATGAACAGTAATCTGCAGAATTTGATTGCAGTGGCATACTAATCCGTTTGCTAATTTTCTTGTTTGCTAAATGCTTTACCACTGCTCCTACTTTTTCGTTGGCAAACTGGGAATCAGGACTGATTGCACTAAAACTCTAAAATTATTTTCGAGCGCCTATTCTGCATGTTTAAAGCCCATTTTACTTAAATACCCCTCTACTTAGAGTATTGCATCTTTATGTATTTAAGGGCAAAATGGATTTTTAACACATTAATTTGCGCGGGATTCAATTTTTTTTCTGAACCATCAGTCTTCTCGCCGTCTCTCCTCTGCTACACGCTACCTATTCCCTGCAAAAACCTACAGTTGTGTCTTTTCAAGTTTTAAAATTCAAAACTTCATTTCCTTCCGTCGCTCCGTCTCCCAGAACCCGAACGGCTGCGTATTTCCTTTTCACCTGCAAACCCATTTCGGTCGCACCCTTCCAAACCATCGTCTCTCTTCACCATTCTTAAATATTTCCGAAATCTGTTGATAGTGAATCGATTAAATCGATTGTTTGCAGAAAGAAAATCCCCAAAATTTTTCGTTTCATTTATCTGCTGAAAGAAATCATTTGCTGTTGGATATTCTTCTTTTGCCTAAGTCGATTCGCACTCTCTGTTTCAGTATATTTCAGGTATAAAATCTAAACCTTTAATGGAATCGTGTTTTACATTTTATCTATGCCTGTTTTATTTGTTTTCGCAATATGCTAATATTTTTTTGTTCGATCTGCTTTCGATTGTTTGCTTTGTTTTCGCACTCAGTTGTCTATTTTTTTTTGGGCATTAACATTTCGTAAAATGTAGTATATAATAATAAATCGATTGCCATGGATTCATAAGAACCCGAATATTTTTTGCTGTCTGTTCTTTTTTTTTTTATGCCATTGCGCTCTGTTGTGATAAATGAATGATTGATATGTTTCGATTGATTATATATATGAATATATATTGGCTGCTCACATCACTGAATTTATAATCTCAGTCCTCACTCTCCTTACGGCCTAATTTGCTTCTGAGATTGGTTATGGCGCGAGACAAAGGAAAAGGGAAAGCCAAAATCCTCACATATTCATCATCGGACTCCACTGACGCAAGTGTTCCTGCGTCACCTCCTCCACAAAAAGATGCTCCTCTGGTAATTGGTAAACCAAAAGAAACACCCAAGAAAAGAACCAGTGAGCCAGTTCAAGAAAAGGGAACGAAAAAGAAAAAGACTTCAAAAGCTCCAGTTGTACATATGGAGAGGGCTATTCATGAGCCAAGGTATATTCACTAGCCTGCTTTTATTGAAGTTTCTGTTCCTTTGCAATCCTTGTTTGAGTATCAAAAATGGGATAAACTGTGTTCTGACACTGAAGGAGTGTATGTGGATTTAGTGCAAGAATTCTATAAAAATTTGAGGGTTGATGATTCTGACAAAGATGAGTCTTTTAAGGTGCAAATGAAAGGGACAATTTATGAAGTGACAGTAGCTAGATTAGCTAAAGCCCTAGGAATTCCAAACTGTGGGAACAAAATCTACTCCCACAAAGATGTTTTTGCTGTTGGTGGATTTAACAAAAGAGATTTTGAGGGTGAAGTGTTTAAAGGGGAAGTGAAGGATAAAACTAGCATTACTCATGCTCATCAACACATCAAAATTCTTCATAGTTTTATCATTTATGTGTTGAATCCTAGAACTGGCAGTCCCAACTATTTGAGTACCCTTGACCTCTGCATCATTTGGCATATAGTGAACCAAATTGAATTTAATCTTGCCTATTTTATGCTAAAGCAAATCATGAAATGGAAACCACCTTACAAGCTACCCTATGCCCATCTTCTAAATGGTCTATTTAGAGACTTTGGGATACCTTTGGAAACCGAGAAACTTAGGACCAATATGATCCCAATTACAAGTTTGCAAAAAGATGATGATGGTAGAAAGCTTCGGTTTGAACAAGGTGCTAGTTCCAAAGATAGTGCAAGCGGCACTATTAATGTTGAAGGTATTTTGGAGGAAGTAAACAATTTGAGAGAATTTATTGAAATGGAACTTGGAGAGCTACAAAAATTTAGAAGCTTTCAAACTGTTCTTATGAATGCTCTTGATTCTAAAGTTGATGGGGCTTTGATGTTAATGTACAAGATTGTGGAAGAATTGTTTAAAATCAAAGTTCATTTGGGTATTTCAACCACTGAGGCTGGAGAAACCAAGAAGGTCATGCATCGGTTCTGTTCCTCAAACCGAGAAAGAAAAAGAAAAGGAGGAAGAGAAAGAAAAAGAGGAAGAAGAAGAAACAGAAGAGGAAGAAGAAGAAGAAACAGAAGAAGAGGAAGAGAAAGAGACAGAAGAAGAAGAAGAGAAAGAGGAAGAAAAGGAAGAAGAGGAAGAAGCTGAAGCAGAAAAAGATGATGATGATTCTGATGATGAGAATGGTAATGGAGGCAGCAAAGAAGGTAGTGGGAAAGATATGAGTGACTCAGAGTCTGAGGCAGAACCAGAGACCCCTGCTCCTGCTGCTCCTGCAAAAGGAAAGGGAAAAACAGCTCAAAAGGAACAAAGAAGCAAACAGAAAGAGGAAACTGGTAAACCCTCTGGCAAAAAGACTAAAACTGGCAAAAAGTCTGCGGTGAAGTCCGTACTATCATTGCCATCGAGTTAGCAGCTGGGCCTATTGTTCCTTTGACACCCGGAACTGAATTGGCTGCTGCAATTCTTCAAACCTTGAGTGACAAACTTGTCAAGCCTAAAAAGCTGAAAATGGCTGCTCCAAAACCAATCAGGAGAAGTTCTAGGCTGAAAGGATAAACTGAATTCTGATTAAATTTTGTCTAACAGTCTGTCTGTTAGTTTGCTACTTAGTCTGCTACTTTTGGTTTTTCTGAACTTTAAATTAATCTGCTATATAAGTTACTGTTTTGACTGTTTATTCACTGCACTTAAACTGAATTTTGATTTATTCACTTGTGCATGCTTTCTCCCGTATTCTTTTGATGCTGACAAAAAGGGGGAGAAAAGTAATGAATGGTAATCTTGATATGTGACATAGGTTGTGATTACTTATGGATGATATAGTTTGTGCATATTGTTGATATAACTTTATAGTGTGCATATTGTCGATATAACTTGTGAATGATATACAGTTTGTGATTAGTGTGTATATTGTGCATATTTAGTTAGTATCTTTACTCACACTTGACTCCTTAAGAAAATGCTTATGAATATTTAATTGAAAATGCTTATGAATATTTCATTGAAATTGTTGATATAAGCACATACATAGGGGGAGTTATTCTCACATACACATTCATACACATACTCTCACTTATCAATACTTACATGGTGATTCAATTGAGTTTTGTCATCATCAAAAAGGGGGAGATTGTTGACCCCACAAGCTCAAAGGAGCATAGATTTTGATGATACCAAAACTCAACTAGAATCAAACTAACATTGTTTTAAGTGTTGTGTATCTTAAAGAAAAAGGACAAAAGGATTTCAAGGATAACACAGGACGAATCAAAGGAGATCAAAGAAGAAAATGTTACCTTCCTAGGCTACATTGAAAATCAGAATTGAAGGTACATATAGTATTAGAGTTAGTTTTATCTTTTAGGATTTCTTGTGAAAAGAATTGAGAAGTAAAAGTCAATGATCCTTATTTTCAATCCCTCAAATGATTTTTCTTTTAAACATCATTATTATTGGCCTAAAAGTATTTGACTATGATTTGGTGTAAAGTTTTATAGTTTTGAAAGTTATGCAGAAAAATTTTCCTGGTATGCTAATTGGTTTGCTACTTATTTTAGTATGCTAACTGGTTTGCTATTTTCTCAAGTATGCTAACTGTCTCAACTCTGCACAACATCACAGAAAACGACAAAATAACGGCTATTTTCTTGAAATTCGTATCTGTAACGTTCAAATGAGTTCTGCAACGGTAAAAAACGTTCCAAAGCTATAAATACACCTTCCTTTGGCCATTTTGCACTTAATGAAAGTCCCTCTACTGTTCAAAATCTTTAAAGCTTTCATTCAAAGTGCTCAAAGTGATTTATTGCTCATCATTGGCTTATTTACTCAACTCTTCTTTATAGATTCTGTTGTATTGAGTTAGAGTGAGTTTTAAACACATTATTATCATTTGTGAGAGGTCATTCAAGCACCTATTGAAGCTTGGTTGTGAAAAGTGTTTGGGATAACACTTGGTAGAAGTGTGAAGCTACTTGTAAAAGCTTTGTTGTGAAGATTTGTAAAGGGCTTTGTCTCTTGCCTTGAAAAGAGAAGAATAGTGGAGTGAAGACTCAAAGTGGGATCTTTGAGAGAGTGGATGTAGGCTAGTTAAAGCCGAACCACTATAAAAATTTCAGTGTTCATTTTCTCAACCCTTGCTCTTTACATTTATGCAATTTAACTTTATGATTAATATGTTTTTGCTGATATAAAAGTTGATATCATTTGCTGGTAATCTTGCTGCAATCAGATAAAATCAGTTTACTGCTAAATTTGCTTGTACTGTTGAATCTGCTGATATATGATTTAATTTGCTTATTGTTTAATCTGCCGCTAGTATATCCGTATATCGCTCAGTTCTCGTGTTAAAAACGTATTCAGATTACTGATATATTTACTGAATGCTAATATAGTATGTTATATCAGTATACTGATTGCATATAGCTTAACCTTGAGTCAACTTGTCAATAGAGCTATATTGTTCATTTTTCACATTAGTTAATTTAGTTGAACCTAGCTGCAATTTTCAAAGGTTTTGAGCAAGAACCGAAAATTGTTTTTAAAGTCCAATTCACCCCCCCTCTTGGACATATTTTGGGACATCAAAAATAGTTGTGTTATACCTAAACTCAAGCATAAGGAAGTAATAGTATTCCATTTCGGAGTTATGTTATAATATTATAGTTGCCAATAAGGAATAACAGTCATCATGTAAATGAATAAAGAAACTTACACATTACCGATTTCGTGTATCATCACGTTCCTCTCGGAAACTCATATTATGCTCGTGGGACTTATTGCTCATGCTAGTTTTGCCCTCCTTTCTTACTGCACACCCATCTCTTGATGCTATTGTTTATCGATGATCAATAGTTCTCAGCTACCAATCGCTTATGTTCGCTCCATTTTCTTCCTGTTTGGTTTTAATTCATCTTGGGCACCACAAAGTGATTTTGGTATTCATGTTCTCTTGAGGTCTCCACCTTTTGCTACTTCTCATCTTCCACTTGGAATGTGGTTGACATCTCGACGGGATATCATATTGCTCATGATTGCACTCTCCACCTGCAAAATTTCCACAAGATTGCCTCGAGGGACTTCTCTTATCCCGCATGTTTCTCATTTTAGTTTCCTCGGTGAAAAACACATATACACGACTGTCACAGTCATCAAGCTCATCTCGTTATCGCAATCTAAATGCTTGGCCATCACAATTGCTTAGATTTCCCACAGATGTCCGGAACTCTATTCGACACCACTATCATCACAATTGTGATCCCAAGATCATTCGTTTGCCCATAACTCAATGTCACTTGACAAGTGCTTCATCATCTCTATGTATTCTCACTTCATAGGTATTCAAGGTGGCCTCAAGCTCTATTGGCACACCCAATTCATCGGGGAGTCATTACCCTCTCCTCAAAAGACTATATCTAATGAGGCGTGCAGCCCTCCCATATATGGTATCACCACTTTGTCACAATGTGGCTCTCATCACCACCATCTCATATTTTACGATTGTTTTAGCAAGCTTTTTCTCATATAAGCTACCACCATCAGCATTATGACCTAGTTACCAGTACTAGGCATCCGAAACTTTGAGTTTCATGGGAACATTTGGGCTACTGTTTGCCAACGCAACTTCATAGTGCTTACACGCACAATTGGGCCTCCGCCCTTTCTCGTGTTACCACAAGCCAACTCGTTACCGTCGAGATTGGTCCTTGTGTCTTATACCCTTTCTAGGCTTATCGTAAGCCAACTCAATTTTTATGCAACAGGATTCGGGGTCCACCTGTCCCTTTTCCGAATTTATCTCGTAGCTGATTTTACTTCAGCCGTTCTTAGCATCTATCGCCTCGTAATTAAGTGGGATTCGATATAATCCACACGTAAGCCGAACTTGCCATCAATGGCACGCAACGACCGTCTCGTTTCAAGTTGCACTCTAGCAACAGTCTCATTTTCTATGTTATCCATAGGATAGCAACATTCTTATCTCAAGGGACTCTATACATGTTTCATCCTTCATTTGAAGGTTATAGCAGCCAACCGCAATGGGCATTCTCCAAGGAGAAAACAACCGTCTCCATACCGATTAGGGTATTTCAACCCATCATTTCGAAGGTTCTCACAACCGTTAAGCTATCTCAAATTTTCCATCTCTTTACCCGCACAAAATACGTTGAGGTATTTTGAAGGCTTTTATAGCCAATAAGTAGCTCCCGAATTCCAACTCTTAACCCAACTGGGGTAAGACAACATCTCAGTGAGATAAGCCATCGGTTTCATAATCTCTTGGGATAGCACACCCCATATCTCGAAAGACTTCCACAGTCTATTAATAATTCGCAGTCGTCTTATCAATCCTTGGGGCTTACTCGTCCCCACACATCTCGAAGACTTTCATAGTCTTTTAAGCAATCCCGAGTATTATATCTCATCACCCGACAAGGGTCATTCACCATCTCAATGGCTTTAGGGCTACCATTTGCCCCATATTTTCTAGTGTTTTCTCAATATCGATCGTCTCATTTTTGTCCGGCCAAAGTTTCAAATAATGTTACTTGCTTGGCAAATGTCGTTTGCCAATTTCACATCCCGTTTTGCCCACGTTAGCATCCTTTGCATTGATGATCCCCAATTGGTGTACTACACTCACATACCACCTCTTCAGGACTCACCAACATCAAGAATACTCATTTGCCCAACATATCACTTATACGTTGTGCATGCCACAATATGTTTCTTATAAGGACATCATGCCCCTCCCCCATTTTGGGGTTGTATACTCCGCTCACCCTTTCTAAAGGTGAACACACGATTGGCTTTCATCGCTTTATTTAACAACCATCGCTTTCCATCGTCTCTCATTACTTTTGTATCTCGTGTGCATCACACAATCGAAGGTTTCTCAAGGGAGGTATGGATTATTATCCATCGCGAGCACTAACCTGGCTCTGATACCAACTGTCACGGGGCCACTTCCTAGCTCGGACAGTAGTCTCGTGCGGCGCCTAGACTTCCACCCAATCTAGGCCAGCCTACTCTTATTCAAGGGTCTTTCCCCTTAAAGAGGATTTCCAATATCCTTTTCGAGGGTCTCTCACGTATCTAGCCCGATCATTGAGCATTGATATACCTTGTAGCACGATGTCGCCCTTCATCGTGTACATCCACAAGCATCATCCGAAAGCAAGGCAATAAGCATCGTCCGACCGTATGGCTAAACCCAACGCCAATCTATAATATTTGTTCCCCTATACCGAGTAGCATCATTGGTCCGTATATCGAACAACATCGTCATCCTTATATGGAAACCTCGGGCCTAGGAGAGACGCACACTACAAGCCCCTCGGCCTTGTAGTGTCCATGAAGCTCCTTCTTCATGGAGACACCGAGCTCCTATCCCTCGAGAGCTCGATGCCCGCGGCCTAGTACAATGAGTACATAGGGAGCTCACTTAGAGTCACGCCCTTGCGCCAGTGACCCCGGGGATGGTGGAGAGCTTGACACCAAGTTTGGCAACTAGCTGGGCCCGACCGTGCTCACCAGTGGCCAACTAGTCACACCCCCCTAAAGAGCATTAGGAACATAGTGACCTCTGGCAGGAGGAAACATCAGTATGTCTCAGTGGTCACATCCCCCTGAATTTTTTCATATTTATAACAGTGTCCGCCAAACTTCTCATTCTCATCAATTGTGCCCTTACACCATTTCATAAGCCTACGGCTTGGCTAGGTTTGGCCAATCCTCGAGGGATAACGGGCTGTCTCCCTTACACCCTGTACTCGGTTTGGGGAGGGGAAGGGAGTCGGCAGCTTAACCATGCACACGTGATTAAGAGATATAAGGGCAATTCTGAACCTTGATTGGACAAATACCCTTTTCATTCTTAAATTTTATTTCTCTGATGATTATGTTTTATTTTTATTAATAAATTAATTTTAACAAATAAAATGTAAAAATTAAATTATTAATAAAAATAAAATGTAAAAATTAAATTATTAATAAAAATAAAATTTAAAGAATCAAATGGTTATAAACTTTCATTGAGGACTAATTTTTGAGTTTTATTAAATTTTAGAGACTTAAATACAATTATCCTTATTTCTTTTAATTTCAATAAAATACTTTTTTATAAAAAAAATAAATTGATTCTTAAAGTTATATAATATTATTAATTTCATTCAAAATTTCAAATAGAGAACTAAAATTTTAAATATTTTAATTAATTGTCTACAAAAGTAAAATATTTAGTTTTTTTATTAAATTTTATTAATAGGACTTATTATAATATTTTTAAAATATTAATGATATAAAATAACATAACGAAAATTATTAACTGTGAGCAACCGTTAAAAAAAATAATTTTTAAGGATTATTAGAAATTAATTCTATGCTATAGTTTAATAGAGAATTCTGTGCTACAGTTGATAAATTTTAATCAAAAAAATTAAAGAAAAAATTGAATATTTTTTCAAATTGCTTTGTCTACGGATTTAATAATATTTTAAAATTATTTAAATTAAAGCTATTAAAAATCTGATCTTTGTTGTTCTTGATTACTTAGTTATAAAAACTATAAAAATTAAAGAAAAAATTGAATAGTTTTTTAAAACAACACTACACCTTTAAAACTAATTCATTCTCTATTATCAGTTTGATATTCACCAAACTTGAAATACATTTATTTTATCTTCATTTTACTTAACTTAAAACTCTTTACATATATAGTACTTCTCCAAAATTTTACCTTTCTATATCTATAGCGTAATTCTCCAAAACTAAACGCTATCTTTCTATTCACTCGTTCTCATGTCTCATTTATCAGCATATATTTTGCCACTTTATCTAAAACTAATATAAAAAAATCGCCCCAACGTTTGTATATTAAACCCCTATTTGAACTTCTACCACAAAACAAAACTTCGTTGGAATAAATTCCTGCCAATGTTTTATAAATAATGCAGCATTAAGCCGCCAATGTAGCATCAGAAAATTTGTCCCGCTAATGGCATAAAATCGAAAATAAAAATGGATGACTGAAAAGATGATAATGTCTAGCAAACTAATTAAAAATAGAAACTAAAGCAACAAAATCATGCCGATCAATATAGATCGGCCAAATGATTTTTTTCATCACCCTACTACAACATCGAATAGATTCCTTAGTCAACTTCCTCAATCTTGGGACCTGCACCGCTGCCACCTGCTGGAGGAGCATCATCATCCATGCCACCACCCATGTCAGCACCAGCACCTTGGTACATCTTGGCAATTATGGGATTGCAGATGCTCTCGAGCTCTTTCATCTTGTCCTCAAATTCATCTGCCTCTGCAAGTTGGTTGCTGTCTAGCCACTGAATGGCCTGATCGATGGCATCCTCGATCTTCTTCTTGTCAGCAGCAGCCAACTTGGAACTGATCTTCTCATCCTTCACTGTGTTCCTCATATTGTAGGAATAATTCTCCAAAGCATTCTTTGCCTCAACCTTCTTCTTATGCTCTTCATCTTCAGATTTGTACTTTTCAGCTTCCTGTACCATTTTCTCAATCTCTTCCTTGGACAACCTTCCCTTGTCATTGGTGATTGTAATCTTATTCTTCTGGCCAGTGGTCTTGTCCTCAGCAGAAACATTTAAGATACCATTGGCATCAATATCAAAGCACACAGTGATCTGGGGCACACCCCTTGGTGCCGGGGGAATGCCTGAGAGCTCAAATTTACCCAGCAAATTGTTGTCCCTAGTTCTCGTTCTCTCACCCTCATAAACCTGGATCAACACACCAGGTTGATTGTCAGAGTAGGTAGAGAAAACTTGCTCCTTCTTGGTTGGAATGGTAGTGTTCCTTGGGATCAAAACTGTCATGACCCCACCAGCAGTTTCGAGACCAAGGGACAGGGGAGTAACATCCAAGAGCAGTAGATCCTGCACCTTCTCATTGCCTTCACCGCTCAAGATGGCAGCCTGGACAGCAGCACCATAAGCAACGGCTTCATCTGGGTTGATACTCTTGCAAAGCTCCTTTCCATTGAAGAAATCTTGCAATAGCTGCTGCACCTTTGGAATCCTAGTGGAGCCACCAACAAGGACAACATCATGTACGGTGCTCTTATCCATCTTAGCATCCCTCAAACACTTCTCCACAGGCTCCATACACTTTCTGAAAAGATCCATATTAAGCTCTTCAAATCTGGCTCGGGTGATGGTTGAGTAGAAATCAATACCCTCATACAAAGAATCAATTTCAATAGTTGTCTGAGCAGTGGATGAAAGGGTCCTCTTTGCCCTCTCACAAGCTGTCCTCAACCTCCTAAGAGCTCTTGGATTTCCACTAATGTCTTTCTTGTTCTTCCTCTTAAATTCCTGAACAAAATGGTTCACCATTCTGTTGTCAAAGTCCTCGCCTCCAAGGTGGGTGTCTCCAGCAGTGGCCTTGACCTCAAAGATACCCTCCTCAATTGTGAGGAGTGACACATCAAAAGTGCCACCACCTAAGTCAAAAATCAAGACATTCTTCTCACCTACACTGGTTGCCTTCTTATCAAGACCATAAGCAATGGCAGCAGCAGTGGGCTCATTAATGATTCGCATGACATTGAGACCCGCAATGACACCAGCATCCTTGGTAGCCTGCCTCTGAGAGTCATTGAAGTAGGCAGGTACAGTGACCACAGCATTCTTCACAGTGGTGCCAAGGTAAGCCTCAGCAATCTCACGCATTTTAATGAGAACCATGGAAGATATTTCCTCAGCAGCAAACTGCTTCTCCTCACCCTTGTAGTTGACAATAATCATGGGCTTATCTCCAGGTCCTGAAACAACCTTGAAAGGCCAGAGCTTGATGTCACTCTGAACTGACGCATCAGTAAATCTCCTACCAATCAACCGCTTTGCATCTGCAACAAATGAATGCAGGTTATTAAACACGAATCACCAAACAAAGCCAATGCGAAAATGAACAGCATACAAGGTCAAATATTAAGGTTGGTTAGCTCAACCTATTGGAATCTTTCAGAACGCTACGATCTTACAGAGTCGATAAATGCAAACAAATTTGACATTTGGCATAAATGAAAGATTTCTTTTGGTATGTTTAACAAAACAGAACGTAATTAACATAACTAAGATTCCTAATGCATAGGAAAACAACCCTATTCTTAACGCATAGGAGCATAAATCATACTATATAATCCAATAACAATAATAGAAACAAGATATTAACTGACTAGAGGATTGCAGATCGAAGAAGATCTGCCACATCCCTCCATCCCATTCAAATCCCCACTCTAAAGTAACCTGAAGTTCAGATCTATTCCAAGAGAACCCAAATCTTAGCCATTGGTATCAAATCCTTAGATTTGAATGAAAACCCATTAAGATCTGCCCCCATTCCATACAAATCACAACTCAAAAGTAATCAGAAGTTCAGATCTCATCCAAGAGATCCCACATCTCAGCCATTAGAATTCAAATCCTTAGATCTAATTGAAAACTCATTGAACCACAAAATAAACGATATAAAAACAATTAAAAAGAAACTATATTTTTGCTCAGCCAAGAAATACTAACCAAAGACGGTGTTGATGGGGTTCATGGCAACCTGGTTCTTGGCAGCATCACCAATCAAGCGCTCAGTATCGGTAAAAGCAACATAAGACGGAGTTGTTCTGTTGCCTTGATCGTTAGCTATGATCTCCACTCTATCGTGTTGCCAAACACCTACGCAAGAATAAGTGGTACCAAGATCGATTCCGATCGCTGGTCCTTCACCTTTGCCGGCCATTCTCACAGATCACAAAAACGACGATGCTTGAAAGAATGGAGGCTTAGAGAAGAAAAGCAAGCAAGATAGGGTTTTCTGTAACGCTTGCCTAGAAATGAGTTGTCCTTTACCAGAGAGCGGGGGTTATATAGGCTTTTGGTTCTAGAATGTTCTGTGGGTACTGTAGGTGAATCTGGGTCGTTGATTTAAGATATCGTCAACCGTTACGATTGGTTGGTTTTTTGCTCGTGCTTTTTTAAATGGAAACTTTCGTAGAACGTTAGGTTTTTTGACCAAGTCGACTTAGATTTGGAGTGCGATCCGAATCCGAGTCAGGGCCCAAACCCGGATTATTTCATTTCCCACCTGGGCATCCCGCGCTGAGTCTCTGAAGGAGTAATTTCATCGAGCATTTAGCGTGCAGAAATCTAGAATTGAAGGAATCATGAAAGGCAGCAAAGCTACAGTCTTAACTCTAGCCGAAAGATGCAAGGTAAACCTCTTCCTTCCTCCTCTCTCTCTCTCTCTCTCAACGAAACCAAAGTTTAATGGAGGTCCGTTTCAGAATATACTGGCTTCAAATTGGCAAGCTTACCTCAATACCATCAAAGCTGACGCCCAGGGAAGGTATTGTTTTTAAGCTCACCTCAATACTATTAAGCATTACTTGTGTTTGGTTGGTGAGAAAACGGAGGAAAATGAAAAGGGAAAAAAAGCTATTTTGAGTTTCACTTGTCATAAATGTTAATAAATTGTCCTTTAACCAAGTTCAACATAAATATTGAAATGGAACTATACAGAATTAAACTTCACGTGTGGTTTCTCCCACTTTTTTTTTTTTTTTTTTTTTTTTTTTAAATCTGTGTAGTCTGTAGAGTATGATAAAGAAGAAGAAATTAAGCTAATACATTTGATGGATTTTTTGTGTGCTTTCTTATTAGCAAGAAGGAAATACACACTTCAAAAGTTAAATACATACTTAAGAAGGGGAAGCCATATATCTGGGTACCTGAAAAGGATATGCATAATGTGGTATGCTTCTCACTCTTTTTAGTTTTTTTCCCCTCACTTTCTCCTTTGCAATGATCATCATATTCATTATGTTTGTGTATTAACTAACACCTATTAATTGAATCAACAAATGAAGAGGTGTTGTTTACGTTCCTTATTTGTAGTTTGTGACAATTTTACACTCCCATGGTAGAGGTCAGTGGCGGATTTAGAAAATAATTTTTCTGGGGTCAATATTTAAATAAATATTTATATCAAAAATAAAGTTTTCAAGTTAATTATCCAGTATTAAGATTTTAGCATATAAAAATTTAGTAAGATAAAATTGAGCCAATCTAACCAACATTTTAATGTAAAAAAAGAGCTACTAGATTCATCTAAATCATATATATATATTTTTTTTTTTTAATAAAAAGAAGGGTCAATTGACTCCTCATTTTTAAAGCCGGATCCGCCATTGGTAGAGGTAACAGATGTTGGAGCAGTTTTTGTAGACCACTGAGGCGTGAGATGGAGATAAATTGGATATTTGCTTCAAACAAAATTAGTCTGACAAGTTCTCTAGTGATTATGCCTGACACCTTTCAATTTCTTTTCTTTTTTCATATAGAACACAATCATTGATGAACGTGGTTCGTTGGCTGTCGCATGTCCCTTTCCTGGCCCCCTAGCAAATTTATTCAGATCAATAAAGAAGGTTTGTAGCTGTATTTGACTTGTACTCCTTTTATTTTTTCAGTTGCTTAATGTACTGCCTCCATTCTCCTCTGCCCATCATTTCAGTTCTTTATGGTGCCCCTTTAGTAAGTTACTGTTAGATTGGTGTTGCTTGGTATGATGTGACATGAAAGGGTGAAAGAGCCAAACTTGACTGCTTCAATTACATGCTGCAGTTACCAGCACAAACTGCTCTAACTGGGGATGTCTGCCCTCTTAAAGATGAAAAGGTCAGGCCTTTCTTGCACATATTTCAATGATGATGAAAATTTGGACTTGTAAACAAGTTTTAAAGTGTAACATTTGATTGTGAGGTTTGATGTTCATCATAACCATTTGGGAATAAATTCATACATGGGTGATTCGATAGAAATATGATATTTAATGTTAAAGTGACAAAGATGGCTTGGGGTATGTTTCAATCAAAATAGATAGGCAATCCTTTCTGCATTGTAGTTTGTATGACATAACCCTGTTTTGCCTTATGTTCAACAGTACAAGAAGAATTCATCTGAATAAACAATTTGTAAGCCTAGGAAGTCTGCTGTAAATCAAAATATATCTGTAAATAATAATCTGATCTAACTCTATTTTTGACATGCTCATGTTACCACACCTGATAAAGGGTTTGTCTTCTTCACTATCTGGACACTATCTAATAACAGCTCAGACTTGATTTTGTGCACTGTTCTGTTTTTATAGAATATTGTTATTGAGTCTAGCAAAAGGATATATAAAAAAGAGCAATATTGGCATTGACTGTTTATTTATTGTTCTTGTTATAGGCTCAGTTGGCTATGGAAAGTGTTAAAGAAGTCATACAGTCTGAACAGAGAGTGATGAATGAGTCCACTTATACAGTTTCCGGAGTATTAAATTCTTCTAATATTATTAGTACATCTCGATGTGAAAGCCTTAAGGAGCTACTTGATGGAGGTGAAAAATATTGTGTTTATAGGTTTAATATAAGGTATTAATCTTTTAGTTGAATTATATCCTAATCATCTTGCACTAGTAGTATTAGTGAGAGTTCTGAGTATTGAATGTAAATTTGTCCCCATCACTGAATCTGACTAATTATTCTGGTTTGGCATTCTGAAAATTCTTGAAAGTCCAATCTTAAATCTTGAATGTAATGACTGCATATTTAGACCATGCACAAAGAGAAGTTTCTCTCTTTTTTTCCCCCTTGTATTCTTTTCCTTAAGAGGCAAATTTATCATTTACTAGCATCAGCAAACAACATCACCTCCTGCACAGAAAACAAGGAAAAAAAATAGAGAGTGCTCTTCATTTCTAGTTCAAGTAATGCACTTGCCAGGGATAGCACCTGCAACTGTGGTTCACATCTCAGAGAAACTGTTGTGCTTATATATTTAGCATTTTTTTTTTGCACTGAGCTAAGTGCTCTACATTCTGTTTATCAGGGTAGTAAATAGGATCATTTCAGAAATGGTTTTTTTTTTTTTTAAAGGTCTTTTTTGGTCAATGGTCTCTCAAGGAGAATCTGCATATTTTCACTTGTTAAGGACTAAAGTACCATGTATCTTATGACATACAGAGAAACCTAATTCATCAACATATCTCCAGGTCGTGTACGTTTGTTGATGGCTATGGACGCACTCATGAAGTGGAATTGGAAGATTTGGAGATGTCTAAAGTAGACCCCTTGGGTAAGACTCTTATCACAGGCAAGGATGATTTCTTAAAAGGACGAAGGGGAAGAGAGAGGAGCAGGGGGGGGGGGGGGTGGGGGGCGGGTGGCGGCGGCGGGGGTGTGTTGTTCTCTCTATTCTTGGTCATTGATATAATATCTTTCATGTGTAGCACCATTTTCTGCGAAGCTAATTGATGGCGTTAATCGAAGTGAGGCGAGGCGTAGAGCCCTTATACTTTTTTGTTTGATATACCTGAATGCAAATGCAAGAGTAAGATACCCATCTTTATCGTGCTTTAATAGAGAATAATTGATTTTGAATATTACATGAAAACAATTGTCATCTACTACATAATTACATAGGTTATTTTTGTCAATTATGATAGCTGGATGATATTATATTATTCAATGGTTTTTTTTTTTGGTGGAAAACCGGGGAATAGAAGAAAACACAAGGATTCACTTGAGGCGCTTTGCCTTGCTGCTTTTGCTGCATCTTCAAGTTTTGGAACAAAGCATCAAATGCACGAACCTGTTGTAGTTGAACGTTCCTCCTTGTAAGATGTGTCCTACTGATTTTAAGTTGTCAAACAACTTTTAGGAATTATATCATATCAACAAGAGATCATTAATTATGATGTAGAGTTTATTCAATTCTATAAGATATTTCCTTCATAGATGCTGCCCACTTAGGCTTGGTAAAAGATTTGTGGCCCACCATCATAAGTTTCCAAAAAAAAAAAAGCCTATTTACTAACATAACTCCGAGGTTGAAGTTTCTCACCACCCTAACTTAAATTTTGCTATCCAGGAGGCAAATAATGAGAAATGCCTTGGTAGGAAGGACCCTTTTGGTTCTGCCCCTTACCTGGTACAATCTATGCTGAGACATCGGGGAGAAACGAGGAAGTAAATAAGAGGGAGGTGAATTACCCCATGGATGCTGGAGGTTACAACACAGGTTGATAAGTTGCTCATATAGTTTAGTTGAGTACTTTTAGAAACCTTTAACTGATAATTAGCTAATAATAATATTACAATTGGAAATATAAGATCATTGTAATTAGCCCTGTGGCCAATGGTATGTTGATACAGATAGCATCAAAGATTAGAGAAGTAGCTAGAAAAGTACTTGGAGAGTTTAGAAGACATGGACTACCCTCAAAAGAAAGATGGTGGTGGAATGAGGAAGAACAAAAGGCAGTGAAGAGAAAGAGAGAATGGTATAAGAAATTACCTAAGTGTGATAATAATGAGGATATTAATAGTACAAGATAGCAAAGAAAGAAGCAAAAAAGGCAGTTAGTCAAGCAAGAGCGCAGGCCTTTGAAAAGTTATATGAGAAACTTGGAACTAAAGAAGGGGAGAAAGATATTTATAGATTAGCAAGGAGGAGAGAAAAGAAATGTCAAGATCTCAATCAAGTTAGGTGCATTAAGGATAAAGAAGAAAAAGTATTGGTGAAAAATGAGGATATTAAAGAAAGATGGAGAAATTATTTTGATGATCTCTTTAATAATAGTCAAAATGGTAATAGCGTGAATATAGATTACAGAATAATAGAAAAGAATGTGAATTATACTAGAAAGATTAGATCTTTAGAAGTAAAGGAAGCACTTAAGAGAATGAAAGTGGGTAAAGCCTGTGGACCCGATGGAATACCAATTGAAGTGTGAAAGTGTTTGGGAGATATGTGAGTGACATGGTTAACTAAATTGTTTAATAAGATTCTAAATTCAAAGAAAATGCCTGAATAATGGAAGAGGAGTATTTTAATACATATTTTTAAAAATAAGTGTGATATACAGAGATGCTCAAACTATAGGAGAATTAAACTCGTGAGCCATACTATGAAGTTGTGGGAGAGAGTTGTGGAACATCGACTACGTCATGATACTTCTATCTCTCCCAATCAATTTGGCTTCATGTCCGTCGTTCAACTATGGAAGCGATCTTTCTCATTAGAAGCTTCATGGAGAAATATAGAGATGTGAGGAAAGATTTACACCTGGTTTTATCGATTTGGTGAAGGTTTATGATAGTGTTCCAAGAGATATCTTATGGAGAGTGTTAGAACAAAAGGAGTATCTATTAGGTACATACAAGTGTTGAAAGACATGTATGAAGGAACATCTACTATTGTGCGCATAGTGGGAGGGGACAAGAGATTTTCCTATCTCAGTTGGATTACACCAAGGTTCAGCTGTAAGCCCTTACCTTTTTACATTAGTTTTAGATGAATTAACGAAACATATACAAGAGAGTATCGCTTGGTGCGTGATGTTTGTGGATGATATAGTTCTGATAGATGAGATGCAAGAAGGAGTCAATAGAAAGCTAGAGCTTTGGAGAAATACTCTAGAGTCAAAGGGCTTTAAGTTAAGTAGAACGAAGACAGAATACATGCATTGCAAGTTCAGTGAAAGCCGAACTAGTGATAAGGAAGAAGTTAGTTTGGATGGAGTGATACTATCCCAAAGTAATCACTTTAAATATATAGGCTTAGTCCTTTAAGTAGATGGGGGATGTGAGGAGTATTTAGTCATAGGATTAAAGCCGGATGGTTGAAGTGGAAACATGCCATTGGAGTTTTATGTGGTCGCAAGATTTTCAATAAGTTGAAAGGAAAATTTTACTTTTCAGCTATACAACCGGCCATGTTATATGGTAGTGAGTGTTAGGCATTGAAGGAGTCGTATGTGTTTAAGATAAGAGTTGTCGAGATGAGAATGTTAAGGTGGATGAGTAGCCATACTAGACTAGATAAAGTTCGTAATGAGAGTATTAGAGAAAAGGTAGGAGTGGTGCCAATTGAGGATAAGTTGAGAAAAGGGGGATTGAGGTGGTTTGGTCATGTGAAGCGTAGATATATAGAGGTTCCAGTTAAACAAGTAGAGCACATTAGGTTAGAGGATAGAAAGAAAAGAAGAGGTAGACCTAAACTGACTTGGAGGAAAGTAATACAACATGATCTAGAAGCATTACATATTTCCGAGGATTTAATCCAAAATCGTTTAGAGTGGAGAAAGAGAATTTATATAGCCGACTCCAAATTTTTGAGATAAAAGTTTAATTGAGTTGAGTTGAGTTGAGTTGAGTTGTAATTAGCCCTGTCATGAGCTTTTACATTTCCAGATCATCAATTATATGTTATTCTTTAAGACTATGTTTGGGAGGACATAATCAAATGTGAAATGAAATTGTGATTACATTGCATGCTTCATTATTTTATTTGGTTATACAAGAAAATTTTAATGTAATGAAATGACAATTACATCATATAATTGATCATAATATTATTACATTTTAATTAATGTAATGATAATTATGTGCAAAAATGCATATAATCATTGATTATTTATTTTGGTTTATTCTTTTATTGTATCACCATTATCTGGTCATTGTCAACACCACCACCATTGGCCAACAACCAATGCTATTGCCACTGCCACCATCACTACCATCCACCATCAGCTAGTCACCACCACTACCACTCGGCTACTAGTCGATGTATTCATTTTCGCTTTCTTGTTATTACCACCACAAATAAACTAGATATTAAAGTAAAAATTATTATTACATTACATAAATTGCATTTTTATTTTCTAACCAAAGATGGAATAGAATGGTAATTGCATTACATCATATCACATTAAATCATTTATTTTATTACATGATTAATTACATTGTATTGCTTTATATCTTACCAAATGTAATGTAATAACTTTCCACCAGGGCGACCTCAGAGCCCCAAAACTAACTGTTTCCTATTATCTAGGATGCAATTATGTTTTCTATTGATCGCAAGGGATTTTATGTGCTGGGGAAGGTTCGTAGTCCAGTCATAAAGGATGGCCAAAGTGAATACCAGTGGAAGGAATTCAGGTTTACATTCAAGGAAGAGGCAAGTGATATTGAAACTTTTTGTCATCAACTTGTAGAAATGGAGGAGGAAGCTGTGAAGAAGGTTTCAAGCTACAGCGGTTTAACATGAGAGTATATACAACCAGTGGAAAGATTCAGTTCACTTTTAAGAAACAAACTAGTTATGATCCTGCAACCTTTTATTTATTTATTTATTATTATTATTTTTTAATCTTAAACACAGCTATGGATGCGAATTTCAAGGGTGTTTTATATGAGAACTATAGCAACCACTATCCACCATTGTGTGATATAAGATATGATGTTTTTGCTGATCAAATGGTTGCCAAAAATTGTTAGAAAATAATAGTAATTGTCAAACTCTGGTTTCTGAAGTTAACTGCTGATAATGTGTTTTATGCAAACACAACACTCCATTCTTATTCCTAAATTGCTCTCTTTTTTTTTTGGGCTTTCTTACTCTGCATCTAGAAAAAGAAAATCCTTTGGAGAAAGGAAGGCTCCACGGTAATAATGGCAGAATATTTCTTGTTTGTTGCTTGAAAGGAAACAGAAGCTGAAAACACTAGAAACTCAACAACAATCTGCCATTGAGCACTGGTTGCCTTCTTATCAAGACCATAAACAATGGCAACAGAAGTGGTCTCATTGATGATAGAATGACATTGAGACCAGCGATGCAACCAGCATCCTTTGTGGCCTGCCTCTGAGAGCCATTGAGGTAGGTAGAGGGACAATGACCATAGCATTCTTCACAGTGACGCCAAGGCATGCCTCAGCAATCTCACGCATTTAACGAGGATTGTGGAAGAGATTTCCCTGGCAGCAAATCAAATGATCTTGAACGGCCAGAACTTGATGTAATTCTGAACTCAAGCAATGACAATTAACAAACACAACAAGCAAGCCAAATCAATGAGAATACTTTCAGGCAGCTATGAACATATAGAAGCCTTATCCTTAATAAATATGACATAATTGGATGGTTGCATTAAGTTTATTTCACAAAATTTTTCTAAAATCTATGAAAATTGGTCTCAATCTAAATTAGCACTTAATAAGATGTAAAGAACTTGGTGTAACTAACAAGCGCTTATTATCTTTCCCTTCACTTCACCAGAGGAAAGAGATCATATTGTATAACAGTTCTCTTTTGGTCTCATTATTCAATAATTTTTTCCATCACTAAATGAACACATGCCTAACTAAACAAATAAAAAATACTTAAAGAACAGCCAAAGAAATTCGTGTCTAATAAGTCAAGAGCGAGCTTAATAACCATTATATCAAATATTTATATTAATATTAATGTAAAATTAATTAAAATATATATAATAAATATATAAATTTATTTAATAAAAAATAATTTATAATTACATTTATTATGAAAATAACTACAAAGGATATGAAATGAAATTTGTAATGAAATTTTAAAATTAAATAAATGTAATATGATAAAATATTTAGTCAAATTACCTTATAAGTTCGGTAAACACCAAAATAAAAAAGCTAATTCCCTCACAATTTATAATTTTTTAGATTATAAATAAAAAATGTTATAAACAAATAGATAAACTTATTTTTAAAGTTTGACACCCTCTAATAGAAACAACTATCTTAGCCATTATCATTGTTTTGATTTTATTGTGTATTACGGAAGTATAGAAACTATAAAAAAATAAAATAAACACATAAAATACTACTATTTTCGTGGTTCACCCTCTTTATATATGTTAAATTCACGGGCATGTCATCTTCTATTATCAATAATAATAATAATAATAAATCATCATTTACAAGTTTAAAATATACTATCCATCAACCTAATTACACTCAAGAAAATCTTTAAAAAAATTACGTATAAATATATTAGCTAATCCCTTTAATTTCCTCTAAACTTATTTTTATATGGTGAAACCGATGAACATATAACGATTTTATGATAACCGTTGATGTATAATTTTTTTTTTAAAATGTAACTCAATATATTTACTATTATAATTATTACACAACAAAAGGGTAACTTTAACTATAATGGATAATAATCTCTTCCTCTTAGATTATTTCATTTCTCCACTTTAGCTTCCTTCCCTCATAAGACAGTAATAAGCAAGAGCTCCTCATTGATCCAATTAATAATTTGGGTAAAGTCACCCTAACAAATTCACTCTCTATAGGTATAATCAAATAACATTTTCATTATTCTATTTATAATATTAATCTAATTAATAATTTGGGTAGTAAATATTTTAATTTTTTCTCTCTTTCTTTTTTTGAAATTTATTTTTTTTTAAATTAAAAACACTAAAATGTCAAATTTAGACTGCGACTTGCGTGTGCCTCACATTCCAAATTTGACCCCAAATTTTACTTTTGAGTACGAAGGACTTAATTGATTCAGCTGAAGGGATTTTCTTTTCACACTTATTCCTTCAGAATTCATTAGCAAGCGCTACAAAGAAAAGAATTAGTCATTAGTTCTTTACCATCAGATTGTATTAAGACCATTTCAATTGAAATATGAATAAATGGGTTTGCAAATAACCCTTTGGAAATGTTTGGTTTACAGTGAAAAACAAATAAAAGTGTATTCTCAAATTTAATAATGAGATTAAATAAAACATGTTCACAATACAGAAACACTCTACTGAACCTGTCCATGCAGCAGCTCAAGATGAACATTATATATTGCCTCTATCCAATATATTTATGGGAACACTGAGTTACTTGAGATTTCTGAAAATGGTGACTTTTAGCAGCTCTGTCTTACGGTTAATTAGCTCAAATATGCAAAAATCTCCCACTTTTAGAGAATTTGCCCTTGCAAATACAATCCTTCCAGCAGAAAACGTACCTTTGCCATACTGTGGATGTACATTCAGCTTCCACCATCTATTTCCCACCGGCAACTTTGCTTTCTCTGTGCTTTGCTTGATGTTGCTGATGAAGTTCTGTGGTACATGCTAATAGAATTTTTGAATAATATGATAGTGAGGGCAAAGCAAAAATTGATTCTCATCTGTAGAACCTACCATGGTGGAATTCTTCAGATAGCTGGACGAAATAACTGTTTTGAAAAATGGATACAATAAGGTAAAATTTTTGGCAGCTTCAATAGCTCCAGGTTGATTATTTTCTTCTTCTTCTTCTTCTTCTTCTTTCAATTTCTCCTTGTCACCTACAAGATGGAAAGCAGATTAATACTCCAGAAATTCTTGCCAGCCATTCTGTAACCATATCTCAATCTTAACATCAAATTTGGTCACTTCCACTTGCCATATTCTACCACAAGGGATTTTAAGGAGCACAGGACTTGACAGAACTTTTCCATACTTTCTTACAAGCCTTGTTGGAATGCCATGGCAAAAACTTTTAAAATAAGTTAACAGCATACACACGCATAATCAAACAGAAAAAAAAAAAAAAAGAGATAAATAAAGCCCATAAAGATGTTTCTATCTGAGAGGAAATTGAATTTGCTACCTAATTAGTGGAAATGTATAACATAAAAAAAGAACTGCTTGATATTACAGTCTTTAGCAGTTAGAGAGAGAGAGAGATACGTACAAGCTTCTTATCATCAGTGGTCTCATCAATAATTATCTTGAAAAAAAAGGGCCTGTCTGCCTCGAACATGTCTCTTTTGGGCCAAGAAGCCATTGTTGAAAGTTAGCAGCTTCTTCTTCTTCTTCTTCTTCTTCTTCTTCTTCTTCTTCTTCTTCTTCTTCTTCAGCATTAGCCAGGTTGTTGAAAGTTGGCTTTCTACAGATGAAGTTCAAGTTGTCCAATCTCATTTAAATTAGGCTTAACCCATTAATGATTATAGTAGTTGATGAGAAACTCTTACCTAGACCCGGTCTACTATGGACCTAAGACAGTCTATCATGGACTCAAGATGACCCAAGACACATTGAATTGTCTTGGATCCATGGTAGACCCGGTCTATGCAAGAAAAATCCGTAGTTGAGATTTCTTTATTATTATCCATTAGCTTTATAGCCACAGCTTTGGTTCTGCAATTAATTAGCCCAAGAGCAATAATCTGCCATTCAGAATTCATTAGCAGGCGTTACAGAAAAGAAAAAAAAATTCATTAATTTTACTTATCTGCTTGATGAATGACTTTTTTTTTATCTGAAGGTGGCATTTCTCTCCATGACAATTCTGGTTGCTGATAGACTATTTTCAACTATGCATGTGAATGTTTCAGTATTCCAGTGATATTCTTAGTCCTTTTTATGGAAATGATAATACACAGTTCAATTGGAAATTGCCCAATTCGTAACAAATCTAGTTCGGTACTGTACATTGCGAATAAGTGTCAAAGTAGTTAAGCTATTTAAGTTGCTAGTACAAAAAAGAGTTCCAAAGAGGATCATTGCCCTTAATTATCACAATGAAGTTACTAGCTAACTGCAACCAAACCTTCCAAGAAGAGCGAAAAAAGTCATTTTTCACAATAAAATACACTCCTAAACCTGTCCAAGCAGTAGCTCAAAATGCAATCTGCCCCTATCCAACATATATAGCAATGGGAACAAGTTACTTGACATTTCTGAAAATGGTGACTTTTACGAGTACAGTTTCACAATCAATTAGCTCAAAGATGCAAACATCTCCCATTTGCAAAGAATTTTCCCGTGCAAATACACTCCATCCACTAAGAAACAGACCTTTGGCATAATGTGGATATAGAGTCAGCTTCACAGGCCACCATCTATTTTCAACCTGCAACTTTGCTTTCTTTGTATTTTGCTTGATGTTGCTGATAAAGTTGTGTGGTACATGCTGCATAAAATTAAAATTTTTGAATACTATCTAAATCCACCAATAAATAATGGTAAGGGCAAACAAAAAAAAATGATTCTCATCTGTAGTCATTTGAATTTTGGAGTATCTGTAGTCATTTGAATTTTGGAGTATTAACGTTAGAGATCATACCACGATGGAAAGCCTCAGATGTCCGGATGAGATAACCAATTTGAAAAATGGATGCACTGAAGTAAAACTTTTGGCAGCTTCAATAGCTCCAGGAGGATTACTTTCTTCATCTATCCGTGACTTACTGTTAACTGCAAGATAGGAAGCAGAGTAAATTCTGCAGTCACAGATTGAATGCAGCAATGAACTAAGAAATGTACCTTTGATGTGTGGAAAAATGGCAACTTTAAATGTAGTTTTAGTGCTCTTAATAAGTTCAAAGGCACAAACATCACCAACTTCCAGATGGTTGTCCTGTGCAAAGACCCTCCAACCTTTAGTGATTTTTGCTGTTGTTTCACCATTGCGAGCTGCAGTATGTACATAGTACTTAACAGACCATGCCCTCCCATTCAAACCATTTAGAGTGGCATCACCATCATGCTTCTTGGGGAAATATTTCATGGCAAAGCTTCTTGGAATAGTCTAAACAAGCATATATGAAAAAGAAAACAAAAGGAAAATAATCAAAAAGTGAAAATGCATGAATGTAAAAACATGGAAAAAAATAAAATTACAATTGAATTATTGCTTACCAGTTTCTCTCCTGGACGAACATATGATGGTTGCATTGCAACCAGGAAGAAAGGATTTTTAGATTTGAAGTTAGTCCTAGCTCTATTAAGAGCTTTCCTTTTTTCCTTAACATTCAATCTTGCAACAATCTTATATGATGTTTGTTTCTGACCAGAAATGCCGCCATAGCCACTTTCTCCTGCAAAATCAACTTCTCAACAAGTTATTGCAAGCCAAAAATAAAGCTTGAGCTATTTGTCGCCTCCCATAGTCTTCTGTGTAACTGTAACAGGAAATTGCATACCTTCAACTTGTTTTCCAGGACAATGCAAACTTGTGTTTTCTGTGGGATTCTCAACCTTCGTCATCTTTTCAGGCCGAGGGGATGATAATGGTGATTTCTCTTTTGTTTTCCGGCACAGCACAAAGTCAGCAGATGCATCATTTTCAGTTTCTTTAATAATCTTTGGCTCCTGGATTTCTTCCTGGATATTATTAGGCTCCTTATCATCTCCATTAGTGACACTGATAGGATAGTCTATTTCAGATGCGCTCTTGTCAAATATGATCGCATTGAAATGACAATTTCTCTTATTGTATTCAAAAACTATGAAGGATCCATGTGCTAGGGAGTAATATTCCATAAATTCTTGCCAGCCATTTTGTAACCAAATCTCACCATCACATTTGGTCAGCTCCACTTGCCATATTCTACCACAAGGGACTTCAAGAAGTACAGGACTTGACAGATCTTTTCCATACTTTCTTACAAACTTCCTTGGAATACACTGGCAAAAACTTCTAAAATAAGTGAACAGCATATACCTATACCAGAATTATAGAGATCTAAATGGAGAAACCAAATAAATAAAACCCAAAAAGAAATTTGTAGCGAACCCATGCTTTGGCATCACAGTACGTAACAGTAACATAAGAGAGCTTGACAGATTAAAAGAGAGAGATCCTTACAAGCTTCTTCTCATGAATGGTGTCGTCTAGAATTATCTTGAAAAAATGAGGCCTGTAAGGCTCGATCATGTCTCTTTTGAACCAAGAAGTCATTGTTGAAAGTTAGCTGCTTCTTCTGCTTCTTCTTCTTCTTCTTCTTCTTCTTTCATCACTGTTCGGTAGTTGGCTTTCTGATGGTGAATTTAAAGTTCTCCAATCTCATTTAAATCAGGTAACTCAGTGATCATTATGGCGGTTGAGATTTCTTGATTATTACCGATTAGCTAAACAGCCACTGCTTTGGTTTTGCTGTTAATTAAATACAGAGCAATAATATGTAACGCAGGTTTTACTTTTAAATTTTGAAGTTTGTAGGATTACAAAATTTGTTATGGAGCAATACTCCACAAATTTTGCCAACCATTCTGCAAACAAATCTTCATACATATTCCATAGCTAAAGGCATATCACTTTCGTCTTTACAAGTCCTTACAAATCTCCTTGAATATCGGAATGCCCTAATATGAAAAAGCTTTCTAGATGAGGCCTCTTTATAAGAAAAATTCTACCGTCAACTTTGATCTATTGCACAATGGTTAAACAAAATTAAATCATCTAAATTATAATAAGATTCTCTTTAATTTGATTAAATCATCTTTTATCTCACCTAACTAAGAGAAAGAGATAGGGGAATAATAAAAAGAGTAATAATAAATTGTAGAAATAATTATTGTGCTTAGTAAAGATAATGATATAATTATAAAAAAAAATCAATTAATGCACAAAGCTTTCCAAATGAGGCCTCTTTATATTGAAAATTACACCGTTAACTTTTATCTATTATGCAGGGGTTAAAAAAAATTAAATCACCTAAATTATAATAAAATTCTCTTTAATTTGATTAAATTATCTTTTGTCTCACCTAATTAAGAGAAAAATAGATGGGAGTGATAAAATGAGTTATAATAAATTGTAAAAATAATTATTGTGTTTAGTAAAAATAAGAGTAAAATTATAAAAAAAATCAATTAATACACCTTAATTTTCTTAAAATGACAAGATAGTTGTGGAGAAAACAACTTTTAAAAAGTCATAGATAAGAATAGATGAAGGCAATATTATAGAACTGTAATTCCATGTATACAATCATACATAGAATGACAAACTAATAAAAATTATATATATAGAGAGAGAGATTAATTATGGATATAAGATGTATAATGAAACGTACTTATGAAATATATAAGTTTTACATATTTATATTTTAAATTCACGATAAATCGGATTCTTTAAAAGAATGCCTTCTGCTCTAATAACTAGAGATGACAACGTGTCGAGTTTTATGGGTACTGATCCGATCGGACCTTAATAGGATAGATTTGGGTAGTATATAATTGGGTTTGGAATGGGTTCGGATTTGAAATTTAATACCTATGATCTTCAAGTCAATATTAGGTATCCGTTAACAAACTCGTTTATATAAATATTTAATTAATATAAAATATATTTTTTTATAATAATATTTATAGATTTTTATATATTTTATTTTATATAAAATTAAATTAAAATATTTTATGAAATTATTAAATTTTAAAATATAAATTATTAACAAAAATGATTTTTTATATAGATTTTTTATTAAAATATATAAAATTAAATGGGTTTGGGTATTTTTAGATAATAATAATTGAATTTGTGATTAATTTGAGTTTTAAAAATATTAATAAAGTTCGAATTCAGATAGGATAATTTTTGTAAGTACCATATCTGTTGTCATCGCTATTAATATCTCTTTCCTCCTTTCTATGTTTCCTCAATCTCAATTTTCTCTTTCAAAAGGCCAAGAATTTTCCCTTTGTTTTGATTCTATTCATATGGCTTTTCGCGTTCTACAGTGCATCCATATGTGTTGAAGTAGAGTTTAGGAATTTATTCCACTTATTTCTTATTTTCCAATATTGTATTTTCAATGTATTTTAGAAATATGAATTTAAATAAAATTATTATGATAAAATTTATGTTAAATTTGATCAATCCACCGAACAAAATAATTATATATATATATATATATATATATATATATATATATATATATATATATATATATATATAATTGAATCTAATTAAAACTTGAATTCACAAATTTAAAAACTATTTTAATGTTACTAAATTAAAATTTATTAATAAAATAAATTAATTTTTTTATTTTAATTTTGATTGTATAATTAAATTAAAATAAAATTTTCCATCACATATTTAATTTTACTATTTCTTAATCAAAATTGGATAGTAGCAATATTTGCAAAAGCAGCAATTTTTATCGAATAGCTAACTACTAACAAGGCTTAAGAAATACAACTTTAGTGTTGAGACTGCATTAAAATTTAGATTCTGTTCATATAAAATCCTGACAAACACCATATCTACAAGAAGCAAAAGATAATATCAAATGCCACTACTACAATTTCAGCAGATTTCCAAAGCTAGTTCATTGCCCATTAATCCCTAAAATGGCAATCAAGTTACTTCTACCAAGCCATCCAAGAACAAAAGAACTTGTGACAGTTTCTCAACAGCAATCAAACTTCTCAAATCTCAACCTGTCAAAGTAGCAGTATCAAGAATGTGAACAAGTTTAGTTAATGAAAGAGAAAGATGAGAAAGAAGAAAATGTATAAGATTGAAGATATTATGTCATTTATTACAATAATTTAATTATTAGAAATATTACATCTAATTATAATATTAAATATATAATAATTTAATAAACAATAATAATTATAATTAAATTATGCTATACATTATGCTAAATAAAATCTGGTCAAATTCAAAGAAATATGCAGCAACTTGAGAGAATGGAAAGAAAGCAGAGTGACAAGGGGAGGTTGGAGAGAGTATATATAGAGATGAGGATGCGTTTTGGAAACATATGGTTGGACACACATGGAATCATGAGCAACATGAAATGACAAAAAATGACATTTCAAAATATATGAAATCACAATGCATGAAAATGAGATCAAAATGAATATTATCATTATGACATTATTATAATGAAAGTATATAAATGGAAGTATTGTGAGTGACACAGTAGTGAATAATAAGTACCGTTAAAGAGAATGCAGTACAAAGTAATCAAAGAATAGCACGATATAGAACGCAATGCAGAGATAACAATGAGCTAAAAGAGAAAAGAAGAAAGAAGATAAGAAGAAGAGACAAGAAGAAGAAGAAAGACCGACCACCCCAATATCAGATAGAGAGAATAATGAATAGAGCGAGGAGGTAGAGAAAGGAAAAAAAGGAAAAAAAGAGGAAGTTGAAAAAAAGCAAAAAAAAAAGAAAGAAAGTGATATAGCGAAAAGGAGAGAGCATAAAAGAGAGTGATTGAATAAGAGAGAAATAAATATAAAGTGATGAAATATGAAAGAGAGATAGTCATGAGATAAAAGAGACTCGAGAAAAATGAGGATCAAGAGGAGAGGATCAATCAGGATCAATAATCAAGAGTGATCAAGAATAATTGCATTTGAATTTGAGCTTGAGGTTCAATTTTAAGTTTGATCTTGCTTGATGATGAGATAGAAGATGGATGCATACTTGAGAGAGGATAGAGATCAAAAAAGAAAAAAAAAATAACAAGGAAAAAAAAAAAAAAGAGAAGAGAAATTTCATTTCAAAAAAAAAAAAAAAAGATAATAATAATCATAAAAATAAAATCATATATCATCATCTATCATACAATCATATCAACAACAATCAACAGAAAGAAATACAATCAAATGAATAAAAAATAAAAAGAGAAAAAGAATGAAGAAGAGAGTGAGAGAAAGATGAAGGAGAGAACTAAAATTGGAAAAAATTGTTTTAGAGCTTGTTTTATTCTTTGTTGAATCCATAGAAAAAAAAAGGAATGAAGGAGATGGAGGAGAATGATAATAAGGAGGATATATATAAACCTCATTAAATACATCAAAAAGAAAAATTTTTAACATCCATCAAAAAAAGTTTTTCCATCAAAAAAAGAATTTATAACAATAGCTGCGAGAATGTTAATAATTGAAAAGATAAAAAAAATTTTTTCATATCTAAATCTATACTCTACCCTTTGGCTACTAAGCTAGCTTTTAGCTTAGCTTAGTTTTTTGTCCTCTTTCCATGATTTTGTAAATTTTTTTCTTACCCATAAAAAATTTGTTTGTTTTTTTTTCAACTAATTCAATCAGTTAGTTTTTCTATCTTAAGTTCAAGTTTTTTAAGCTAGCTCTTCTAAAAAAAGAAAGCCTGCTCATGACGATAAAGAATGATGGATGTAAAATGAAAAATGATAATAAATAGTAGAAAAAAAAAAAAATAATGTAATAATAATGAGTTTCTCAGTAAAGTAGGAGAAGAGAGGAGAGAAGAGGAGGAGGAGGAGGAGTGCAGATCAACACATCATCAGTCATTCAACAGTCAAACAGTGTAGTACAAAACAATCACACATCACAATCATTTGGATGGACTTGAAACAAGAGGGGTCAAGAAAGAGGAGTGAAAAAAAGAGAAGAAAGAAAAGAAGAGAGAAGAGAGAGAAAGAAAGAGAGAAAGAGAGAAAAAGAGAGATTTATGAAAGGAGAGATGAAGAGTTATAGAAAGAAGAGGATCCAAACAAACCAATTGTTAACAACACAAAACCATAAACAAAAAAAACAAAAACATAAGGTAGAAACATTTCTATGGTTGGTATGTGGTAAAAGTTGTAAAGAAAAAAAAACAAAAAAAAAAAAGGTTTAAGGATGGAATAGTTCAAGATCAAAAAAAAAAGAAAAAAAAAAAAAAGAAAAAAAAAGGAGTAGGAAATAGAAATAATGAAAATAAAAAAGAAAAAAAAAAAAAAAAAAAAAAATTTAAATTTTTAAAGAAGAAAAAAGAAGAAGAGAAGAGAAGAGAGAATCAAGAATATGGCGATGCTCGCATGCTGCGAGATGAGATGAGAGTTGAGAGGAAGGTGGAACACAAAAAAAACTGAAAAACGTTGAAAGAAGAGAAGAAGAGAATCCATAAAAGCATCATACATTATTCCATATTATTTTAATGTCGAGTTTTAATTTTTTTTTTTTTTTTTTTTTTAATTTGTTTGTTAAATGTGAAATGATGAAAAAAAAAAAAAAAAAATATAAAAAAAAAAATAAAAAAATAAAAATAAAAATAAATAAAAAAAAAAAAAAAAAAAAAAAAAAAAAAGAGGGAAAGGAAAAAATAAAGAAGAAAAAAAAAAAAAAAAAAAAAAGTAAGTTATTATTAAAAAAAAGAAAAGAAAAATGTTTTTTTGCAATGCAACAATTAATACAATAAAAAAAAAAAAAAAACTTAAACTAAATAAATACGAGAAAAAAAAAAATGAATTTTTTGAAGAAGCATGAAGAAGAAAGAAGAAGATGATGCCAAGAATGAATTAGGGGAATAGGAGGATACAACACAAATCAGAGAAGATGTAAAAGAAGAAGATGTAAAACCTTTTTCATTCCTTTCATAAGAGTTTATAGATTAGATTTATTATAATAGGTAATATTTTTTTTTATTTTTATTTCCATTGATAACAAGATGAAAAAAAAAAAAAAAAAAAAAAAAATAAATGAAGAAAGAAGAATGAAAGAATGAGAGAGAGAGAAGAGAGAGAAAAAAAAAAAAAAAAAAAAAAAAAAAATGGCTGATAATATGTTAGAAGAGAAAGAAAAAAAAAAAAAAAGGAAAGGATTGTGTATTGTATTTATCTCATTTTTAGAGATATTACATCTATTTATACATGAGAATATGAACTAATTTGGACAACAATAATAATTGCTATAATTATGCTACACAAATCTCCTATAATCATGCTGATTGCTGTAATTATGCTAACATTAACATTTCTGAAAATGGTAACCTTTAGCAGCTCAGCTTCATTAGTAATCAGCTCAAAGATGCAAACATCTCCCACTTTTAGAGAATTCTCCCTTGCAAATGAACGCCATCCATCTGAGATCATAGCTTTAGCAGGATACCTGAATAATTTCACAGACCATCGCCTGTTTTCAACCTGTAACATTACTTTGTTTGTGCCTTGCTTTGTACTTTTCGCAACAAGATTTAGCGGTACATACTGCACAAGCCAAGTTTGCAAGATTTATAAATAGGCTTACTAGTCCAATTTTTATTGACATTTCTATCATACAAGAAAATCCATTGCATATAAATTTTCACTCACTGTAAGGCTATTTCGCTATGAGTGTCGCTCAAGAGCTTACCACTAAGGAATTCTCCAGATAGCATGAATTAATGATCACTTTGAAGAAGGGATTCACAGAGGTAAATTTCTTTGCAGCTTCGATAGCTCCAAAAGCCTTTGAGCATGAATTTCCTGGATTAAACTGCCTGCAGCAGCTACTTTCTTCATCTTTCAATTGCTTGCTGGTTCCTGCATCTGCATGGCACCAAATAAAACCTGAGTTAAAGTTCTGCTTCCTGAGGCATATTGGATTTGGACTAAATAGTAACCATAAATTAACAATTTGGATTCAAGAATTGTAACTGACCAAGTGATAGGCTGCTATTTGCATCTTTGATGTGTCGGAAAATGCCTACTTTGAATCTAATTGCAATGCGATTAATCAGTTCAAAGACACAAACATCACCAACTTCCAAGTGATTTTCTTCTACAAATTTCTTCCAACCATGACGTAGTGTAGCTGATGCTCTTCCATTGCACAGAGTATAACTGAAATCAACAGACCAAGTTTCCCCATCCTCTGTAATGAGGGCGACAGACCCGCTATTCTTGTTGAAATAATCCCTCATAAAGCTTGCTGGTATACGCTACGGAAACAATTAAAAAGAAAATAAGAAACGAATGAAAGCTCGAAAGAAAGTTTAAAATATGAATATGATTTTAACAGCAGTGAAGTTCCCAATTTTAATCCAGTGCTTACCAATCTATGAAGATATGATGGTTGCATTGCAATCATGAAGTAAGGATTTCCAGATTTAAATTTAGTTCCTGCATTATGGAGTGCATTAGCTTTTTCCTCAGCTGTCAATGGTTGTTTCCTCCCTGCAACCCCATCCAAGGACCTTTTCTCATTAGACATGCCTTCCTTGCTCCTCTTTGCTGCAAAATCAAGTCCCCCAGTTGGCTAAAAATACAAGAACAAGCTCTTGATTATTTGTTAAGCAGAAATTGTATACCTTCAGATTGCCCAGTGGGCCAGTGTGATTTTGTGTTTTCTGTGGGATTCTCTAGCTTAATCTTCTTATGAGGCTGAGGGAATGGTAATGGTGATTTCGCTTTTGTTTTTGGGGACCGCAAAGAGTAACCCAATATTTCAACACCAACATCATTTTCAGTTTCTTCAATCTCTGGGTCTGGGCATTCTTCCTCAAGATTAGGCTCCTCATCATATGCATTGGTGATGTTGAATGGATAGTCTATCTCTGAGGCACTCTTGTCAAATACGAATACATTGAAATGACAGTTTTGCTCAAATTCAAAAATTAGGAAGTATCCAAAAACTAAAGAGTAATACTCCACAAATTCCTGCCAGCCATTTTCTAACCAAATCTCACCATTACACTTCACAAGCTGTACCTGCCATTTTGCACCACTAGGGACCTTCAGGAATACAGGACTTGACAGTTCACTTCCATATCTCCTCACAAACCTTCTTGGAATGCCCTGATACACAGAAAATCTCCAGAATAAGTCCTCTGAGAAAGAAAATAATCCAAAATGAAAATGGACCAAGAAATCTAACCCAACAAGAAAGAGTAACCCTGAATATCTAAAATCCATGCCTTTGCATTATATAGTAACATAAAAAATAGTTGGAGAAAAAAGAACACTTACAAGCTTCCTACTACGAATGGTATCATCAAGAATTATCTTGAAAAAATGGGGCTTGGTTGCCTTAAACATCAAACGTCCATCGCCTTTCTTGGGGCAAGAATCCATCGCTGAATTGCACTGTTGATCTTATAGCTTTCTAGTGAACGCTATTCGCATTTTATATGACAAGTAGCTGACTGCTGCTCTGTTTTTGTCATCGGAAGGCCAAAAGATTATTAATAATGAGAAGGGTATAAGCTTTAGAATAAAAATATTGGCCGGATGGATGTTATTTTGAATGATGGAGAATCTGAACAGGCAGAGAAATGTAAAAGTTATCATAATATTTATTGAGCCTATAATTAATCTTTAATTCAGTTTTGATATATAAGGGTTGTTAGGCTCCTTATATAGAGCTTCTATTAGATGCATCCTTCAGTTTTTGGGTTCTTAAAACATCGGTTAACTAAACAGCCACAGCACTTTGCCGCTTTGGTTATAACTTTTTGGCCCATCAAAGGAATTTGGCGTCTGCCCCTCTCCTCCTGAATTGAGACTGATGCTACGCCCTCAAATTACTCAAGTAAGATAGGTTGTTCACCGGATGAAGGACCCATGATGTCTGACCCAACGCAAGGTCCGGACGGACATTCAACTACCGATTGAGAGTCCTAATGTTAGAGAACTCTAAAAGCAAATATGAATCCCATGATTGTCAGACTCCGAGTCCTAATCTAACTACCCTCCTATCCAACAGGAGTCTAACCAATGCTTATAAAAGGAACTAGTAGTCAAGTTTATTAGCTCCCTAAAGTCAACCCAACCAACCGGTGTCGCATCAGAGACCTGTTTGTAGAGTTTAATCATTCTTATTCATCTTCAAACTGATGAGGATAATAGCTATTGTGTTGTAACAAACTAAAGTGTCTCACCAGGATAAGAGCTGTCTTGTTCTAACCAACTAATTTTATTTCTGTACAACTCTAATCACCTGTACATGTATCTAAAGGCATACAGACTTCAATGATAGATATGCATTTGAGCTATTTCAGTATACTTTTATACAAACTTGATCATCGGTGGTACCGATAACGACCAAGTTCTTTCTGGTTACCTCTACATACTGTAGAGTGATTACTGATTTCCTCTTTCAGAACCAGGAAGTAGTTATATTCTATGCACTCTTCAATCTTTCCCTCTTGCGTTTTTATCCCAAGACCAGTATTATTTTTCTTGCTGCCTTCTTATCATTTAACAATTAATTTAACACAATTTCATTACCATTTTTTTTCAGAATTCGGAGTCTTCCCAAGCCGTGGGTCTGATACTGTTAGATTCTTGTTTCCCAATAACATGTCAAAGGCACCATTAAAGCTCCTGGGGTTGCACCTGATCCTACAATTGTGTCATATAGAGAAAATCATTTTGGGTATTCTCTTGTGGTGCCAATGGCTGCAATAATATTGATTGCCTTCACAATTTGCAAGTCTTATGCCTTCTGCATAAGATTTTTGAACTTCCAAACTAGGTAGAAAGATTGTAGTCTTTCGTAAGACAAATTAAACTTATACTACTCGCCCAAAATAGCAGAGACAATGTAGGTAGGTCACTAGGACACCGTGAAGGTCCATTTGGCTAGATACTCACATAACCAAGTAAGAATCCTAAGCCGACTGAGATTCTGAGTACGAATCCTAGTCCAACAGGGGACTCTGATAAATCAAAACTGACCTACTGATAGGCAGCTATTTACATCCTTTGTCTATCGGAAAATGACGACTTTCACTATAGTTTTTATGGGATTAATCAGTTCAAAAATACAAACATCACCCAGTTTAAAAAATTTCCCTTTTGCGAATTTTCTCCAAGCACATTTGATTTTTGCTTTTGATTTTCCATTGCACGTTTCGCTATAGTAGCTGACAGACCAAGTCCTCCCATCTGTAGCAGTAAGGATGTCATTCCCAGGCAGCCACGCTGCTTCTTGTAATATTTCTTGGCAAAGCTTGCTGGTAGATGATACAGAAACATTTACAAAGAAAAAGGGAGGGAAAAAGAATCAGAAAGGCGCAAAAAAATAAGTGGAAGACTTGAAAATTTGACTTAAATGCTTACATATCTGTCCTGGATTAACATAAGATGGCTGTATTGCGACCATGAAAAATGGATTGTTAGATTTGAAAGCATTACTTGCTTTACGAAGCACATTAATCTTTTCATCATCTGTCTATGGTTGTCCTTGCAACTACTCTTTTGAACTTTTTCTTCAGACTAGACATGCCTCCATTGCCTGTTTTTGCTGCATAATTTAAGCCCTCCGGGTAAGAATAAAAACTAACAATAGACAAGCATAGAGTACATCAAAAGCTCTGCAAGTGGAAACTACATGCCTTCAAATTGAGTTGTGGGAGTCTCTAGCTTGATCTTCTTAGGAGGCTGAGGCAATGGTAATGGTAATGGTGAATGCTCTTTTGTATTCTGGATCAGCAAGGTATCGTTTATGATTTGAACAGGGACATAACTTTCGGCTTCCTGAAGATCATTGGGGTCCTCAATAATCTCGCCTTTGCTTCTGTATGGATATTCAATCTCTGAAGCGCTCTTGTCAAATATGATGACATTGAAATGACAGTTGCTCTGATCATATTCAAAAACTAGGAAAGATCCATAGACTAAGGAGTAACACTCCACAAATTCTTGCCAGCCCTTTTGCAACCAAATCTCACCATTACACTTTACCAACTCTACTAGCCATATTTCACCACTAGCGACCTTAAGGACTATAGAACTCGGCAAATTATTTCCATACTTTCGCACAAATTTCTTAGGAATCCCCTGTTACGCATATATAAGCATCAAATC
Organism: Hevea brasiliensis; assembly: GCF_030052815.1. Classification (NCBI taxonomy): domain Eukaryota; kingdom Viridiplantae; phylum Streptophyta; class Magnoliopsida; order Malpighiales; family Euphorbiaceae; genus Hevea; species Hevea brasiliensis. The sequence continues at coordinate 96,426,289 of NC_079500.1, forward strand.
AGAACGAAAAGAAAGAATTAAACCCAGACAATCTATCCATGGCATGGAATTATAGAAACACATAACATATATACAAGAAAAGAGAAGACTTACAAGCTTCCTATCACGAATATTATCATCGAGAAGTATAGTGAAAAACTGGGGTGTTGGTGGCTTAAACAAGCAGCGTTGATCGTCTCTCCTAGGAGCAGAAGCCATTGTTTAACACCAAAGAACTTGAACCTGATAGTTTTCTTTTCTCCAAGTTAGTGTAAACAGATATAGAACCCCATCAACAATTTAGAGTTTTTGATATTGAATAAAAGCAAATATGAAAAGCAAAGGAAGAATCACATAAAAATACCAAACTCAGAGATCACAAAGCATGCAGAAATTGTGTTCGAAGTTTCAAACTTTCAGTTAAGATATTCTGCAGACCTCTGTACTTGCTGTCTGAGAGGAAAGATTTTCTCTTTTTTGCTATCTTCTTGTTAAGTTACAATTTTTCTGAACTCCTGCTACCTGCACTTTCTAAAAAGCTGGAAACTTATAGACGACCTGTCGATTAACTACAGGGAAAAATGCCACCTAGCCAGGAAAGAGGGCTAATTATTAAATAAATCGGAATACTAAAAAATAGTATTTCTCTCTTACAAAAAAATAAATTTTTCTTATAATATAGATAATATATGCCGTGATTGTGAGAGTTGCACCTAATAATTTATCATAAATGAGATGAGCAGATAATTTCCACAGCTGGTCTGTCGTTCCTGTCATATAAAAATGATCAAACCAAACGACAGACGTGGTGAAGTATGATTATTTGTTGTTTAAACCTGCCCATGAGGACCCAATATTTGTGTGCAACTCATTTTGGTTATAGCTCTTATAGGAAATTCTTATCTAAACTCGATTCATTATGAATCCAAAATATAATTATGTGAAATTTATATATTTAATAGGTGAGTCTCATCATACATTTTATATTTTGTATCCATAATAAATCGCAAGAAAAATTCTGACTCTCTGCAAAAAAATAAAATTAAAAATGTTCTTCATAAATGAAAAATAAATCAATTCAAAATTAACTCAATTATTTATTTTTAAAAAATATATTAATATATTTTATCTTATTGTAGAGAATATTGTATTATAGCAAATTCAATATTAGTTTAATATTGATTTAGTAACTTATCATGGAATGCCCATTTTTTTATTATTTTGAATTTGATTCTCATCATTAATATTTAAAAAATATATAATATAAGTTAAAAACAAAAATACTTCTTTAAATTTATTTAAAAAATAAATTTATCAACAAACATATAAAATTGATTTTAACATTACTCAATATCATAAATAAAAAATTAAATTAAAAATAATTCAAATTCTAAACTTTTGAAGATTTTTTGGAAATTTAAAATTTAAAAACTATCAATTTTTTTATAGCAAGAAAAATGATCGAATATTAAAAAAGAATTTTGAAATGCATAGAATGAGTAAACTCAATCATGAGCTGGTTTGAACTGTGAATTAGACCAGGATCGATCCACGTTAATGATTTTGGTTCATAAACTAATCCAAGACTATCCTATAGGGGACTGGTTGGGGGCTGGTTATGTACGCTTTTCGTTGAATCAAGATCAGAATCAGCCGGTTCAAATTGATGATTCCAAATCAAAATCGGTTCAATTTAAATAATTTTTTTTAATTTATATAATTTATATTTAGATATTTTTTTCACATTAGAAACTAAATAAATGATGTTTAAAAATTTATTATAACTTAATAGTACTTAAGACCAAATTAAAACTGAACTAAAATTGTTTCCAAATCATTTCAAATTAAAATTAATTCGAATAATGAGACCGACTGAACTGACAATTTCAACCCAAAATATTAGCCCATATAATGTACAAAATCCAAGTTTTATTGGGCCTGGGACAGGCCCAACAAGAAAATAACGAAAAAGAAATAATAATATACTTGAATATTGTATACATATCCCATGGGATGTTCCATGCATGGAGTGAAAAACAGTAATAATTAAAATTTCAGAAGGAATATGGACCACCATCTTTTTATATCACAAATTAAACACCTTAATTAGCAGATTAATGTCACTTTTATGAGTCTTAAAAAATTAATTTGGAATCCAAGTTAAGAATCTTCATAAAGACTTGAGCACGTGAGCACGATTTTGAGAGAGATTTGTCTCTATTTTACAGCTCTATCTCATCCTTTCACGTGATTATATTCATGGGGTAGTAATTAATTAATGGTATGATTAAGTGATTAATCTTAATTATGTTAATTAATTTAGAGAGATGTGGGGAAGAGAGGTGACAGCAAGAGTGAACAAAATAATGGGAAGCAAAAGCTGCAAAACAAGCTTCCTTTCCTAAGTATAAATATATATGTGTGGATGATATCTGTATATGTATATATAGAAGGTGGAGTACTTTTTGCATGAAAATGAGTTAAAGATGATATTCTGCCAAACATTGATTAGATAGCTAAGGGGAATTAGATTCCGACACCACCCAACCTCAAGAAATTGCTTTATTTTATTATTTATGTTTTCTTACTACTTCAATTACATGTATTTCATTCGACATAATTAGTTGAATTGAGTTGAGTTAGTAATAAAATAGGAACTTCCTTCTTTATTAATTAAGATTTAACTATGTTAGAAAAAATTTTAAAATTATTTATTTTGAATATACTAAATTGATATAAAGAAATATATCCTTAAAATTGTTTAAAATAAATTTAATTTTAATGAGTAAAAATTAATCCTAAAATATCTCTAAAAAAATTACAAGTGTTTATATATATATATCTCACAAGATTTTCTCTATAATTGAAAAAGGAACAAAGAGGACTTCAATTTGTGCACATTTCATAGCTAAATTGGAGGCTAAGCAAGTAGATGATCAAAGATTAATAATTATATGATAAATTAGCGGTGGATAAATTTTTTCTATTAGGCTCTATTTATTTTATGAAAAATATTTTTTTGATTTTTTTTTTGTTTGAAGCACTTAAAAGTAAGTACTATTCGGTTTGAACCTAATAGATTAAACCACCTTAATTTGGCTCATTTTTTAAGGAAATTTGGTTCAGTTATGCTTTAAATTTTAAGAATTTCGGTTATTTCAGTTTGAATTTGAAGAAAAAAATCAGTTGAACCGAATCGAATCAATTGCTTTATTGATTTTTAAATTGCTTTATTTTTATAGGGAGTTTATATATATATATATATATATATATATATATATATATATATATATATATATATATAAATTATTTAATTTCATTGATTAATAATTATTAGGTTCAAATCAAAGTTAAAATCAGATCAAATAACTTGAAAATTAAGTCTAAATAAAAAAAATCAAAGCCTAAAAACCAATTAGTTTGAACCAAACCAAACCAAATTAGAAAGATTCGATTTTTTATACATTTCAATTTGATTTCTAAAATATGATAATTTAGTTAATTCGGTTTTAATTGTTCGGTTCAGTTTAATTTGAGCCGAATGCTCAGATTTAAGAACACTCAAGAAATAAGTTAACGGAAAATATTTTTCTGATCAAAGTAGAAACTAAGTCATTTTTTAAAAATATGATTTTTTTTAAAAGAAAAAGTTATTTTTTATTTTTTAAATCTTTTTAATAATCTTATTAAAATATAAAAATATTTATACATATATATATATACATAAATATATATATCAATAAAATTTTTATTGTAACTAAATAATGTATTATTGATATATAAGAATTAATTTAAGTTCTGGATTGAAGTTTTGAATTTGTGGCATTGCAATAATTGTTGCTATTTGTGAAGAATTAATTAATTAATTAATACTGTTATAGATAGTAAATTTTGACAGTGAAAGAGACAATATTTTCAAGCTTGAATTAGCCGTAAAAGTGAAGAAACTAAGAAAAAATTCAACAAGAGTTACATCATTTTTGAAATTAATTCAATGCAATGAGAAGAAGCAACCCAATTGAATTGAAGCAAATGTGTACTTATAATTTGAGTTCCAAGTGAAAACTACATCTCAAATTAAGTTTTAAAAATGCCAATCATTTTCACAATATCTTGGACAAGGCAATGATATTTTTGCTTGGCATACACATATATACAAAATCCCTTTTCTAATTAATATTCCTCTTATTAAAAAAAAAAAAAACCCAAAATTCCAATTAATTAGGCATATTATAGGAAATTATTCTATTTTAACACAAAAAATAAGGTGACTTAACGAAATTATATCATTTATCTCATGAGATTTTTTAAACTGATCGATACCCTTTTTTTATAAAATAATTAATAACTAAAATTCTATTAAATTAATGAAAAAAAGTAAAATTTATCTCTTAATAAAATACATGGAATATTTTTTAAAAAAATTCAATTGACAAATTTTATTAAAAAAATTATAGCAAATTGTGCTACTACATATATAATTTATTTATTAGATTTTTAAAAAAAAAAAAATATTAAATGTGTGTTTGAGTAAGTTGTTAGAAAATATAGAGTGTGAATTGAGTTAGTAAATATAAGAATTGGCAAAAAAAAATCAATTGAATTAAATTTTTATAAAATTTTAATTTTTAAACTGGGATTAAGGTTTTATGTTAAATATAATATTAAGTTCATGAGCATAATTTTTCATAAAATTCATTAAAAAAATTTTTTTCAAATGTTTTGAGTTTTTAGTAACTCCAAAAGTTTCGATAAGAATTTAAATTCATAATCTCTTATAATTTTAAAAATAATTTCAATGCTAAATCAAAATTCATTAATAGTAACATATACTGATTATTTAAAACATAAGAGTCTTATAATACATATAATTGATCATCTACATCTACTGGGAATTAGATTAATGAAAGCTTCAAAGACTCTTTCTCTTTATAATTAATAGGTGATATTAGTTGGTGAGCATCATCTTTACATCAAATCAAAATTGGATGCTTGGAACACTTTACAACTATATTATTGTTATTATTCATGGTGATTAATTGATCAAAACGCGGCATTATTGTTTAATCAACATTGCAATCAGGATTCAAAATGAGAGAGCAAAAGTGGGCCTTGATTGAAAAGTGAGACTGACCTCACTAGATAAACACTAATAGGGACAGAATCTGCTTAATCAATGGGGAAAGTTCATATCTTCCTCCTAGAATGATAAAAAGATCAGGAAGAATGTTTAAATTTGCTTCTTTTTTTTTCTGCTTTGGAAAGTAATATATATATATATATATATATTATTAATCTTACTTAGGTTCAAGTTTTTACTAATTTTATGTGATATCGAAATGTCTTTAAAGATATAAAGTTTCGAGTTTAAATTTCAATTAAAATTATTTATACTGAAAAATTATTTATTCGCCCTTTTTAAATGTAAGATGTACATAAAATTAATTCGAATATTATTCGACTATAATTAAAATTAAAAAAATCATAAGTAATTTATTGTATCTTTCTCTAAATCAATTTTAATTCAATGGTGTCAAAATTATTTTTAAGACTGTAAAATTTTAAATCCGAGTCTCAATAAAAAATAAATAAATAAATAGCTATTAATTAAAGTGTAATTGTAAAGCATAGAAAATCTAAAGGAATATGCTTTCACCTTCTTTATACACTTAAACTACGGGATCGTATGACCTAGTTTGTCTATTCCTTTTTCTATATTAATTTTGTCTGTGAATTTCTATGGCTAACATTTAAAATGTAACGTTTAGTCTGGCTTGATCCAGTGGTTAAAGCTACATTAATCATCTGACAGAGTCAAGTTCGAGTATTTATTGACCTAATTCCTTATTAAAGAAAAAACATTTTAAACATAACATTTATTTCTTAATTAATTTGTATTAGGAAAACACATGTGTTTGGAAATTCAAAAGGAACAAGTAGATGGTGATCATTTCCCAAGTTATAACTTTGAGAAATTAAGGAAGATGGTGCAATGAAGTTGCTTCTTCTATATTAGGGATAGGGATTTATATAGGATAGTTCTAATTATAATGAGTTAATTATCAAGAATAGTAACTGAAATTAACAAACAAGAAGGATAATGATTAATATGTAATGAGTCCTTCAAATAAAGTTGTATTTAATTATGAGGTAATTATTGTCATGAATTATATAGGTCAAATTTGAGAATTAAACAAGAAGAGCACATGATGATTATTATCTAATGAGTCTTCAAATAGAATGAGAAATGTCAACCTTTTGGGAACATGATTTGAACTTCCACCAAACTATCATAGTTAGCGTAAGTCATACACAAGTCTAGGACAATCACACTCTTATTCAATTGCTTACTTAAATTTCATATAAGAATTAAGCAACTCTAATTCACCAATCCTTATTCAAAGGTTTCACGTTTGTCCCATAAGTTTAATTTAAAAATTAAATATCTTTAAACTCGAATTCGAAATCTCACAGCCCTGAAAACTGATGAATCACTAATAAATATAACATAAGCAATTAATTAGTGCATAAGAATTGAACTAGTTATTAGTTTGCTGGGAGAGTTGAGTGCATGATTTCTACTTTTTTTAATGCAACAGAAACCTTAAAATAGTATAAAAGGTGACCAAACTTTAGCTAGAGATGGTGGATTGGTACAAGGCAAAAATCAATTATAAGCAAAAGCTTATTGTTAACATATGTCTGATTGATACCTAGGTTGGTGTGATCGATGTGATGATTGTGATTTATCAATTCATCAATTGTTATTATTTTTTTTTAATTCACTAAATGAGAGAAATAAGAAAAAATTGATTAGATTGATATTTATTTTTTTCTAATTTAAATTCCGTTTGTTTTTTATATATTTTTTAATATTTGAAATACTCAAAAAAATAAATCGATAAAAATATTTTTTTAATTAAAAAAAATTTAAATTAATTTTAAAAAAATTGACTTTCTTTTTTTTGAAAGAAAAAATTATTAAAATATGAAAATATTTATATATACATGAGATAAACACGTAAAAGAAAATATGCCACTAGCTATAAGCGCATCTCATCAAATGTGTCATCATCTAACAGTAATCAAAATCTGTATACACTGAATTCATCAATAAATGTTGCTCATAAATATGTCTTGTAGCTCAATACCCATCAAAATTTAGTTGAGGTTACACTATTTCCAGCTATAATACACACTTTAGCACCCTTATGGCCTAATTAAGTGCATGATCTTCCTCCTTTTTTACTATATGAAAGTGATTTGTGGGCATTCTCTGCACATATGCATAGCATATATATATATATATATATATATATATATATATATATATATATATATAACATGCATATATATATAATATTACATAAAAGGATCTCTGTATTGGGTGAAGTGTCATATATCTTAAGGACCATAAGCCATGTATGATATTGGTGAATTGCAAGAAAACATATTGCCCACGATGCAAGAGAAAAGCAAGGGTGACGACCCCATCCATCCAAAATAGGGCAACCAACCTAAGTCTTTGGGTTATTAGTTGAATAATTGCCACTTGGGATTTGAGATTTATTAGATTAGTATAATTAATTACAGACAAATTAATTACGGTTAATTGTTTTTATTATTAGCATTAGATAAATGCAAAGAGAGTTTTTATTAATTTTTTATAAATTATAAAATGAATATAAAAATATATCTAATAATAAAAAAAAATTAATGTGGGCCATGTGTGTTGACGTGGGGACCTTTGAGACCAACTTTTTTCACCGACCCCGATGGAGATGGAGGCTGGGTGCATATACATATGTATTACATGTACATTCTTGGTGGCTAGGCTGGACAGGCAAGTAGGCTTTTGGGGGACCCAACAGCATCAGACGTGGCACGCTGAAAAAGCAGTGATGCCTCGACCGCGAGCATCTGATGACGACTAGTCTTTCCACTCCATATCCGGCTGCTTAGCCGCCACCATCATTACCAAATATTTAAATCCGGTTGCAGATTAATTTAAAATTGAAATTAAAATAGAATTAAAATTAATATTAAATTAGATTAAAATAAAATTAAATCAGTTGATTTGATACCGACCAAATTAAACTTTTTTTTTTTAAGAAATAAAAAATTTAAAAAATTCAATAATAATTTAATTAAAATTAAAATTAAAATTTAGGAAAAAAAACCCCTAAAAATAAATTAATTTTGATCCTCTAAATTTTAAATCAGGATTATCATGCGAACTCCAGACTAGCCTGTAGGCAGCCCTTCCATGCATATATATATATATATATATAATTAAATTTATGTCTCTAATTTATCAAACATAAGCTATTAATAATATGCAAAGCAATTGTACATAATCAAATTAGTTCTCAGAACGGCGAACTATTTCCTCCATTTGCTTTTTAAAAGGTATTTTGTTTATAATTATTTATTATTTTTTAGAATATTAAAAAATATTAATTAATTTTTTTAATTTTATTTTTATCTTTAATAAATATAATAATTATTTATATAATTTTTTATAATCTATCTTATGACCTCCTTCTTTTTCTCTTAATTAAGTGAGATAAAATAGTTTAGTTAAATTAAAGAGTATAAATTAAAGAATATTTTGTTATAATTTAAGTGATTTAATTATTTTTTTAATTATCATATAAAAATCATACACGACAAATAAAAGAAAATGGAGAGATTATGTAATAGTCTTGGTTCATATTTATAGGTATAAAGGGTGTAAGGCATGGAAAATTTTAATATGCATCAAGCACATATAAATTTAATTTACTACTCTCTCATTCACTGGTGAGATAAGGAGAGTGAACATTATTTTTCTGTGAGTGAGGGAGCATATGCACGAATATATTGAATAATATCTTAATTGAGAATATTTTAAGTTGAAATCTTTATAAATTTTAATTGTTAAATTTATTATTTTTTAATAAAAATATTAAAGGAATATATATATATATATATATATATATATATATATATATATATATATATTTCATTACATTGTTTACTATATTAATTATTGTCTAGTTCATTAAACTTCATTTTAAATAAAAAAATCTATTTTTTTTTAGAAAAGCAAAAGAAGAATTCTAGTTTTCATTTAAAAAAAAAAAAAGACTAGTCAACTTTTTTTAAAAAAGAAAATAACAAAGAACTACGTTTTCAGTATTAAAATCACTTTGCTCTTTGGTTTTGAATTTGCTGCTTAATTTAAGTGAAAGCAATTGACCAGCAAGCATACATCCATTTTGTTCAAATTATTACTTCAATTACCCTACTAATTAGTGACGCACTTGGAGACCAAATCGATTCAATGTAGGCATTATAGGTTGGGTGTAGAGATGGCGACCGTAGAGTTTTTTTTAATGAATATTCGATTTGATCGAATTTTAATAAGATAAATTTGAGTAGTATATAATTAAGTTTGATATAAATTTAGGTTTGAAATTTAATATCCGTAATGGGTTCGGGTCGAATTCAAGTTTTATATATTGGATATTCGTCATCCGAATCCGTTTACGTAAATATTTAATAAAATATAATATATGGATTTTATAATAATATTTCTAAATTTTTATATATTTTATATAAATAAAATTAAAATATTTTCTAGAATTATTAAATTTCAAAAATATAAATTGTTAATAAAAATAATTTTTATGTAGATTTTTAATTAAAATATATAAAATTAAATGAGTTCAGGTATTTTTCGGATAATAATAATCAGGTTTGAGATATGTTCGAATTTTAAAAATATTTATTGGATTCAGATTCAAGTACGGTAATTTTTGTGAATGCCCTACCCATTACCATTTCTATTTGAGTATAATTGATAGACTACACAATAAAAGGTAACTCCTTTTCTTTTCTCACCATAAAGATGAATAATCTTAAAATAGATTGATAAAATTACTTGAATTCAAAACCTCACCACTTCTTACACCTTAAAAGGAGGAAAAATCTAATTAGACACACTTGATTGATAAAAAAATTAATATATTATAAATAAATTTAAATTAATCCATTATCCTATTTATACTCTATGGAATGGAAAAGAAAAAAAAGGGAAGAAAATTAGTAAATAAATTATTTAAAATTTATCAATGTGGTCTTAATTTCAAAAATTTATGAAATAAATGAATATTTAATATATATACAATATAATACCAATAAAAATAAATAATTTCCCTTCTTTATTTATTTATAAAAGGGATCTAAAGAGGCACAGAATAAAAAAAAATGGCCTTAATTTGGTTTGATTCCCATATGTTTATGATCTATTAGAAATTTACTTATTGAAAAATGGCATTTGCTTGTTAAAGATCACTCCTTGTTTTTATTTTTGGTTTACATTTTTTTTCTCAAAAAATGCATCAATATTTTTATTTGATTAATTCATTAATTAATTTTATAGAAAGTATACGAAAAAATACAATAATATTTTTATTATATTGATAGTAATTTACTTTTTAAAATTATTTAAATATTACTTTAAGTTGTACAAAATTTTGTTTAAATTTATTATTATTATTATTATTATTATTATTATTATTAGGCTTAATTAAAATTAAAATTTATAATTATATAATTTTAAAAAATTTTAAAAATAACTTTAATATCACTAAGTAAAAAATTATTAATTTTTAACTTTAATATTTAAACTCATATAATGCATCAATTAATTAATAAATAAACTTTGTGAGTGAATTCTATAAATATCTCATATTTTATAAAAAAAAATGAGTACATTTTTATTTGGGAAAAGAATAAAAAAATATATATATGGTTTTATATTTTGACATATAAGAGATGGTGGTTTAATTTTTGTTAATTTGATATCTGTATTTTCTCTGTTAGAAAATATGGTCTAAACTATTAATTACCATTAAATAATACTTATGTGGCGAACACGTGGTCTTAATGTGGCGACACATAAACGCTATGTGTTCGCCACATAAACATCACCTAAATGCCATGTAAGCACTACATTTATCACGTGTCACTATATCAATGTCATTTAATGTTAATTAACGATTTGGACCATATTTGTCAACGAAAGAAAATATAGAATATCAAATTGATAAATTAAATCACAGTCCTTTTTGTATTTTTTCCTTTTTATTTTTACATTTGTTGCATAATTTATAATTTGGTATTAGAAAGAGTACACCTTGTTTATACTTTCTACATGTAATCTTGTTTAATTTAGGGTATCATGCACCCTCTTTTCACCTGAATTATCTAGTTCTTGATATACTTCCTTTCACATATAACAACATTGACTAATTAATTAATTAATATGTAATAATCACATTCATCCAAAGAATTTCCACCATATATCGAAATGTCAAAGAGAATATGTTGAGAGAATATATCACTAAAGAGTAAGTAGGATTTGCTTAATACCTCTTAACCATAATATTCTTTATCTTTTCACACTTTCGTCTAATTAATTAATTAATTAATTATATAATTAAACAGTAACAGCATTGGGATTTGGATGAGCTTCGTGGCCAACAATTTCGTTTCTAATGGTAGGCGAGTCTGAATTTGCAATTTACAATCCATAAAGGGGAATATAAAGCTTTTCCTTTCAATAATCTAATCAAAGGAAAAATCCCATAAAAAATATTAAGAAAAAAGAAATTATATATTTAATTTCTATCCAAATAGAAATTTGAAAAAAAATTCCGCCAGGAGACCAGCCCATGAAACAAAGGTACATTCGATAGGGACACTCCCACCCATGACTGCCCCACCAAGACCCACTTTTTCCTTTTTAATTCTGTTATTATGTACAATTTTATTTAAGTAATTATACTAAATTATTGTAATTAAACTTAGGGTTCCTCTCTCCTCTTTCTCTTTACATGCATGGCCACTAATCACTTTTTGATGGGCACCGTAAAATAGTATAAAAAGAAGCTTACTGGTTAAGAAAATTGTTTCAGTTCATTCCTTTCAAACCCTAAAAATTTAATAAAACAAAAAGAAAAGAGAGAGAGAGAGAGAGAGAGAGTTGAAGAGGGAGAGAAAGACCAAAGAACAGAATAAATTAAAACACACATATACATACAGAGACCCTCCTTTATCTTTCCTTCTCCACTGGCCTCTCTGCAACTCTCTCTTCTTGATGTGATTCTCCACCATATCTCTCAAAGAAAAAATTAAAAAGGAAAAAACCCATCGACCTTTACTAAAGAAAGAGAGGATTAAAGCTCAAGCACCATGGTCTTCTCTTCCATTCCAGTCTATCTAGATCCACCCAACTGGCAGCAGGTAATTTTTCTTTCTTTCTTTCCTTTTTTTTTTTCTTGGTTTCTCTCTATTTTCTTTGTATTAGCTACATAGCGTCCTCGCCAAAAAAGCCAAGAAAAAGATAAATAATATTCCTATACTTTTATTTTTATGTTCTCTTGAATATACTATGTATTTGATCTTTCTTTTTATTTTTTTTTATTTTCTTTTTCCATTTTGCAGCAGCCTAATCAGCAACCGGGAGCTGGAGGAGAAAACCCTCAACTTCCATCGCCGCCTCCGCCCTCTGGAGGTGGTGGGGGTAGTAGCTCTGGAGCAATCAGGCCTGGCTCGATGTCTGAACGAGCTAGACTGGCAAAGATTCCCCAGCCCGAAGCAGCCCTTAAATGTCCGAGATGTGAATCAACAAATACTAAATTTTGTTACTTCAATAATTATAGCCTTTCTCAGCCTCGCCACTTTTGCAAGACCTGCAGGCGGTACTGGACGAGAGGAGGTGCACTAAGGAACGTACCGGTTGGTGGCGGATGTCGAAGAAATAAAAGGAGTAAAGGTAGTAGATCGAAATCTCCGAGTAAAGCTGGGTCTAGCTCCAGTAGTGGACTTGTTTCTAATAGTTGCACCACTGATGTTATAGGGCACATGGCCCCTCCACCACCACAATTGCCAATCTTGCCACCTTTACATCATCTTGGTGACTACAATTCCACAGACATCGGGTTAAATTTTGGTGGAATTCAGCCTCCGGTGGCGGCGACAGCTGGTGGAGGTGGTGGTATGGAGTTTCAGATTGGAAGTACCAGTTCAGGTGGTGCTGGTGGTTCTTTATTATCTACTGGACTTGTTGATCAGTGGAGATTTCAACAAGTTCAGCAATTCCCTTTCTTGGCTAATTTAGAACCACCAACTGGGTTGTATCCATTTGAAGGTGAAGGGGTTGAGCCTCCAAATTACGTTGGTCAGCTTCGGTCTAAGCCGTTGGACAGTGGAGTAACTCAGCAAGCCCCCGTAAAAATGGAAGAAAATCAAGGATTGAATTTGTCAAAGAATTTTTTGGGTATTACAGGAAGTGATCAATATTGGGGTGGCAATGCATGGACTGATCTTCCTGGTTTCACTTCCTCTTCCACAAGCCATCTCTTGTGATGGTTCTTATAATCTCTTCAAAGCTCTCCCAACCAAAATCTTGGTGTTTTTTCACTGAATTAATACAGGTTCCACTAAAAGATTAAATCGACTCACCAAAGACACAGATACCACCCCCATGACCCTAACTTTGCAAGCTTCCAATCGAACCCAAGAGTCTAATCAAGAAGATGGTGATCAATAGGAAGGATGGATGGATCAAAGAACTTCTCTAGCTCTCCCTCTCTCCCTCTCTCTCCATGATCTACCAAAAGAAGTTAGAAATGGTAGGCTTCTAGTCTTGAAATTTATTTGCTTGTTATTTTTTTGTTTATCTTGTATTCTATGGGTATGTTTACAGAAGTAGCGTCTATATGTGTTCATGGAGTTGGATATATATATCTGACATGAAGGGTTTATATTGTTATAATTTGATCAAATCATGCACTGCACTAAGTGATTTTCCTTGAGATGATTATCTATATGTGAAAATTGCCAACAAGTTGTTGCTTCACAAAAAAAGGAGAACCAAAAAAAAAGCTTCTTGCTGGAATAAAGTTAATTAATTAATTAATCATCCTCATTGCCATTTATTGGCAGAACAATGTGTACATTATGTCTACATTCATTAATCTAAATTGGCTAACAGACGGTTACTTCATCGAGAGTTTTAATTTCCTTTTTTTTTTTGGTTCTTTTTCCCTTTTTTCTAAGTGAAATCTGTCTCCATTTAATGCTAGAGTTGCAGTGGGAGTTCAGTCTCATATGCTTAAGTAAAGCTAGCTCCAGAATTGACTAGCTTCACTAATTTCATGAAATGTAGGACGATCCATCCCCTGCAACTCTCTCTCTTTCCTAATATATCAAGCAATTGTAGAACCCAAAGAAAGAGTAGAACCACACGTCTACTCATGAATTTACCATTCTCTTTTTAGGTCAATACAGCAAGAGCAAGTTAATTCCTTTTCTGGATGAGCTCTCAATGGTTCTGTACTACTCCTGTTTCATTAATTTGTCGGATCTTTCATGGTAGTGAAAAGAGAGTTTCTATTGCATCATGGCTTGTTTTATCACAATCAAACTTGAACCGAGTCTTTGCCAATCTCAGTTCCCATAATCATCTATTTAGAAAATTTCAAATTCCCAGATGTTTCTTGCTTGGTCTGGAATCTCTTAGAATTTTTTTTTCCTATGGTTAGTTATTTTTCACTCACCCAAGAAAAACCGTTGAACACATATCTAAGTTTGTGCCTTTTTTTTTCTTTAGATTTTGACACTAGAAAGAGGGAGAGAGAGGGCTAAAACTTGGCTTTGGGAGCATCATTATGGGCCTACTTATTTGTTTGTTTTGTTTGGGGGCTAAAAATGATTATACAATTATTATGGGAGATTGACCAAAATGAGAAGTACTTGTTTGTTGTATATGCCAGTTTCAACCACTTAGTAGAAATATATGGCCAAGAGAGGCTAAAATAAGGCCAAAATCCCACTCAAATCCATGCAAAGAAACCCCCACTCACTCACTCACCCACTCACACATCCTCTCTCACTGGCCCTGCTCCTAGCATAGGTTCTCGAATTTTGTTAGCAAAAACCAACGTAAGACTCTGCCTCTGCTCATGGTCAAAAGTTCTCCAAGAACGTGCCCAAAGAAATGGTAAAAGAAATGAAGGAAAAAAAAAAAAAAATTCATCCCCAGCACCTTACCTCATTATACCCTTTTGTTTTTATTTTGAGTTCCCTACTTTTTCGTAGCCTGCATACACATGCATGTAAAACAACATCTAAAGTCTTATCGCTAAACCCTTTTTTTATTCAAGATTATGACGTCATTATAGTGTTAATCTTTTTTGGGTTTGCATTATATAAGAGAATGGAATCTGGGCTTTGGATCTGCTTTTGCAGTAACCAAGACTGTTCTACCAACAAGGAATAAAGTTATTCCTAAACTGTCAAAAAAGCAAAATCCCTCTCTCTTTCTTACTCTCTTTATACGTGGGAGTAGTGAAACAGTGACTGAGGATATAGTATTTTTTAGTCGGTAGGTTTGTAAGGTACAGATGAGATAGTGATCCCAAATGGGTTCATAGATAGAAATGGGCATCTAAAAAAAAGCCAAAAAGAAAGAAGAAGAAGAAGAAGAAGATTTGAAGAAGAGAGCTCGGAAATCCATGCAATTAATAATGGTTTATAATGTTTATAGTTGATGCCCACATGCATATGTAATAGTTTAGGCGTGAGTATGTTCTCTCTGTTTCTATGGCAGCTTTCGCTTTTGAGAGGTCATTGTTGTTATTACCTCTCTTTATCTCCTTTCTTTTTTCTCTGAGACTGAGATTCCAATCTATGCTCTTGTTTTTGCCTTGCTCTCTCAGTCCTCACGTTCTACCACATGTGCTCAATCATGTATTGTGTTAGATTCTTGGTCATTTATAGATGCCTGTTTAGGAAAGCATAACTTGTGATACATATTTCTTTTCAAACAAAAAGACTATAAATATCATTGACCTCAAATTTGTATACTACATTCCAATTAGATCCATGGTTTCTTTCTTCCTTTTTCTTGGAATTAATAACTTCTTGTACTCCCTAATTTTTTGAAAAAAAAAATAATAAAAAGAACATGTTAATTGTAGTATGCATTTTGCTAATGGGATATTTCTAGTAGGGAAATTCAAACTTGAGATTAATTAAACTACAATAACTGTTTTACGTTATTTTATATATGATATTAAGGTAATGAATAATATCAAAATAACATATTTTTAAACATCAAAAAAGCATATACAATAATAAATAATATGTATAATATCAAGCATAATAGTGTTAGAAATTAATGTGAAAGTGTTGTTAAAAACTTTAAGTTATGGAATTTGTAGACATTATTAATTAGTTGCGAATAATTCTTATTAACAATATATTTAAAATTTTTAATAGCATATAAGACATGTTGTTAAAGTTTAAATTTGGTGTATATGAATTATTTTTTTAATATATTTGAATTAGTTAAATATGATATAACAGAATTAATCTCATATGGTTACTTTGTAAAAAAAATTAAAAATTAAAACATTAAAAAAAAGGTAATATGGAATGTGAAGCCTACGAACATGCAACAATTTTGAATGAAGCAAACCCTACATGTGAAGCATACCTTTGAGGAGAATGACCAAAGGCAAGACAACCCAAAAGTGAGATCTACCTCTAAGATCTCGAATCTTCTATCACAGCCCTAGCTAGCTACAATTTCATTCATCAACATCACCAATTCATCATTCCCTTAATTAAGTAATTAACTACTAATACAATCTTTAATTTTTCTTCCTCATGGTGATAACAAAGAAGGGTAATTACAGTCTAACCTTTTCCAACTATATATTATATATTTACTTCATTAGGTTGTTGAATCTACAAAATTAAGTAGAAAAGAATCTGCTTTCATCTAGATTATTCTAATGGTTGAAGGTATATATATATTTTTTAATAAGCGAACATATTTTATTAAAAAAAGTCTAAAACAACTAGATTACAAAAAAAAAAAACAATCTAGTCGTTAAAAACGTATTATTCATCTGGCAGAGTCAGGTTTGAATCTCCACTTCTACAATTGACCTACTCAAAAGAAAAATCCATTTATGAAATATTTATATATTTTATGTAATGATGATTATACATCTAAAATTTGAACTAAAAAGTGAGATTATAAAATGATTTTAGCATGATAAATTTAAAAAAAAATCGAATCTGCT
Source organism: Hevea brasiliensis (assembly GCF_030052815.1). NCBI lineage: Eukaryota > Viridiplantae > Streptophyta > Magnoliopsida > Malpighiales > Euphorbiaceae > Hevea > Hevea brasiliensis. The sequence goes on from NC_079500.1 coordinate 96,443,412, forward strand.
AATTAATAATCTGCAGAAGGCAATCTAAGAGAAAGATGTGGACTTGTTCAAGGAATGATCGCTGAAGGCCCTTAGGGTCCCCATGTATTACAATTATATGGCAGAAACATATAGAAAATTTTAAGTATTTGTTAATTATCTTCTTCTTTTATTTTTCTTCTATTATTGTTTTAAATTTCTGTTCTATATGATTCTTCGCAATCAATAAGGCACGTCACTGTGTACACTTTTGTGCTCTTTTGACTTGTGGAGAAGAAAGAAATATGAAAACTCATGGTATGCCCAAGTTCATGTCAATATTTTAAAGTGCATATATGATAATATATATTCTCACTGATTGTCCCCTCTTATCCATTGTTCTTCATTCATTTAACTTTATAGAGAAAATGGACAGGGATTATATCCTGTCGATGTAGTACAATATACTTTTTCATGTCTAGATATGAATATTTAGAGTGTGAAATTTATAAGACTGAATATCTATGGATAACTCAACATCAAAACAAGGGTCGACTCTAATATCATGTAAAGAAAAATGGACCATATCTAATTTGACCCCAAAAGCTAACTTAGGGATGGGAGAGAATTTTCTAATCAAATCTTTATGTTAAATACTTCTGTTTCATATCTGATTGATCGATGTTGGACGATGCAAACAAAAATTGAAATTAATGTTTTTTTTATATAATTAAAGTATGGTAAATTTATCATGAACTTTAAAGACCTTCAATCAATCAATACATTAAAGATAATATTTTTTTTTCTTAATAGTTGTTTCATTGCGCTTACTTTTATTATTGCCTTGGTTTTAATATTAATTATTAATTTATTTTCCTCTATGGCCAAAGGTACCAATTTGGTGATTTGAATATATATATTTTACATATGCTTTTCCATTACATCATCCACAAAATACCAAATTACATCATCCACCACATACCAAATTTTTAGTGGAATTTTGCGTAAAGAAGCACTAAATTTCATTATCAAACATGCACACATAGGCCTTTAAATATTCCATACTAAATCATGCAATAATAATCAAGCCAAACACACATGTTTTCATATTGAGAGAGAAAGAGACAGAGACACAGTGATGGAAAAATATATTTGACCAGAACAATGGACTCATCATCTTTCGTGAAAGTGATCAATATATATATATATATATAGTCATTGTGGTTATTCAACACTCAAAAAGACTTGATTAAGAAATTAAGCTTACTCTACACCAAAGTTAAGGACTAATTACTTGGAACTTTCCTTCTTCGAATGATTAGAAAGACTTTCCTTTGACTAGAAGTCTTCATGTCATATAACTTAATACTCATGTATTTATCTTATATATAGTACAAAATTATTAATAATTTAATGTTCAATCTCTTCAATCTCAGTATATATAACCCCACAAAATATTATTACAATATTTTGACTACTAGAGGTTTTTGGGAGTTGGGGTGGGGGAGAGGGTTTACATAATTCTAAGCAATCATGCATCTCTTTTTTTCATAATTGTAGGCCAAGTTGAAGCAAATCTGTCCTGTTTGGAGGACATCATCAGGTTAAAATATTTTATTTAGCAATATATATAAATAAATAATTATAATATAGGTTTTTAATTTCGTTACCTCATGCAAGGTTAATTAATGATTTGACAACCTCATAAAAAGTAAAAGGCTGGGTGTTCTTTTTTAATCTAATGTTTAGGGCAATGTTTTGGGTTCATCCATTTTAAATAAACCAAACATTTAAAAGTGAAAAAAAAAAGCATAAAATTGAAGGCTGAGAGATATATCCAAAAAGAAATGGGAGCCATGATTTAACAACCTACACATTTTCTTTCTGCAAATTAATTCCCAAAATCACACTTCTACTAATTTTATTCTCAAATTTAACTAAAATCACTATAGAGCTTGATGTGATCTTTGGGTGTATTCAAATGATCTAATTTTGGATTTAAAAGTTTTTTTTTCTTAATTTTTATTAATGAATCACAATTTAATTTATAAAAAAAAAAATTACTAAAAAGCGTGAATATTTTTCTAAAAAATTCTCATATAGAAAAGAAAGTAATGGACTATTCTTATATATTATCATGCATATAAAGATATGCATAAGCTAGTCAAATCTTAAGAACTAAAAATTGAGTGACTCATTTTTTCTATAATGACTGATTAAACTTAGATTATATTTAATATAGCGTAATGTAATGCAATGTCATTATCATGCATTACGTTATTGTATTTGATTGCAAAAGAAAAATAAAAGTAAAGTAATGCAATGTAATGATAATTTTTTTAATATTTAATTTATTTATGGTGTTAATAATAAGAGATAATGATTACAGTAATTGGTGATCGAGTGTTAGTAGTAACTAAGCAGTGGTGGCGACAAAGTGAAAGTAATGATGATGATAATAGCCAGGTGGTGATGGCAGAAGTGTCTAAGTAGTGGTAATGATAGTCTAGTAGAAGTGGTAATAATGATATTGATAGTGGTGATAGGATAATGGTGGTGGCAAAGTAGGAGTAGTGGAGATTAGAGCGGTGGCTAGGTAATAATAGTAACGATAGTTAACAATAAATGAAAAAAAAAATCAAAACAAATAATTATGATTATATTTATTTTTATATATAATGATTATTATGTTATTTTAAATGTAACTAATTATATTACGTAATTATTATTTTACTATATCAAATTTATTTTTATATTACATAATACTGTGTAATTATATCATGACTTTGATTACGTGATGCTAAATAAAAACTTAATTCTTAAGTAATAATATATTTTTGCCTTTACTAAAAGTGATTAGATAAAAATTAGATAGTGCTAAGCAAAACATTTAATTCTTAATTAATAATGGATTTAATTCTTTCTAATATATTATGATGCTAATTACTAGCCTACAAGCTTTGACCAAGATTTAAACCAATGGAATAAGAGTTGTGTGGTTTTTAGTTCTTTCTCATATCTCTCCATCAAATAAAAAGAAATTAAATAATTAAATAAATAAATAAATATCTTCTCTGATTAACTAATTACAGAATAATGAAAGATTATGTGAAAATTTTTGTCTCCAAAAACCATTGGATTGAATGATTTGCTGTGAAAGGTGTGGGGATATCAGAGGTCCATGGAGAGGATACTATCTCTAATTTTGATGTAACACTTTTTGTTTGTTCTGAGGCTCCAACACAAGGGTCCTCCTTAATTATTTCCCTCTTTTTAAAATTGTGTTCATGCCTTACTAGCTTTAAGCCCTAAAAGTAGATTAGATTGGACCAATCCTTTCATTTAAATTTAAAAATAAATAATGTCTCATTAATCAAGCCTTTCACTAGCTAAGCTAAGGGATTTGATTACCCAAAATTGGTGGTGCCAATTAATAAGAACAAAAGAGGATCAACCACCATTGTCTCACTAACTCACTATATATTGTCTTTACTTATGGGCCAAGAGTTAAAAGGTAACAATAATCAAGAAACCCAAAATGATTTTTAGGAGTGGCAATACATCGAGTTTTTGTGAATATCGATTTAACTGAATTTTAATATAACGGTTTTGAATAGTATATAATCAAAATTTAGAAAATTTTTAAATTCATCCAAATCTTCAAGGCATATATTATTCATTCATATTTTGAATGTATAAAATCACAGCTTGAAGTGGTGTTAGTAATTAGTGCGTGCGTGAAATATATGACTTAATATATTTAGATAAAATTATTATAGTTTTATTAAAAGATATATATATTTTCTGTCCCGTGTGTATGCATGTTCTTAACTAATTAAAAAAAAAATACACCTTAAGTAATGTTTGTGGGAAAAAAATTAATATTCTAACAATTAAATGTCAATTTAATAATGTAAAATGTCATAGAATTTATTTAACATTATTTTTTGAATTTTTCACTATTGAAAAATGATCGTTAGTACATTAATTAAATCATATTAAAAATAATTATATTTGTTAAAATTAACATATTTTAATTAAATAAACTCTACCATATAATATCCTTAAATTACTTTTTTAATTGCAAAAAAAATAAATTTGAACCACAATTTTAAATAAATTTAGAAATTCAAGTCTTAAATAATTTCCTTATCTTTAGGAATTTATTATAAATTAAAAAAAATCATTTTTATATATAAGCTGATATTCATCTTATACTTCATCCACTTTCATGTAAAAATATAAACCTGTTTTAATGCAATTTTTAACTATACTCGCTCTCTTATTTTATTTTATTTTTTCAATATGTATTTTTTAATATATAATTATTTATATCATGAAATAAATTCTCTAAGTACCTACTCAATGAATTAATTGAATATAATATATCAAAAGCTTTCAAGTTTTGAAGAAGTGATGCCATGTCCCAGAATTTTCCTTTTTTGAAAAAAGAAATTGCATCACTTTTATGAATCAACTTATTTTACATGACAATTACAAAGAATTTCTCTAATTGAAAGACAATTCAAGTTAAATAAACTTAATTTCCATTTGTTTTTTTAAAATATATTTTTTTATATTTTTTAGTGTTTTGAGCATTTAAAAAATAGTTAATAATAAATATTTTTATTAAATGAAAAACTAAGTAATTTGTAAGGAAGAAAACTTCATCTTTTTAAAAGGGAAAGTTATTTTTAGATTTTGATAATTTTATTAAAATATAAAAATATCTATAAATATATAATATAAATATATACCATTAGTTTAATATTACAACTAAATAATAAAAAATATTTTTATTGAAATATTTTATTAAAAAAATATTTCTGTAGAAAATATTTTTTATATATAAGTTATTTTATATGAAATAAATGGAGCTTAATATAAAAGCAGTTGTACCACTATAAGAAATATTAGATTTAGTAGTAAAAAAAAATTATTATAAAAAATATAAAATTTTGTTACCACAAATTTATGGAAAAAATATATGAATTGATTGTGATCACAGATACTTTACAATAAAATTGTGATTATTGGAAAGAAGTTATTAAAAGTAAAAATTACTGTTGGAAAAAAATTTCAATGATAATAATAATTAATTAATTTTTTTTTATATTAGTAGCAGCAATCGTTTATATTGCTGTATAATTTTTACTGTTAATTCTAATATTTATTATAGTATACATATACAATATAAATATATATCATCAGTTAAATATTACACCTAAATAAATGAAAAATATTTTTATGAAAAATATTTTTTTAGAAAATATTTTTATGAAAAATATTTTTTTAGAAAATATTTTTCATAAAAATATTTTTTATATACATTTTTTTTTGTAGTAGAAAATAAGTATCTCCTACCCCACTGGGTTAAGTCTAATTTAATTGAGATTTTCTCTATTATCGAACACTCGACCTTACTTAAGAGATAACAGAATTTTTAAAATATAACCCAAAAGCAGCTGCTTCCATGCTAAAGAGAAACCCATATCTATACTCTCATGAGGCTTCAAGTTGCGAAGCCATAGTTTTATGATCAAGATAAAAAGTTGCAAAGAAAACTGCAAAATTGACAGAAAAACTGAAAAAATTGCTGCTTCCAAATTAAAGCAACTTGCAGATCAAGCTAAGTTCTTTTTGCGTGTTACAGTTATGTTGCCTGCTTTTTTTTTTTTTTCTTACCTGTTTAATTGGACCACTTGATGTGGAGGACCTTAATAGTTTTACCACAAAATCAATCACCATGTTGGCTATATGCAAGTAATCTACCAGCTTACCATTAAAAAAAAAAATAAAATAAAATCTTCCACTTATTAATTTGGAATAATTTATAGTTTTGGCTAAAATAATTAAAGCATTTTGGATCATAAATTAAAATTCGAATGATAAAGGTCTATGGCATTTTGGGTCTTCAGTTTTAGTCCAAAGGAATGTTGTTAGCATCTCTATCGGTTAAAATGATTGGAATTTCTTTCTTGCTCCTCTATTTTTATGAGTAAATTATGCTGACGGTCTCTTAATTTAAATTATTATTTTATTTTAATCACTTTAATGCTATTTTATAAAAAATAAAAAAAAAATTATTTTATATGTAATAGTAGATTTTTAAATTATTTTTTTAACTAACACTCAATTAATAGTTAATCAAAATAAATTTATAAATTATAATCTATTGTGTATTATTTTTTATTTTTATATAGAAAGTAAAATATTAATAAAATATCATATATTAATAAATTTAATTTAAATAAAAATAATTTTATTCATAATAATTATTAATTAATTTCATCATAAAGATAACAAAGAGAAAAGAAGGAAAATATGGCAAATGAATAATTTTATTCTTAATCTAGAAACCTATCATTACATGTTAAGATGATTTTTTCTAAAATAAAATTAAATTTGAGGGATTTTATTTTAATAAATTAAGTTGAGTGATTGAAAATAAATAATTATATAAGTTGAGAAACGTTTGATGCAATTTACCCATTATATTTTATCTTTAAAAAAAACATGATAATAATAGAAAAAATTCAATTAAAATACAAATTACCATAAATTCATTCTTTTACTCTCTCATTTTCATCTTAAAATTGAAATTCAAAATCAAATATTCAATAATTCCAACATCAAAAATATTTTTTTTTTCTTAATTTCACTCATCGTCATTCAACTTTAAGGATTATTTCATATTGTTCCTTAATTTCAATTTGTATAATAAAAATGCTCAAATTTTAATTTAATACCACCCAACATCCGTCTGACCAAATTCTATTGGGTACTCTAAGAGAAATTGATTTGGACATGCCTAAGTAAATTAGACACAATAAAATATAATTCAAAATTTGATTTGTCTAAAAATAAAGAAAAAAAATAAAATGAAAGAGTTATCATTAATATTTCAACTATAATTCGAGAGATTATTCTCTCCATGTAGCTGAGAGAGAAATATTTTTTATTGTGTCTAATCCATCGAGGCATGTTTGAATCAACTTCTGATCAAAATACCCAACAGAATATTATATCTTATGTAGTTTTTATATGTTTATACCAGAATTTAATTTTAATATTTTTGAACCCCAATTAATTAATGGGTTTGAAATATTAAATTAAATTATCAATTTCATATGATCAAACCCATAGCTTAAACTGGCAGAAGATCAACAACCAATGAGTATTAATTACATAGAGCTAGACCGATTAAATAATTATCTGTATAAGTAGATGTTATTTATTCAGTGTTTAAAAATATTTACTGAAAATAAGCATGGGAATGCAGTAGTGGGCAAGTGGAGAAGGTAGTGTAGTGAGTGGTTATGGGAGATGTGGGTGGTTACTTGGTAGTTATAGAAGTTATAGAAGTGGGGATAGTGGTGAGAGAAAGGTGCTAGTAGTGGAGAAAGTGGCAACCACCTTATTTAGGAGGTTTTTTTTATTTATTTGTTGGGTGCAGCTAATAGTTGATAGACACCCAAACAGGTGAACTAGAGTGTTTGGCACCCATCAGCTTAAAAAAATAAAGCTGATAACTGATGGGTAACTGATATGGTACCCATCAGCTGCAGTTTGTATCAATTTTATTTTTAGAGTTATTTCTTCTCAGCTAATAGCTGATTTGGTTTTATTTTTTATTTTGATCATATTATCTTTTTTTAGTTAACTTAAAAATTAATATTATTAATACTTTTATCTTTTTTATTTATAATTTTAACATTTTAATTAACGTATTTAAACTTTGTTAAAATATTTTTTTATTAATAACATAAAATATAAAATATTTATTTATATCTAAATACTTAAAATTAATTATAAATTTTTTTATTAACAATAATAATTACTTTATTATTTTATATATATTTTTAGAGTTATTTAATTTTTTTAAATAATTATTTTCTAATTTCAATAATAAAATAAATGATATTATACGATAGATTAATAATTATATATTTATTTTAATAATATAATAAATGATATAATATATTAATTTAATAATTATATATTTAATTTAATAATAAAATAAATAATATATTATAATAAATTTATAATTTTATATTTATTTAAATAATAAAATAAATTATATGATATATACCCTTATTAGTCATTTCACATATCAACAGTAACAGCTAAATATAGTTTTACCAAACACTTAATATAAATCAGCTATTATCAGCTATCAGTAATAGTTATCAGCTAACAGCTATCAGTTTTATTCAACAGTTAAACCAAATAGGCCCTTAGTCATGAAGCAGAATTTTTCTATAAATAAACGTACTAGGCAAAAGCAAAACGATAATACATAGCCAATCAATCCTGACAGAAATAATGTCTTAACTCACATTATCTCTAGTTCCGCAATCTTTGCCTTTTTAAGCAATCTTTTATTTTTTCAATCAAGCAATCAGTCTTTTATTTTTAATTCAAGTGATCGATTTACTTTTTTCCTGCACATATTTTAATTCATGTAAGTGATCTTTTCAATTTTCAATGCAAATTATTATTCTTTTAATTCGTATTTCCTTTGAAGTAATAAGCTCATTTAATTTTCAATATTCAATTTACTTTTCAAGCAATAATTTAATTTTCTGCCAAGCGATTATTTACTTTTTCAAATGCACAAATTTAATTTTCTAAACAATCAATTTACTTTTTTGCAAAATAATCAATTTACATTTTCAATGCACAAATTTACTTTTCCTACAAAGCGATCAATTTACTTTTTAAATGCACAGATTTAATTTTTAGTCAAGCACTCAATTTACTTTTTCAGTATAATCTTTATATTTTCTACAGTAATAAATTTACTTCTCAAGCACAATTTTACTTATCAATGCACAAGCTCGCATTCAAGTTTCTTCAAGCGATCAAATCTTTTTCCAATTTCACAAAAGTTGAATGAGTAAAGATTCTAACGAAGCACATCTTAGCGGTTATATACAAATTATTTTTTACAAAATAAAAAGAAGCCCTAGAATCCAAAAAAAAAAAAAATCAAAGTTAATTAGGTCCATTGTGTAATTGATCAATGTGATTGTTAACAAATCATGAATTGGTCCCAAAATGTACCATAAAAAAAAATGAAGCTACATGAATGGCTACCAGAAGGTTTGAATTGGCCAAAGAGAAGGTGGTGGGTCTCTGCAATTGTAATGTGGTCCAAGAATCAAATTTCACAAACCCAAAAGCAGCTGCTTCCATGCTAAAGAGAAACCCATATGTCTACACTCTCAATTCACGCTTCAAGTTGTGAAGCCATTTTTTTATGATCAAGATAAAAAGTTGCAAAGAAAACTGCAAAATTGACAGAAAAAAAAATGCTGCTTCCAAATATTAAAGCATCTTGCAGATCAAGCCAAGTTCCTTTTACATGTTACAGTTCTGTTACCTTATTTTTCTTTTTAATTGGACCACTTGATGTGGAGGACCTTAATAGTTTCACCACAAAACCAATCACCATGTTGGATATATGTGAGTAATCTACCATCTTATCATTAAAAAAATTTATAAAAAAAAAAATATCCACTTATTAATTTGGAATAATTTGTAGTTTTGGGCCAAAATAATTACAGCATTTTGGGTCATAAATTAAAATTCGAATGATAAAGGCCTTTGGCATTTTGTTTTTAGACCCAACAAAATTTGTTACTGGGCCTAAATTTGGGTCTCCAGTTTTAGTCCAAAGGAACGTTGTTAGCATCTCTATCGGTTAAGTTGAGTGGAATTTCTTTCTTACACCTATAATATATGAGCAAATTATGCGGATTGTCTCTTAATTTAAATTATTATTTTATTTTAATTATTTAATTTTAATTTATTAAAATAAAATTTCTCAATTTTTATTTTATTTTATAAAAAAAATCTCTTTTATTTGTAATAGAAAATAAAATTTTAAATTATTTTTTTAACTAACACTAAATTAATATTTAATCAAAATAAATTTATAAATTATTATCTATTGTTTATTATTTTTTATTTTTATATAGAAAGTAAAATATTATTTTAAATTTTATGTTATTATAATTTTATTCTTAATGTGGAAACTTGCTATTGAAAATCAAGATATTTTTTTTTAAATAAAACTAAATTTGAGGGATTGTATTTTAATAAATTAAAATTGAGTAATTGAAATTAAATAACCACATAAATTAAGAAACAGTTTATGCAATTTACCTATTATACTTTACCTTAGAAAAAACACAATAATAATAAAAAAAAAATTCAATTAAAAATTAAAATAAAAATTACCACCAATTCATTCTTTCACTCTCTCATTTTCATCTTAAAATTGAAATTCAAAATCAAATATTCAATAATTCCATCATTAAAAATAATTTTTTCCTTAATTTAACCAATTGTCATTTATCTTTAAGGGTTATTTCGTATTGTCCTTTAATTTCTATTTATATCATAAAAATACTCAAATTTCAATTTAATATCATCCAACATCCCTCTAAATAGATTTTGTTTGGTACTCTGAGAAAAATTGATTTGGACAAGCGTAAATAGATTAGATATAATAGAAAATAATTTAGAATTTAATTTTACCTAAAAATAAAAAAAAATAGACAAAATGAAAGAGTTATCGTTAATGTTTCAACTAGAATTGAAGAGATTGTTCTGTCCATGTAGTAAAGAGAGAAATATTTTTTATTGCAACTAATCCATCTAGACATGTTTGGATCAATTTCTAACGAAATACCCAATACAATATTATATCTTATATAATTTTTATAAAATAGAAATTATTTAGTGTAATTATTATATATATATAATGGATAGATTTTGAAATATATAATTATCATGGTATATATAGTGATTGTATTCTAAAATTTTCCAAAAGTGCAGGTACATGGCTGCAACAATTGAGATTGGATTTGCATATACAATCTTGCAAATGGCTTTCACATGCATCATACCAAGTTGCCACAGGAAATAGGGTGAGGAGTGAAGATGGAAGCCTTGTTTTTAACTTTCATGGTGACAAGGTATTTGGCCTTCTAAATTATTTATTTATTTATTTATCATGATTGAAACAGTTTGTTTGTTTTTAAATGTCCTTTGGAATGCTTGTGATTAGGACTCAAACACTGGGTCCAAGGCGGATTGAGACATTGGGACATGTCCACATCAATTCCTTATCCATTGGAAAGGGTGTGTGGCTCCAGGGCTTACAGTCATTGACCCATCTTCCCTTAATAAATTCAGAGCAACCTTAACCCCTCCACCATAAAAACCTTTGTGTGTTTTGGAGAGAAAAATATTAAAGATGGCACCTTCTTTCTTCATCCATGGCTTCTCTTGTCTTGAGGATTCCCACTTGTATTTTCCTCTTGGTTTCACTTATCATCTTGACCACCAACACTGCCACCTTAGAAGTTGATCTCGTCGAAGTTAAAGTCCACTTCAAAGACGTTTACAAGCTTTATAAGTTATTTCATTGGGTTAATGATAGAATTTCAATACTACCAATTACAATTTTTATTTCTGAATGATCCGATTTAGTTCGGATGATGTATGTAAGATTTTCCTGTATAAGTCAACATGATGAATAATTATAATATAGCTTATTTTAAAATTTCTCTTCTATGAAGTGCAGGTACATGGTTGCAAAAATTGTGACTGGATTTGCATATACAATCCTGCAAATGGCTTTCACCTTCAACCAAATTGCCACAGGAAATAGGGCATCAGAGTGAAGATGGAAGCCTTGTTTTTTACTTTTATGGTGACAAGGTATTTAGCCTTCTAAAATATTTATTTATTTTTAAATGTCTTTTGGAATGCCTCTGATTAGGATTCAAACAATGGGCCTAAGGTGGATTTGGACATTGGGACATGTCCAGTCCAATTCCTTGTCCATAGGAAAGGGAATATAGCTCCAGAATTAATGATATAAATATTTTTAATTGATTTAGATTGACACTAGTTCATGTGAGAACTCAGTTTTAGAGGTAATTTTAATATTAATGCACCAAAATTCAGGGGTAAAATACTAAAATTTTAATATAATTTTTCACAAGCTTGATTCTTAGAGTCATTTGATTAATTACAGACGTAGGTAGTGAGTTTCTTACCCAGATAAGCAGACGAAGATTAGAAAAAATTTACTTAAGATTTGATTTTTTTTTTAAATGAAATAAAAATTTCATTAAATTTTGAGGGATTACAAGGGGAGGCTAAAAAGTAAAGTCCAAAACAACAAATACAATCCAAAAAACCTAAAATCCATGGTAATAAATCCGGCCCATAAAAACAGCAGAGATGCGAGAGAGAAATCTCCAGAAATAGTTGGTCCCTAGACCTCTCCATTGAAGCTATACCACACAGTATCACTAGCAGACCTTCACAAGCAGCCCATAGGCAAACTCACAGCATCAACAACACTACACAGCACAACCAAAGCAAAACACAAGCCTAGACATGGCTAAATTTACGATGGACGCTTCATAAAAATTTACTTGTGTTTGGCATTTCAGGTAATATCATATTTATTAGTTATTGGTGCATTATTTATTAGGGTCTATAATATTCTATAATTAACCATAATATTTTACTTGAATATATTATGAAAATAAAGTAAAGAGATCTTCCCCATAATATATATAACTTTACAGTAGATTCTATGTTATTTTTTTAATCATATAATATTAATTTTATTTTTCTTTGTGTAAAATAGAAAGCATATTTTAAACATTCAATTTTTTTTTATTATTATAAATGAGTTACACAAGAGGGAAACTGTCCTCCATCCCATACAACTTCATTAATTCCATCCAATTGATATTTAAATTAAAGGTAAAAGGCAACTTTTAGTCTCTCAAATTTACACAAAAAATTACTTGACATTCTTATTTTTAGTTGCATACCATTTGATTTGAATTTTATAAAAATGTAACGATTCAATCCTTATAGTTGTTGAACTCGCAGGTGCATTACACCTTTCTTAACTTCAAGAGTTTAATAGCTATAATTTTATAAGTTTAAGAATTACAAAATTAAAAAATTAAGGGTTAAACATTACCCTTATAAATTTTAACTTTTAAAAAGAATAATTATTAATCTATACCTTAAGGTTAACATTTAACCCCTCAAATGCATAAACATTGATGAAATGAAAAGTTAACTTAGTCTTTTTAAGAATCCAAACAACTTTAATAAAAAGTTAAAAGTTATTCTCTTATTAATTTTGTACCAAATACCCTCTTAAGGGTTTAATATACAAGTATATATTTTATAAAGTTTAGGTATCAAATAGATAACTAAAAGTGATATTGCTAAGTAACTTTATGTATTGCTTCCAAAATTATATTATAAAATCAACATATTGAAAAATTAAAAGTTCAACATATATAGCTAATATCACACCACACTAAAAACGTTGTATTCCACGCAGTTCAATTTGAAGGCAGTGATTGAACTAGACTTGTCAATGCAGTGACTAGATCTCCTAAAATGGCCGAGACTATGATCTTCAGAGTCGATGCCACCATCTTCAAATATTTCAAGGCTTTCTCCCAAATTTGATTGCTGGGAACCATATTTTGCAATGCAAGCCACTTAAGTCGGTTGCATCAACGACATGATTATTATTGAAATGACTTCTTTACCGAGCCTCATAAATCATCTCTTTAACACATGCCACATGAAAACTATATTTCCCACAACTGGAAACATAAGCCCATCCCTTCGGACTTTTATTTGCATAATTTTGTTTTTGCATTTTAGGCACTTGGATTTTACCCTTTTTTTCAGCTCCAGCTTCACCCCTTCACCTTGTAAAGTATGTGGGAGTTCTGCACAATTAGGATGCATGTAATAGGGATCACCATCGGAGTTGGTTTGATACACGAACCCTTTTATGTCTCTCCCACATGCATCACAAACCATATCACCTATTATTGGGGATTTCTTATGGAAAAAGAATGTGCATCTTTTGAAGAAAGGGTGGTCGAAAGTAGTAGAGGAAGGGATTGCAGTTGCACATCTCTTGTGCAAGTGAAAGTTGCATTCCTTACATTCATAGCATACCCCAATCCCTTGCTCTTTGCATCCATCACAACTGAATGGTGTTGGAGGACATTTTAGGCAAAGCTTGTGCAGTGGGTGGGTAGCATGTTGTATCTCCGTAAGTAACATGATGTTGAATTGCAGTTTTCCTGCAAACAAGCACTCCCATAACTCCATAGAAATTAAGAAAAAAAAAAGTTGCCAATATCGGTGTTAGTGACGAATTAAGGTGGTAAAAATTAGCAAGGATAAGTTTTCCCTGACACTATGTTTGGAAGAACGGTAAAGATTTTAAGGCAAGGTTTTTTTAATATGAGGTAAAGTAATAGAAAATAATTTAAAATTTTTTTAATCTCATCTTATTTTAGGAAGATACAGTAAATGATAGTTTAATAATTTTATATTACGTAGAGAAAATAAATGAAAAGGTAAAGTAAAATATAAAGATTAAAAAAATATATTTATTATGTAAGAGATATATTTTAATATTTAAATTGATCAAAACTATTTTTCAAAAGTATTTTTTGTATCAAATATTAATTAGAAATTTTTTAATAATAATTATTATTATTTTCTAATATTGAATGTTTAAATTTTCTGCAGATCTTTGGTAGTGAAATTCATTTTTCTCATACAAATGTTTTTTTTTTTTTTAAAACAATTTGTCATACAGATGCTTTCATTGTATATTTCAACAAATTTCCTACCTTAATAGTAGCAAAATTATGCATGCTGGAAATGAAAGAAATACTAATTAAATAGATTTAGTACTGCAATAAGAGTAAAATTATGCCTTGGTAAAAATAAATAAATAAATAAAACTATGCATGGTTAAAGATAAAATAAAAGGTAAAATGTTCAATTTCACCTATTTATTTATTAAGGAAGTTTAATTTAATTTTTTTTTTAATTTTTTTTATCCAAATTAGCTTAAAAATTAAAATTCATGAGCTAAATTTGACTTCTTAATTTAAATAAAAATTTAAAAGTTTAATTTCTTGATTTTGTTATTTAAAGCAAAAATCAAAAATTTTATTTTTTAATTTTTTAATTTTTAATTTTTAAATTAAACTAAAATTGAAATTTTTAGATTAATTTAAAAAAATTTAAAATAAATTAAATTGAACTTTAAAAAAAAAAACATATAGGGGTAAAATGGACATATAAAGCAAAAGGAAATTTTCGAATAGTCAATGAGGGTCTTGCATCCTGTTGTCGTTTTTTAGTTGAAATATGTTTTGGTGGGTGTCTCCTTCTTGCCAGTTGTCCGGCTCTTATTGGCTCAATTACCTATCAGAAGAACGGTAGTGTTTAGAGGAGAGAGGGCCGCACCGATTAGATGGTCAATGGTGGGCATTCGATTAATCGAATATGATATTTTAATTAATTAAATTATTAATTAATTTTAAAATTATTAATTAAATTAAATTAAAAATAAGAGAAAATAAAAATTAATCAAAATTGAAAATATTCAATTAATTATAATCGAATTAATTAAAAAAATAAAAAATATATTTTATATTATTAATTATTTAATAAAATATTAATAAAAATATATTTATATTCTTTTTTATTTATAAAAAATAAAAAATATAATTTAATATTAATAAGATAATAATTAGAAGTTAAATATTATTATAAAATTATAAAAATAATAATTATAAATAATATAATATTAATAAAATTATAATTAATATATTAATTAATTAAATTTTGATTTTTTCAACTAATTTAGTTATCAAATTAAAAGTAATTAAATTAATAATTAAAAATTATTATTATTAATCAAAAATAAAAAATAACCAAATTTAGTCTTATGAAAATAATCAAATTTCATGATTTAGTTCATTTCATGATTCAGATCAATTATTTGATTATGACAGAATAATACAAACCCTAGCTGTAGCACATCCGCATATGGGAAACTCTCTCCTTCGATGGACTTGGATGGGCTCAGCGCTAAGGATTAGTGCAGCCCCGTAAAAACTTTGGCCGAGATTTTTTTTTTAAATATTTTTTATCCTTGACTAAAAATTTTTATATTTATATAAATATTAGGTGAAAAAATTTAAAAGTAAATCACATGTTCTTATATAAATTTATATAAAAATTTTAATATTTATGTAAGTATGCAAGACTTTAAAAATAAATCATCTGATCATATCTCTATTAATTTCATATGATTATATGAAAATTTTTTACAAGTCAAATATTCAAGTGGTTTAATTTAATTTTTATTTATTATTATTTTTAAATTTTTATTTTTATAATTAATAACATCATTTAACTCAATTCATAGTAAATAATTAATAAGGATAAATGTATCATTTTGCATATCTTAAATTTAAAAATGTTATTGGTCGGTGGCTCTCACTAGAATAATTATATAGTATCCCTGCTATTCCATGTAGGATAATCTATATGAAATGACAACCCAAAAAAGTATTAACGCACATATATATAAATGGATCCCATGAAATAATAACTACCAAATAACGAGTTCCAAAAAATAGTAACTATTTAGCAATTTGAAAAAAAAAAAAAAATAACTCTATTCACTTATATAATACTTGATTTTTTTATTGTCATTTCATGTCAAATGTTAACATATAATAACAAAGACACTATATAATTTCTAAAGCAAAGGGTTTGGATATTATTGATATTGAACATCATTTTTATAATTAATCCCTACATGTCAAATTCACTGCAATTACAACTACTTAACTCAATTTAACTCAACTAAGTATTTATCTCAAAAATGAATTGGGATTGGCTATATGGATTCTCTTTCTCCACCCTAAACGATTTTGAGTTAAATCCTCGAAAATGTGTAATACTTATAGGTTATGTTGTACTACTCTCCTCCAAGTCAGTTTAGGTCTACCCCTTTTTTTTTCTATCATCTAACCCAATGTGCTCTATTTGTTTAATTGGAGTATCTGTATATCTACGCTTCATATGACCAAACCGCTTCAATCTCCCTTCTCTCAACTTATCATTAATTGGCACTACTCCTACCTTTTCTCTAATACTTTCATTACAGACTTTATCTAGTCTAGTATGACCACTCATTCACGTTAACATTTTCATCTCCACAACTCTCATCTTAAACGCATGCTACTCCTTCATTACCTAACACTTACTATGAAATTACAGGTAGAAGCATTACAGCTACTACTATAATGAAAAATTAATCTAAGTTTATATGAAATTAGAATACTATAAAACTTATAAGTCATTATTATTGTTTTGTATATTTTTAAATTATACCATGTATCATTCAATTAATTGTTATTAATTGTTTAAATTATTTTACTGATTTAATATTATTGGCTTAAAAGTTTTTTAAGGAGTCAAGGAGATTTTCCAATTTCACCAACAAGGTATGTTTTGATTTAATAACCTTAATTTAACTCCAATTATACATTTTCATAACTTTTCTCATCTCTGTCTTTTCACCATATAGTTGTTAGATTTTGGCTTTAGAAACACTTTTGATGAATTTATTGGGCCTTGTAGCATAAAAGCTTGTATGTTAAGTAGAAATGAGAGAAATTAAAAAAAAAAAGGGAGAGATTTAAAAAAAAAAAAGGTGAGTCCTTATCTATCTACAAAGTGTTTTTCTGTGTTTATAATCTTAAAACATTTGTGCTTTTTTATAAAAATTATTTATTAATTAGGGTTAATTTTACTTATTGTCTTTCAACTTAGATGATTGTATTAATAGTGTCTCTCAATTTTAATTTATATCATAAAAATTATTGAACTTTAATTTGACTATCATTAAAATTCCTATGACTTGCTATTGTTAGTTTTCAAATTAATTTATAGCTAAATTTCATTTATCGTACATCAACTTAAATAACTATACTATAGACGTCCGTTAACTATGAATTGTATCACAAAAATCTCTATATTTAAATTTAATATATAAATAATTTTTAATAAAAATTTGCTTGATAATAATTGAAGATTGGATGCATTATTTTGCTAATATATATATATATATATATATATATATATATATATATATATATATATATATATATATATATATATATGATTTTTATTTTAAAGAGATAGAAAATAAATAAATAAAAATCATAAAATTTAAAGTAACTATAAAAGTTTGAAAGAAAATTAAATGATCATAATTTATTATTTATTATGTATATTTTTATAAAAAATTTCAAAGAAAAATATATTAAATTAAAATTTAGAAATTTTATATTTCGTTTTAATACATTTTTTTAGACTTTGAATATCATTAGAAAAAAGTCAAATAATATTTATTTACCTTCAGAATTCATTGAGTTAGTGATAAAATTTGAATCCTACCAATTATAATCTTTATTTTGAATGACCAAATTATATATGTTAAGTTTTTCCTAAATTATAATTATAATAAAATTTGCTTATAAAGAAATTCTTTATTTTTGAATACTAAAATAAACCATCCTAGTTTTAGAGACCATATCTTATAGTTTTTACAAATATGAAATTATTTGATTTAACTGTTGTATATATAATAAATAGATTTTGATCATAAACTATAATTAAATTTATAAAAATTTATCATAACCAATAGTTCTGATTAACACAATAATTGTATATATATTTTAAAATTTATCTTCTATGAACTGCAGGTACATGGTTGAACAATTGTGATTGGATTTTGCATATGCAATCCTGCAAATGGCTGTCACCTTGTACCAAATTGCCACAGGAAATGGGGTGATGAGTGTAGATGGAAGCCTTGTTTTGGACTTTCACGGTGACAAGATAATCATACGGTGTTTGACTTGATCACAAACTTTTAAACTTTGACTGAAACATATTTTTAATTTATAAGTTAATTTAAAAATAAATAATTAATTATTTAATGAAATTATTTAAAATTAATTTTTAAATAATTTAAATATTTAATTAAAAGATACCTAAAAATAATTTAATTTATTAAAATGATAAAAAATAATATATCATTGACTATTATAATTATTAAAATGAGAATAATATTAATATTTTAAAAAATTATTAAAATAATATAATATTTTATTTTATCAAAATATAATTTTAAAATAAATAGATAAATTATAAATATATAAATCATAAAAAAAAATTTACTTATAATTTTTAACTTATTCTAAATAAATTTTTAATTTATAAATTAAATTAAATATTAATCAACTTATAATTTATGAATAAAAAATCATAGCCATCTAAAATATTTATTTATTTATTTATTATGATTGAAACAGTTCGCTTTTTTTTAAAAGTCTTTTGGAATGCCTGTGATTAAGACTCAAACAATGGGCCCAAGGTGGATTGAGACATTGGGACATGTCAAGTCCAATTCCTTATCCATAGGAAAGGAAGCGTGGCTCCTGGGCTGGCCTGGCCTGTCCAGTTCTTACAGTCATTTTCTATTTAATTTTTCCTCTTAAAATATCAAAGAAATTAATGAGATAAAATTTTTTAGTTGATTTAACTCTCACATTGGCTAGTTATTTTTTATGCATTTATATATTTTTTACCATATAATTAAGAGTGGAAATTGTAACTAATTTAATTATTTTTATATTTATTTATTATTTTTTATAATTATAAATAGTTTATTGATTAATAAAATTAATTTGAATATACAAAAGTTTTGTAATTAATAAATTTTAAAAAGATAATCTAGTCTAAGTCATGGGCTAGTTTTTTGGAATATGAGGTTATGAATAGATGTGTGTGTATGAATTTATAAGAATTAGCGCGCCTTTATAAAATTGACATGATTTTTTTAAGTAATTTGTTAATTCTCTAAATTGGTGTGTGCGCATATTTATTTTTGATATAAAAAAAATAGTCTAAATAATAAATAAAACCAAATTAATGGAGCTGATGAAATCAGCGGCTGTATGGGGCTAAGATTAATCATTGATTCATCAACTTTACCAAACACATATGGGACAACCGTTGGTTACAAACCAATTATCGGTTACCTCAAAACGCTAAACCAAATGCCACCATAGAGAGTGATAAGTTCCTTTCCAGTTGAGCAGATAAAGATTTACTTGTGTTTAGGGTTGCAAGTAATATCATATTTATCAGCTATAGATGCAGCAACAGAATTTGGTGCTACAAAAGATATGAAATCAATATTTTCAGGGTTAGGAAATGTTGATGAATTCTTCAACAAGGGTTATGCATCGGCTAGCCTCCTCCTCCTGGGATTCGTCTGCACTGCAATATTATCTGTCTTCTTATCTTATGCACTTGCAACTTTCAATTACAAGCATACTGTACCAGTAGTAATAGATTTTTCGTTTAGATTTTTCCCATTTTTCTTGTCCTTGTTAATTAAAGAATCAATGCTTAGAACTCCGCTTCTAATTTGGATTCTTTTGTGTGTATATTTTGGCATGTTATAGCATGACTTCTTTATTTATTTTTTTAAGAGTAAAAAGTTTATAATAGAATTTTTTTTTTTTTAATTTTTCAAATTTTAGTTGCCCTTCATTTTCAATAGGTAGGTTTTTCTGCTTAATAAAAAAAAAGTGGGATTTTCTCTTCTTTTTTCAGAGAAAATTTTTTGCTAAACTTAATTCAAAGACTCGAGAAACAAAATATACGATGGGATCTAGGGGTGAGCACTATTCAATTTGGACCGAATAAATCGAACCAAACTGTATTAATTCGGTAATTCAATTCGGTTTTTAAGATAATTCAATTCGGTTTGGTTTTACATTTTAAAAATTTCGATTATTTCAGTTCGATTCTGTTTTGGAGAGAAAAAAATCGGTTGAACTGAACCAAACTGAATTATTTTATTAATCTTTAAATTAATTTTTTTATAGGGAATTTATGAATTATATGTAATTATATATATATAAATTGTTTAATTTCATTGATTAATGGTTATTAAGTTCAAACAAAGGTTAACGTCATATCAAATAACTTGAAAATCAAGTCAAAATTAAAAAAATCTATCCAAACTCAAAAATTGATCGATTCAAACTGAAATAAAGCGGTTAGATTTTCATTCATTTTAGTACGATTCGGTTTGAACCAAATACTCAACCCTAATGGGATCCACATTTACAATAGGTCATATTTGTATTTTGATTTTATGACACTACTAAAAAAAAAACACAAATTTTTTTGCAACCGACTATATCGGTTCCTAATCATTTGAAATCGATTGCTAATCGATTTAACAACCAATCTGAAATTGTTGCAATAAGGCTGATTGCTAATTTACTTTGCAACCAACTAATTTTTCCGTTGCTATTAGCCATCAAAATTTTGATTGCAAATAGCAACCGACAATGATTTTCGTTGTTAAATTAATTAATTTTAAAAAATAGATAAATTAGCAAAATAATAATTTGTTGCCACTGTCAAGCAATTTATCAACAGATTTTGGGAGTTTTTAATTAAACAATTTAGTAACTTTTTTTATATGCATTGTTATTTGCCGCTAATTTAACAATGGATTTTCCATGGCTAATTGGAAAAAAATTTACTAATAAAAATAACAAATAAAAAATTAACACAAATAAATTATAATAAAAATGAATAAAAATAACTTGTCGTTTTGCCTTCTTATAACTTGTCGTTTTGCCTTCTTATTACGCAGACTATTTATTATTTGTTTCATAACATAATTTTGTTATGTAATTTTTATATTTTTATTTTCATCATTATATTATAAAATTTTGTTTAAAATAAAATTTTTAATTAATTATGATTTTGTTTCAACTATTGATAAATAAATAAGTTATTAGTGTACTCATTAAGCCATTATTAAAATTTTTAGACTTTAAATAAAAAAATGTTTTTAAAAATAATTTCTAAATTTTTATGAATAATTTATATATATATATATTAAAAAATAATTTACTATTTTTTAATTTGACCAAAAATTTAACTAAAAGATAATTCACTTTTATAGATATATAATATGATAATTATAAACTTAAGAATTTTATAATTTTTAACAGATGTAGAAAAAAGAATTTTAGATAATATTTTTTTTTGTGTGTGAGATAATATTTTACAGTTGAAATTTGAAAATATCAAAATAAAAGGTTCATTTTTAATGTGATAATCTATTTTTTATATAAAAAAATAAAAATAAAGATAAAAAATTAGGATATGCTATATGAGAATTTTTTAAGTATTCTCGTTTAATTATTATTAAAATTTTTAGACTTTAATTATATATAATATTTTTAAAAATAATTTCGAGAGTTTTATAAATATTTTTTAATTGAATAATTATTTAAAATTTATATAATTAAAAAAATAATTTTTATTTAAATGAAAATTTAATTAAAAAAATTCTTTTTTATAGATATATAATATGGTTACTGTAAACATAAAAATTTTAAAATATTTAAAAGATGTAGAAAAAAGAATTTTAAATAATAATTATTTTTTAGAATGAGATAAAATTTTAATGATTGAAATTTAAAAATATAAAAAGATAAAAAAAAATTAGGATATACCACATGTCACACTCTTTTATATATATATATATATATATATATATATATATATATATATATATATTCAGTTTTCAAGATTAATTTAGAAATGCAAACACCCATACTTTGTTTAATTTTGGTGTTTGTAAGATTCATGATTGCCATGGTTTTTGGGTCGCTGGTTTGATTCTGTTTTTTGTTGTTGATTGTTCTTAAAGTTGTGTATTTATATTGTCAGGTTACCTTCACTTATTTTTCCTAACTTTTTTAATTATTATAATAAAATTGACTAATTATAAAAAAAATTAAAAAGAAAAAAAATTATGGACTATTAGATAATCTTGTATGTCAAATTAAGAGAATGGATAATTGTTGGCAACTGTTGTCCCTTGTAGCAACCCAAGAGAGGGGTGGATTGGGTGTTAATTAAAAATTTGAAGGCTAGGTAAAGATTCTTAGGTGAAAAGCACAAAGAAAATGAAGGAAAGAAAGAACAAGAGATTTTATGGAGGTTTGACTATCCCAAGCCTATGTCATTTTCTTAAGGCCTTCCTTCTTGAGAGTTTGAAGAATAAACCCTTTACAATTACCATAAAAGCAAACCCTTACTTTTTTACAAATCCATTTACACTCAAGAGCTATTTAAAACTCTATCACACTCAAGTAACAATAAATGTTCACAACAACTTTGAACTAACGCTCAGAATAAAGAAATTACAGCTCAAAATATCAAACCTTCAACAATCAATTATAGTAGCTCGAGTTGTAGAGAGAAAGAAAAGAGGAAAAAAATCTTTTGAGCACAATAAATTAAAAAAAAAAAAGTTATTGTAACTTTGTTCCAATCATAAATGGTCTCTATTTATAGTTTTAGTAATAAAATAATCGTTGGTGTTGCATTAAATACAAATATAGTTGTTCAACAACTCAAAACTACGTTTGATCGAGTTTCATAAACCCAAGTTCGACTGTCAAAGTCTTTTACTCAGGTTATCGAAGGTTAGGGGGCAAAAAAAGGTTATTTAAAAAGTGAACTTCAGCTGTCGAAGTTCTTACTTTCGGCTGTTAAAATTTCCACTTTCGGCTATTGAAGTGCTCTCTAGATAAAAAAAAAGGCACTTAGATTTTAAAAACTCAAAAAATCATTATTTAAATAGTGAACTTCAGCTGCCGAAATTCTCACTTTTGGCTACTAAAATGTTCTAGACAAAAAGGCTCAAAAGGACACTTAGACTTTAAAAACTCATAACTTTTTTACTTAAACTCAGATTTTCGATCCGTTTAAACCGTTGAAAAGCTAATTTGATAAACTTTTCAATGAAAACACTTTCAAAAGTAAATTTGCATTTCTCAAAAGTCAAAATTTCATTTTACTCCCCATTGGTTAAGAAAAAGTTGAAAACTCATAACTTTTTTATTAGAACTCGGATTTTCGATCCGTTTAAACTATTGGAAAGCTATTTTGATAAACTTTTCAATAAAAACACTTTCAGAAAAAAATTGCAATTTTCAAAAGTGAAAATTTAATTACACTTCCTTGATTAAGAAAAAGTTGAAAATAGAGAAACTAAAAAATTTAGAGAAACCTAAACTTGAGCCAACATAACCAACCATTTGAGATTTACAATATAAAAGAAAAATCTACATTGTAGTATCTCTTTGATCTTTGCTTTAATTTCTTGCTCTTTTTCAATCTTGATTTGAAGCAATTTTTCAATTTTGAACTTGAGATCTACAATCTTAATACAAATACTTTTAAAGTAGATTAGTAGCATACTAATTTTTTATTGTCATTAAAATATGGATTAAGACCTCTAGGTCCAACAATTATTGGCAACATTCCAGTATTGAATTGGTATAACTCAAACTTAACTCGGCAACTCAGGCAAATAGAGGTCAAGAATGAGCGCAATGAATGAATAACTAATCATACATAAGATTATATTCATTAAAGTGATCATCTTTGTCAAAGGACGAGATTAGATCACTGCAGGCTAACAACGGACTCAATGGGCTGGCAAGTATCACTGATCCTTTAAAATTTTGAATTTTAATTGAGAGAAATTTAAATATTAATTTATATTTTATAGACTTTTACATTCAACTTTCAAAAAATTTCGAACAAAAGTTAAAAATATTGATTTTTTTATTAGTCAAATTAAAAAAAAATTAATGAGTCTATATTATAATAATTTAGAAGATTATTTTTTATTGATCTAATTAAATTAAAAAAATTAATAGCCCATATTTTAAATTTCCTCTAAGTAATAAAAAAATAATTTTAGAAAAATTCAAATTGTGAGTAAAATGTATAAGACACCTAGGTCTATATACTGCACACTGGGGGCCACTGCTCCCCCAAAATTTTAATTTTTAATTTAGATTAGTTTAAACGTGTGCATGCCCTTAATATACTGTCACATTCAGATTCAAAAAAATTTTAACAAGATTTTAAATGATAGAAATTTGTTATCGACCCAATTGAACCAAAATTTCAATTAGCTCATATTTTAATAATTTAAAATGTTATTTTTTATTGACCTAACTAAATTGAAAAATTAGTGACTTATATTTTTTAAATAGCCTTTTGACTAATAAAAAATAATTGTAAGAATAATCAAATTGTGAGTAAGGTATAAAAGATATCACATTACATCCGGCATTAATCATTATATCTAAATGTTACATCCTTTATTGATTCATATTTTTTATTAGCCTAATTAAATAAAAAATTTAATTGGCTAATAAATAAAAAATTTAATTGGCTAATATTTTAATTATTTAAAATGTTATTTTCTTATTGGCCCAACTATATTGAAAAATAATGGCCTATATTTTATAAATTTTCTTTTAAGCAATGAAAAAGAAATTTAAATAGAGTCAAATTGTGAGTAAGTTACACAAAATATTTAGATGTAAATGCCGTATACGTTTTGTTCCCTAGGTCTAAATGTTGCGCTATCACTATTGTTGACAATGATCTGGTATTAACTTGCTATAACTCTGACTCCAACTCTCTAACTCAAGGTTAGAAAGATTCATGAATTTTACAAAAAGAAAGAAAACATATATTCATGGACTGTTAGATAATCTCCTCTGTCAAAGGAGAGGAATGGGCTCTCTCTCTCTAGAGAACCCCTTCGCCTCTTCCATTTCTATTTAGTACTCCAATCTAGGGTTTTAGCTTTAGCTTCTCTCACTCTCTGTTTCTTTATGTAAACTAACAACATGAGCAAAGACAAAGATAACCTCAACATGGTCAATCTCAAAACTGTTCTTAATGAAGAGGTTGGAGCAGGCCTTGTTAACACGCTCAGGAATAAACTACAAACTTTTGTTGGTCAGCACACTAATATGCTTGAGAATCTGTCTTCAAACATCAGACAACACGTTGAGCATTTAAGAAAGATCCAAAACCAACATCACATATGTAACACCCCTCACCCGTCTACAGTGTAGCTGAGCAAGGTATGCCACATTCTGTGCCCGAGCACCCTATCTTATTTTGTCGTGTCTATTGTTAATTTTAAACTTATTAGAAAACATGTGAAATTTTTTTTTATCACAATTTATTCCTATGGAAACCCAGGCATAACGTTTTCTGTTTTATTAGCATCTGATGGGTTCCACTAGTTACCTGTTAAAAACTATTTCATATCTGTCTCATATTTTCATATTCTTGTGTATCATCATACATTCATATAATCATATCATTTCAAGAAATGAAATTCATTTCATACATATGAAAATTATATACAAAAATTTCCAAACTTATTTACAATACCAAAATAGAAATTACATTTTTTTACAATGTTCAGAATTTATACACATTTAATTATACATGAACCAAAATGCAAAACCCTAATTATTTTGGGCCCTACCAAAATAAACACTAATGAGGTGAGCTGGACTGTAGCAGATCTAGACAAGTATAATCAGAGTACTACTGTGGCAGCTGCTGCTATGGCGGCTGCTGTGTCTGATCTCCAGTACCTACGAGATGGAAAATCTAACGCGCTAAGCAAATTGCTTAGTGGTGCATAATTTTAAAGAAATTTAACTAAATAATTATAAATAATAATTCTGTGTAAACTTTTGCAATTATAGGTCACTTGCATATTTTACTGCACTTTGGGAATAAATTAATTAGCAATATCTTTTCTGTGTATTTATTTCATTCTCTATCTTTTTAAACTCATGTCAGAGTCTTTAAAATCACATCAGTGTCTTTCATGTCATATCAGTGTATTTCATGTTATATCAATGTATTTGTGCCAAAGTAACCTATAACAGACTATAATGCTAGATACACGAGAGTATACGAGTTCGATAGTCATATGTCTACCCTGTATACATCTGTCATGTCAGGCATAAGGCTAGTGGGCAGGCATATAATAACCTGTATCCAACTGTCTGTCAGGCACAAGACCAGCGCGCAGGCATATCATAAATCAGCTATCATCAGCTATCAGTTATCAGCTAATAGTAACAGCTATTAGCTTTATTCAACAGTTAAACCAAACAAGCCCTTAGTCATGAAGCATAATTTTTCTATAAATAAACGTACTAGGCAAAAGCAAAACGATAATACATAGCTAATCAATCCTGACAGAAATAATGTCTTAACTCACATTATCTCTAGTTCCGCAATCTTTCCTTTTTTAAGCAATCTTTTATTTTTTCAATCAAGCAATCAGTCTTTTATTTTTAATTCAAGCGATCGGTTTACTTTTTTCCTGCACATATTTTAATTCATGTAAGTGATCTTTTCAATTTTCAATGCAAATTATTATTTTTTTAATTTGTATTTCCTTTTGTAGACCCTTATTTTGTGATGAGTATGTGCATTGAGGCCATGGGAAACCCGATGATGAAAAATTATATGACTGTAAAATGTAATTGGAGGCATGGAGCTGAATTATTAATTCCGTGGCATGATCTTGAAAAAATAATAATAATAATAATAATAAAGTTTTGGGAAAATTAATTTAATTAAATTTAAATAAAATTTTATTTTGTTTAAATTTAATATGGGTAGTTCTTAAATGGATCTAATTAAGTTTAATTGGGCTCCATGGGCCTAAGAAAGTCTAGTTAGGAATTTTAAATGGGACCCATTTAATTAATTTCTGAAAATTAAAATAACAAAATATCTCTCTCTTCCTTGGCCCCACTCTCTTCCTCACTCCCTATTGGTGTCACCCCCTTTCCCTCTCTTTCTATTGGTTGGAACACCTCACCCATATTCCAGTATTATCCAAATTCATCAATCCTAGTCATTTAAGTTATCTGAACTTTATTACACTAGGACTCCAAACCCTACCACACCTCTTCCTCACTCCCTATTGGTGCCTTCCATTTTTTTCTGTCTTCATATTGGTTGAAACACCTTACCCATGTCCCAGTATTATTCGAATTCTACAATCGTAGTTGTTTAAGTCATCTAAACTTTATCACCCTAAGACTCCAAACCCTATCACACCTCTCTCCCAAAACCCTATAAATACTCTATTATAGAAGGGAAGAAAGGAAGATGGGAGGAAAGAGGAAGAGAAAATCCAGAGCTATAAGAAATTTAGAGATATTCAAGACTTTTTGAGTTCTTCCTTATTTTTTTCTTTTTTTCAAGAAGATTTTCAGACAAGATTTCTGGAAGGTTGATTTTTATTTTTTTTTCTTTTCAAGATCTATGCCACATGATATTTTAATTCTATGCTCTTTGTCTTCAATTTATTTTATATGTTCATATAGATCATGTAATCATGTTTAATTTGAGGGAATACACAACTCTGCACATACTTAGTTTCTGTCTCTCGTATTTTTATTATTTTTCTTTATTTTCTGAATCTGTAAAAAATTTGTAAAAATTATATTCATATTCTACACAAAATTCCATTAATTTTAGGCTCAAGAATCACAAAAAAAGCTTTAATATTTTGTAAGTTATGGCTGTTTGAAGTTAGAGTTCCTGTAAAATCTGATTTGTAGAATATCCGACTTGTGGAGCCCATATCTCCCTTGTTCCTTAATATTTTTGTGTAAATCTAGTGTCTAAAATTAACTTCAGACTCTTATAAATCTTTTCCAATTGGTTTTGCATTCATATCTATTGTGGTTAATGAGTTATTAATTTTACAAAAAAGTAGTACGATTCTGTCACTTAGAAAAGTTACGATTTATGTAGACCATTCGGTTAGGGTTTTGTTTGATTTATAAATTTTATGATCTTGTATGATATGTAGGCTATCTTCTGTAATTTTTTTATGATTTTTAGGCATGTATAACTATTTTTAAAAAATCAGATTTCTTGCTACTATTAATTTGCCAGAATTTGAAAATTGTATATTTATGCATGTTCTTGTATTTTCTTGGGTTTTAATTGATATTTGATCTATTTTTCGTGTTCTTTTAATTCAAGAAGTGTTATGAAGTGTTTGAATAATGTTAGAAGACTTAGACCATTAGGTAGTTATAATTAATTAGGAATCTTAACCCTTTAGGAGACTAGAGTTAGAATCCAATGTAAATTTTTATTAATATTTTCTTTATTTCTTTTATTTTCTTTAGTTTCTTTATTTTTTATTACAAACAAAATTGGTAAGTAGCCCTAAGGTAAGTACCAAAGAGGGCATTTGCGTGGAGCTTATATGGAGCTAAACGGGAGTAAGCCAGGGATATCATTGCCATACTAGAAGAGAAGACCCTTTTTTAAGGGTAGCTTGCCCCAATGGCAACTGCATTTACTAACAGGTAAGTAGCTCTAAACTTTTCGAATAACCATTGGCATGAAATTGTAGTAATAATAGAACTTTTATTTGGTAAATTAAAATTAACTTTGTTTTTAATTTAACTGACTTTTGCATGTAATTAATTTAAATAAATACTTTGTAAATTAAAATTAATCTTGTTTGTAAATTAAACTAACATTGGCATATAAAATAAATTTAATTTAATACTTGGTAATTGTAAAATAAATTTGCATGTTAGAAATCTTTATTAGGTTGTGATTATTTGGGACTTATGTAATATTAAAATAATTTACACATGTACATAATTAACTTAGTTCAATTATCCTTAGAGTAACTTGGTAAAAATTAATTAATTAGGTTAAATAGAAACGTAGGGCTATTTGAAATTGAATTTATTTGTAAATTAAATTCTCAATAATAAATTAATTTTAGTTATCTGATAAATATCATTTAAATAATTAGCAACCCCATAGATAGGAATTACTTGTGCATGAAAATTGTATGTAAACAACAACCCTTTTGTGAATTACTTGCGTGTGTAGGATTAGAATTGCATTTTTAGGATAAAGTTTAATAAAAGAATAATAAACAAGATTTCTAGAAACATTAGTAGAGGACTGGCACTCGAATTAACGAGGTTAGACTAGGCGTAAGGGGTGCCTAACACCTTTCCCTTACGTACCCACTATCCTGAACCTAGACATTGGGCTATGGTAATGACGGTTGTGGAAACTCTGCAAGGAGTAAGTTGCCATCCATGACCCTCAGAAGAAACACTGAATATGTCCCGGTTATTACCCGGGTGGCGACTCCTGTCTATCTATGCCTTCGTGGCATAAATCCTTAGTACCATGGTAGTGTTATGGGAAGACGGTACTTATCAGTGGTTTGATTCTATTAGGATTGTATGAAGTGCATGTCTAGGAAATGCTGTCTAAGGAGGTGGTACTTAAGTGAGACCATTGTGACTCCACCATCTTTCCTGGGCATTAGCTGATGTATTTTATATAATTTTAATGGATGATATTTCGCCTCACGCCCCCCTCCCTACACCTTTCAAGTAATCAACTCATTTAATTTTCAAGCAATGATTTAATTTTTTGCCAAGCGATCATTTACTTTTTCAAATGCACAAATTTAATTTTCTAAACAATCAATTTACATTTTCAATGCAAAGATTTACTTTTCCTGCAAAGCGATCAATTTACTTTTTAAATGCACAGATTTAATTTTTAGTCAAGCGCTCAATTTACTTTTTCAATATAATCTTTACATTTTCTGCAATAATAAATTTACTTCTCAAGTACAATTTTATTTATCAATGCATAAGCTCGCATTCAAGTTTCTTCAAGTGATCAAATCTTTTTCCAATTTCACAAAAGTTGAATGAGTAAAGATCCTAACGAAGCACATCCTAGCGGCTATATACAAATTATTTTTTACAAAATAAAAATAAGCCCTAGAATCCAAAAAAAAAAAAAATCAAAGTTAATTAGGTCCATTGTGTAATTGATCAATGTGATTGTTAACAAATCATGAATTGGTCCCAACATGTACCATAAAAAAAAAAAAATTGAAGCTACATGAATGGCTACCAGAAGGTTTGAATTGGCCAAAGAGAGGGTGGTGGGTCTCTGCAATTGTAATGTAGTCCAAGAATCAAATTTCACAAACCCAAAAGCAGCTGCTTCCATGCTAAAGAGAAACCCATATGTCTACACTCTCAATTCACGCTTCAAGTTGTGAAGCCATTTTTTTATGATCAAGATAAAAAGTTGCAAAGAAAACTGCAAAATTGACCGAAAAAAAAAATGCTGCTTCCAAATATTAAAGCATCTTGCAGATCAAGCCAAGTTCCTTTTACATGTTACAGTTCTGTTACCTTATTTTTTTTCCACTGACCTTTTTAATTGGACCACTTGATGTGGAGAACCTTAATAGTTTCACCACAAAACCAATCACCATGTTGGATATATGTGAGTAATCTACCATCTTATCATTAAAAAAATTTATAAAAAAAAAAATCCACTTATTAATTTGGAATAATTTATAGTTTTGGGCAAAAATAATTAAAGCATTTTGGGTCATAAATTAAAATTCGAATGATAAAGGCCTATGGCATTTTGTTTTTAGACCCACAAAATTTGTTACTGGGCCTAAATTTGGGTCTCCAGTTTTAGTCCAAAGGAACGTTGTTAGCATCTCTATCGGTTAAGTTGAGTGGAATTTCTTTCTTACACCTATAATATATGAGCAAATTATGCGGATTGTCTCTTAATTTAAATTATTATTTTATTTTAATTATTTAATTTTAATTTATTAAAATAAAATTTCTAGATTTTAATTTTATTTTATAAAAAAAATCTCTTTTATTTGTAATAGAAAATAAAATTTTAAATTATTTTTTTAACTAACACTAAATTAATATTTAATCAAAATAAATTTATAAATTATTATCTATTGTTTATTATTTTTTATTTTTATATAGAAAGTAAAATATTATTTTAAATTTTATGTTATTATAATTTTATTCTTAATGTGGAAACTTGCTATTGAAAATCAAGATATATTTTTTTTAAATAAAACTAAATTTGAGGGATTGTATTTTAATAAATTAAAATTGAGTAATTGAAATTAAATAACCACATAAATTAAGAAACAGTTTATGCAATTTACCTATTATACTTTACCTTAGAAAAACACAATAATAATAAAAAAAAATTCAATTAAAAATTAAAATAAAAATTACCACCAATTCATTCTTTCACTCTCTCATTTTCATCTTAAAATTGAAATTCAAAATCAAATATTCAATAATTCCATCATTAAAAATATTTTTTTCCTTAATTTCATCAATTGTCATTTATCTTTAAGGGTTATTTCGTATTGTCCTTTAATTTCTATTTATATCATAAAAATACTCAAATTTCAATTTAATATCATCCAACATCCCTCTAAATAGATTTTGTTTGGTACTCTGAGAAAAATTGATTTGGACAAGCGTAAATAGATTAGATATAATAGAAAATAATTTAGAATTTAATTTT
This sequence comes from Hevea brasiliensis, assembly GCF_030052815.1. Taxonomy (NCBI): domain Eukaryota; kingdom Viridiplantae; phylum Streptophyta; class Magnoliopsida; order Malpighiales; family Euphorbiaceae; genus Hevea; species Hevea brasiliensis. The sequence goes on from NC_079500.1 coordinate 96,475,650, forward strand.
ACCTAAAAATAAAAAAAAAATAGACAAAATGAAAGAGTTATCGTTAATGTTTCAACTAGAATTGAAGAGATTGTTCTGTCCATGTAGTAAAGAGAGAAATATTTTTTATTGCAACTAATCCATCTAGACATGTTTGGATCAATTTTAACGAAATACCCAATACAATATTATATCTTATATAATTTTTATAAAAGAGAAATTATTTAGTGTAATTATTATATATATATAATGGATAGATTTTGAAAATATAATTATCATGGTATATATAGTGATTGTATTCTAAAATTTCCCGAAAGTGCAGGTACATGGTTGCAACAATTGTGATTGGATTTGCATATACAATCTTGCAAACGGCTTTCACATGCATCATACCAATTTGCCACAAATAGAGTGATGAGTGAAGATGGAAGCCTTGTTTTTAACTTTCATGGTGACAAGGTATTTGGCCTTCTAAATTATTTATTTATTTATTTATCATGATTGAAACAGTTTGTTTTTAAATGTCCTTTGGAATGCTTGTGATTAGGACTCAAACACTGGGCCCAAGGCGGATTGAGACATTGGGACATGTCCACATCAATTCCTTATCCATTGGAAAGGGAGTGTGGCTCCAGGGCTTACAGTCATTGACCCATCTTCCCTTAATAAATTCAGAGCAACCTTAACCCCTCCACCATAAAAGCCTTTGTGTGTTTTGGAGAGAAAAATATTAAAGATGGCACCTTCCTTCTTCATCCATGGCTTCTCTTGTCTTGAGGATTCCCACTTGTATTTTCCTCTTGGTTTCACTTATCATCTTGACCACCAACACTGCCACCTTAGAAGTTGATCTCGTCGAAGTTAAAGTCCACTTCAAAGACGTTTACAAGCTTTTATAAGTTATTTCATTGGGTTAGTGATAGAATTTCAATACTACCAATTACAATTTTTATTTCTGAATGCTCCGATTTAGTTCGGATGATATATGTAAGATTTTCCTGTATAAGTCAACATGATGAATAATTATAATATAGCTTATTTTAAAATTTCTCTTCTATGAAGTGCAGGTACATGGTTGCAAAAATTGTGACTGGATTTGCATATACAATCCTGCAAATGGCTTTCACCTTCAACTAAATTGCCACAGGAAATAGGGCATCAGAGTGAAGATGGAAGCCTTGTTTTTGACTTTTATGGTGACAAGGTATTTAGCCTTCTAAAATATTTATTTATTTTTAAATGTCTTTTGGAATGCCTCTGATTAGGATTCAAACAATGGGCCTAAGGTGGATTTGGACATTGGGACATGTCCAGTCCAATTCCTTGTCCATAGGAAAGGGAATATAGCTCCAGAATTAATGATATAAATTTTTCGTAATTGATTTAGATTGACACCAGTTCATGTGAGAACTCAGTTTTAGAGGTAATTTTAATATTAATGCACCAAAATTCAGTGGTAAAATACTAAAATTTTAATATAATTTTTCACAAGCTTGATTCTTAGAGTCATTTGATTAATTACAGATATAGGTAGTGAGTTTCTTACCCAGATAAGCAGACGAAGATTAGAAAAAATTTACTTAAGATTTGATTTTTTTTTTTTAATGAAATAAAAATTTCATTAAATTTTGAGGGACTACAAGGGGAGGCTAAAAAGTAAAGTCCAAAACAACAAATACAATCCAAAAACCTAAAATCCATGGTAATAAATCCGGCCCATAAAAACAGCAGAGATGCGAGAGAGAAATCTCCAGAAATAGTTGGTCCCTAGACCTCTCCATTGAAGCTATACCACACAGTATCACTAGCAGACCTTCACAAGCAGCCCATAGGCAAACTCACGTCATCAACAACACTACTTAGGACAACCAAAGCAAAACACAAGCCTAGACATGGCTAAACCAGAGAGGATCAACAAAAGGAAACCCATAACCATAGAGAATACTTTAAGAGTCGAATCATTCTCCCTCTATTACCTAAGGCTCTGTTTAGATGGGGTGAGGGAAGGGTGTCACGACCCAACCTATGGGCCGGACCGGCACTAGGACCTGGGCCAGCCTAAAGCCCCCAAGGCCCGTAGTAAGCCTAACTGTTCATTAACCCAACTCTAAGGCCCATTTGGGCCCAATATCAAGAAAACAAACGGACAGAGTCCGGCCATAAAATGGACTTTCCAACGGGGAGTTTTCGACTCACCCGACCTGTAAACATAATAAATACTCAATTGGGGAGCTCAGCTCACCCTCCACATACTCATATCCTCATAAAAATAAATGGGAGCTCAGCTCCCTCATCCAATCCATCAAACATGCATATCATTATACGTTTACAGGTCCAACATGATAATAATATTACAGACCATAATCAAATAAATACTTCTAACACATGCGGAAATTCTAGGAGTAAATAAAATTACACAAATATTGATAAACAACCTGCGAAGGAGAAAAGCAGGTTAACCAAAATAAAAATCCTCCTGTAGCCTGAAAAAAATATTGAACAGGAGTGAGCGTTCGACTCAGAGAGTAAAATACCAATTTTAACCATAATCTCTATAACTATCTAAAACTAATGCAACCTATGGAATGAGGTGCAACATCAGCAATAAATTCACATTATAGCATCAAAAAGGTAATTTGAAGCACTCGCACACCCTGTAGTATCAATCATAACATATGGGAGCTGATCCCCTATACAGCTCTCTTAAATCCAACCTGGTGCCAGCGAATTACTCAAGCTCGGACTTCCACTTAATAACCAAATCGAGGGTCCCAGCGAATTACTCAAGCCGTGACTACCCCTCGAAGGATCGGGTCCCAGCGAATTACTCAAGCCGTGACTACCCCGTCCTATCCATAGTCAACACCACATCACACGCACGCCAACGCACGCACACTGCTCCAAATTACCACAACAACATCCATGGCACATCAACAGTTATGAATGCAACATAAATCGTGCCTAGAGTTTAACTACATAAATATATGCATATAAGTGATGCATGGGCATGCTTGAACATATAATAATATCGAAATTACAATTAAAATTAATATTCTACTCACAGACTTGACGATGGTCACTGAGGCGGCGGAGGAAGAAGGTCAGCTCACTCGACAATTTTATTACAATCATTTAATAAATTTGACTCAATACAAACAAAGAAAAAGACCAATACGTCCTAAGTCGTGCCGAAAATCCGGCAGAGTCTCCCTATACCTAGGACCTACCCAACTGCAAAGGGCTCAAAACACACGTCTAGATTCACCATCCATCTATACACAGGTCAATCCTATCTCACATCCCCTGCTGGTCTCATCAAATCCTTCATCCTTCACAATACGCATTATTTCAATTTAGTCCTTATTATTGATCATGTTTGCAAAAACTGCCCAAACAAGCTCTAAAAATTATAAAACTTTGCCCCGCGGTCCTTAGCAATATTACTAAGCTATTGCAAAAAGAATCGTAATTTTCTAAGCTACCACGAATATTTTATGGATTTTTAATCCTATTTAAGCACTAGAAAATTACGAAAAAGCACGGTTCGGGTTTACCTTTGCCGATTCCGACTTGGGGGGCCTTTCGGGACATCGACAATGGGGCTAGCCAACACCTCGGTCCAATTCGAGACTTTTCCGTGCAGTGCATCTGGCCGAAATTTCGCAGACCCGGTCAACTGTCGAATTTCCGCGAATCGAGGATACCTACACGAAGCCCATAACACGGGGGTTAGATGATTTTAGACACAAGACCCGGTCCAATTGGTGGCCGGATCGGCCGGATTTTGGCCGGGAAAGTCGAAACGTCGCGCGCGCAGGGGAGGGGCGTTCGCGCCGCGTTCGGCCGTTTGGGGCGTGGCGATCGGTAGGGCAGTGGGGCGCGGCCGGCGAGAGGCGAGGCGCGCCGGCAAGGGGACGGGGGAGGCGGTTGGCGGCGGGGAGGAGGAGAGAAAAGGGAGAGGGAACGACGCGGGGAAGAAAAAGGGAAGAAGGAAAAGGCGGTCCGATTCGACCTGGTCCGATCGATCTGGTCGGTCGGTTCGATTCAGAATACAAAATTTTGAATTTTTACTCTGCCTCGGGACCGAAAACGATGTCCAAAAATTCTAAAAAAATTTCAGAAAACTCAGAAAAATACGTAGACTCCAAATGTATTTTTAGTTTTGCCACGTGGTCTTTAAATTAATTTTTAAAATTCATCAAAGTTTATATTTTCGGAAAATCGAACCCGATTTTTAAAATCCGAAAAATCTCAAAAAAATTCCTAAAATTTAAATAAAATTAAAATACCAAAAATGCTCATAAAATTTAAAATTTTGGGGTGTTACATTCTCCCCCCCCTTACAGAAAATTCGTCCTCGAATTTTACACAAGGCAGAATAAAGCACATGATTATACATTGAACAGATAAGGGTACTTGCTACGCATGTCCCGCTCGACTCCAGTGCACTCTTCCACCGATCGACTCTCTACAAAACCTTAACCATAGGGATCTGCTTTTGATCTCACTGTCTCACTTGGTAGTCCACTATGGCTACAGTCGCTCTTCAAATGTCAAGTTCTCTTTTAGCTCTATCACATCCTATTGCAGATACATGAGAAGGATCCGGAATGTATTTCCGAGCATGGAGATGTGAAACAGGATGAACGTGAGAAAGGTTGGGTGGTAGCTCCAACCAGAGCAATCGCTCCAACTCTATCGGTAACCTCAAAAGGTCCAATATACCGAGGTGTCAACTTGCCCTTCTTTCCAAATCTCATGACTCCTTCATTGGAGAAACCTTCAGAATACATAGTCGCCATCGCAAACTCCACATCCTCCGTCTGGGTCCGTGCATAACTCTTACGCCTACTAAAAGTCAAGTTACTGCTTTCACGATTAAAGAAACTACCTCAAGTGTACCGCACTAGGTCTACATCATGCACCTTCGCTTCCCCATTTCTGCCCAAACACAGAGGAGACCTACACTTTCTTCCATATAGTGCCTCATAGGGTGCCATCCTATCTTTGGAATGGTAATCGTTGTTGTAGGCAAATTCCACCAAAGCTAGTCGCTCATCCCATTGACCTCCAAAATCCAAAACACTCATGCGAAGCATGTCTTCCAAGATTTGGATTGTCCTTTCTGATCGCTCGTCTGCTTTGAGGGTGGAAAGTCAGCATCGAAGTTCAACTGTGTGCCAAGTGCCTCCCGCAACTTTCACCAAAACCGAAGTGAATCGGGGGCCCTCTCGCCGATATTATGGAAGGAACTCCATGCAATCGACTATTTCTCGAATGTAGAGTGGGCATCTTGTGCCACGTAATATGTAGTCTTCACGGGTAAGAAGTGAGCCGATTTGGTCAAGCGGTCTACAATTACCCATATCGAATCATATTCTCGCGTAGTACGAGGCAACCTACCACAAAATCCATAGTGATCATTTCCCACTTCCATTCTCGGGATAGGAGCTCTTGCAGCTTCCCGACGGTCTCGGTGTTCAAACTTCACCTTCCGACAAGTCAAGCACTTGGACACAAAATCGCTATGTCTCTCTTCATGCCATTCCACCAATAGCTATCTTTCACATCATGGTACATCTTGGTGGAACACAGGTGGACATCAGACAAAGGTGTAGTGTGCCTCTCGCATGATTTCATTCCCGAGGTTGTCCACATCGGGCACACATATCCTAGAACCTTGCACTAGGGCGCCATCATTGGCAAATCCAAACTCACCACCTTCACCTTCTTTGTACTCTTTCTATAATCTTCATCGCTTGTTGGTCTCGTGTTGGGAAACTCTAACTCTGTCCCTCAAGTCCGCCTCACCGAAAAGTGAGCCAACAATACCCCTCATCCGAAAGATCTAGGATTAAACCTTGATCCATCAACTCATGTACCTCCCGAATCAATGGTCTCTTCTCTCTTTGAAATGTGCGCCAAACCGCTGAAGATTTTCTCGCTCAAGGCATCCGCCACAACATTGGCCTTTCAGGATGGTGCTGGATGGTGCAATCATAGTCTTCGTAAGCTCCATCCATCTCCTCTGTCTCAAGTTTAAATCCCTCTGTTGGAAGATGTACTTCAAGCTCTTGTGGTCGGTGTATATCTCGCACACTTCACCATACAGATAGTGTCTCCAGATCTTTAGTGCAAAGATTACAGCCGCCATTTCCAAATCATGGGTGGGGTAGTTCTGCTCATGCCTCTTCAGCTGCCTTGAAGCATAAGCCACTACCTTTCCACTCTGTATCAAAACACACCCTAGGCCAACTCTGGAGGCGTCACAATACACGGTGTATCCTTCACCACTCACAGGTAGTGTCAACACAGAGGCAGTGGTTATGTGACACCCCTTACCCGACTACAGTGTAGCCGAGCAAGTTATGCCACTCAGTGTGCCGAAGCACTCTATTTTATCTTAATTCATTTTTATCATAGTTTTGAATATAACTTGTGAAATATAATTCATTTTAAGCCATTTATCGAAATTACTATTTATTTGAGGTTCCAAAAATTTTAAAGAAAATCCGGCGGAGTACCGGCTAAAAATGGAGAAAACAGTTCTTCGGAACCTGTTAAAAACACTTCCTATATTCATTTTCCATCATCTCAACTCCATTTATCAAATCTCAACAATGTTCAATCTCAGTTCTCATTCATCCATCTCATAAGATACCATGCATAAATCATTGATAAACATTCACTTTTCCATTTACATGAATATCAAAATACATTACATAAGTTTCAAATACATATGAGAAAATAAAATCAATTACAAAATATCAAAATGACATCTAGCGTCCTACCAATGCACTGCAGACAGTGAGGTGACACAGACACTATGCAGAACTGCAGGATGGACTCACCCAATCTGTGGTCTACTGGCTCTCGATCAGTATTTTCAGTACCTACGCGTTGCAAAAGCGACGCGCTAAGCATAAAGCTTAGTGGTACAAATAATAAAGTAGAAAGAAGTAATATGCAAATAAAAATCATAATTTCTTAGCCATTGTGTTCATAAGAACTGAATAATTATCAACTTAATGTTTAGTCGAGGGCTAATTACGTTTTATGATATTAACTTCTTCATGCATTTTGTTTATTTATTTTCTTCCTGATCTTGAGTTTCTTTGTATTCTATCGTAATCATTCCTGATATTTAATTTTCGTATTTTCTTTAACAATCGGTTCGATTCTGATTATACTTTTCCATGCCCAAGTAACCTATATCTTGAACGATCGGATCGATAACGGTCGTTGGCAATCGACACCGCGGTGCCTCGGGCGTCATACCATGGGACGCAGTAACGCCTACCACGATGTATCAAGATGGCTAAAAAGCCATGATATCACATAATCGGGCATAAAAGCCATGAATACGCATAAAGCCATGAATACAGCATAAAGCCTTTCCTTTCGCAAGATCGCTAAAACAATACCCTATTGGCATGCCAAACTATCCAAACCAATCCCATTAGGCCTACTAGGGCATTTTGCATTTTTAAGTTTCACAATTTTTGAATTTCAAGTTTTCATGTCACTATTCATTTCATTAGTCAACTAAAATGTTGACTTTTGCATAAACAATAGGTACATTGATTTTAATACTCCCAACATACCACATTTTGTATTCAAAACTTGTTAGTTTTGGTCACTTTCTCAAAGCTTAGGTCATTTTGGCAAAATTGCCAATTTTTTGGTTTTGGTGTCACTATTCACCTCATTGGTCAACAAAAATATTGACTTTTGGATAGAAAATAGGTGTATTGGTTTTAACACCTCAAACATACCACATTTTGTATTTCAAACTTGTCGGTATTGGTTGTCAATACCATTTTTAAGCTTAATGCTAATTGAGCAAAATTTTCAGATTTGGTGCTTCATCTTTATTGTTCCATTTGATATTCCTACAGTGGGAATTTGAGGAAATGGTAAACATGAAAGTTGTTCCTTATTCTGTCTAGTTGAATTTCCTTTTTTGAATCACTCCATTTGGAGTTTTGTAGCTCAAGTTATGGCCAAAATAAGTTTACTGTTCACGTGCACTATTCATGCTGCTATATTGGGTCTTGCAGATTTTTGGTCCAACTTTGGTCAGTAATTTGACCAAGTTAAGTTCATAATTTGGTCTAACTTTCTTCATATGAAATGTTCTACTATGCCTTAGGTTTCCATCGGTTCAAGAATCGCCTAAATCCGAGTTTTCTAGAGAGAGTTATAGTCATCCAAACATGGCTGCTCAAATCAAAATCTGCAGAGTTGCAGGTTTGAACAGTGGCTGCCATTGCCATTTGGGTTAGGTTCTGGCCATAATTTGGGGTAGGTTTCTTCATGAAATTTGTTTGTCTATGTCTTAACTTGTTGCTGTAAAAATTTCAGGTCAATTGACCAAATCTACAGTGAGTTATGGCTAAATGAACAGTTACTGTTCATTTGGTCAATTCTGCAGAGGGCTGTGCAGGGTGTCCGGATTGGGGCCAAATTTTGGTCCTCTTGCTTTGGTCTTTTGGGCATGATTTCTTCAGCAAAAATGTGCCATTATAAGCCTAGTTTCATGTCCAATTGGCCAAACACCAATTGGACTAACACAGCCCAAGTTATGGCAGTGCAAAGGGACTGAATTTTCAGTCCCTATGTCTGTCATAGGGCAGATTTCACTTTCACTTTACCATACTATTTTTAAGTTCTAATTATGGTCAACATACCTAAAATGGTCACTAATTGACCATTAAAATGTGCTCTAACAATTTCCTAAGCCAATTCAATTTTTCACTTCTCAAAACCCTAGTTTTCCCTTATGATTCACACATACACCTAATTAAGCACTTCCATTCACTATATATGTGTATATACACCTTAAGCATAATCTTTAATTCATTCTAAGTCTATTAAAACCATCAAAAACACTCCACCTTTGTTCCTTCCTTAGGTCAGCCAAAATCCATAGCATACATACCCATAAGTTTCATTCATTTACTCCACAATTTCATACTCATTTTTAAGTCCTTAACATGGAACAAGAGATATACATGCATAATTAAGCAATAACCTCTTTAATGGCAGAATTTTCTAAGCTTCAACTCCACTTTTCTTCCTTTCCTTGGCTGCCAAAAATTCATAGTATGTATACACATAATTCTTGTTCATTTTAGTTGAAATTCTCACTCAATACAAGTTACAATTCATGAAAATAAGAAGTTTTGAGTGTCTAATGCACTAACCTTGATTAGGGCTGATTTTTCCCACCTCTAAACTTCACTTTCCTACACTTTCTAGGCTGCCAATAGCTCTCCCAAGATGAGTGGACAAATTTTAATGAAAAGAAGAAGAGATTTTATGGTGGGAAATGAAGGAAATCAAGCTTGAAACAAGAGCTTCAATGGAGGGAGAGGGGAGTTCACGTTTTGGCTGAAGAAGAAGAAGAAGAGCAGATTTATTTTGGTCCATTTTGACTCTTTTAAGTGTTTTAATAATGCTTATTTGAATGCAATTGGTGGAGACTTGTAAGTGACATCATAAAGATGTCATAAATTGCTTTTTATGGGTTTTTTCTTTCCTTTTCTTTTCTAATCATTTTCAATTCAATTTTCAACAATATTTATTCATATTTTGAGTCATAATAATTATTTACTTAACTGGACAAGTCGGCCAAAAATCACCTCGGAAGGCGAAATGACCAAAATGCCCTCCGTTAGGCTTAACGGGTCAAAATTGTCTGTACCGATAGAAAAATTTTTCTAAGTATTTTCTTGGCATTCTAATGCCATAGGAACCTCAATGACCCTTCTCTGGAGTCCTAAAAATTATTTTATAATTTTTCCCCCGGGTCTAGGGCTCCTCGTTGCGAACGCACTTCCTCCTCGATTACCCATCGCTTGGGCACCGGCTCGTTTTGCTTGGTTGTATTTTATTTCTAAAATTTTTACTAAATTTTTCTCATTAATATTTGAGTTAATTATGGTCCCTCACTTTGATTTGAATATTTTTCTGGCCATTCTAGTTGACCAGGACAGGTCACCCAACGATGAGAATGTCTGAGTTGCTACGGGGAGGATGTTACAGGTTAGACACTTCTTAAGCTTCTGGAAACTCACCTCACAGTCATCTGTCCAAATGAATGGAACATTCTTCCTGGTTAACTTAGTTAGGGGAGCCGCTATCCTGGAGAAACCTTGCACAAAACGCCCATAGTAGCCAGCTAAACCCAGAAAACTTCGCACCTCAGTGACTGTTGTAGGCCTAAGCCAATCGATTCTGACTTCAATTTTCTTGGGATCCACTTGAATGCCGTCACTAAAAACCACGTGTCCCAAGAATGAGATGCTTTCTAGCCAAAATTCACATTTTGAAAATTTGGCATATAGTTGGTGCTCCCTCAACGTTTGCAACACCATTCTCAAGTGCCACACGTGTTCTTCCTCGGTCCGAGAGTATACCAGAATGTCATCTATGAATACGATGACAAAACGGTCCAAAAATGGCTTGAACACCCTGTTCATCAAGTCCATGAAGGTTCTTTGGTGCATTAGTGAGTCCAAAAGACATCACCAAGAACTCATAATGACCATATCTTGTCCTGAAAGCCGTTTTGGACACGTCCTCATTCCTGATTCTCAACTGATGGTAGCCTGATCGCAAGTCTGTCTTGGAAAAGAATCTAGCTCCTTGGAGCTGATCAAACAGATCATCGATCCGAGGAAGTGGATACTTGTTCTTCACTGTCACCTTGTTCAGCTATCTGTAGTCGATACACAACCTCAATGACCCATCCTTCTTTCTCACAAATAAAACAGGAGCGCCCCAAGGTGAAGTGCTCGGACGTATAAAACCCTTGTCCAAAAGCTCCTGTAGTTGCTCCTTCAGCTCTTTCAATTCTACTGGTGCCATCCTGTAAGGTGGCATCGATATGGGGTTTGTACCCGGCACAACATCAATGCAAAACTCTATTTCCCTTCCTGGTGGCAACCCTGGAAGCTCCTCTGGGAAGACATCCATAAATTCTCTGTCAATAGGAACATTTCCCATGCTGACACCTTCTACAGATGTATCTCTCACCAATGCCAAATACCCTTGGCATCCACGCCTCAACATTTTTCTAGCACTAATTGCTGACACCAAATTATATGGAGCCACGCTCCTGTCACCATCAAAGCTAAATTCTTCCACACCAGGTATGTGGAAATACACCTTTTTGTTCCTGCAGTCTAAAGTAGCATAGTGAGTTGACAACCAATCCATCCCCAGGATTACATCAAAATCCATTACTGGTAGAGGAACCAAGTCTGCTGGGAGGATCTTTCCATCCACTACCACTGGGCTACCCGGAAAAACCATATCTACATCTATGTTGTCACTAAGTGGGGTAGCTACTGATAAAGGGCACTCTAAAGTTGTAGGGTTTCTAACCAAACTCATGGCAAACACAGGGGAGACAAATGAGTGCGTAGCACCCGTATCTATCAAAACACGAGCCTCATAAGAATGCACTGAAGAATACCTGCCACAACTGCATTTGAAGCTTGAGCATCCTGGTGGGTCAGGGTGAAAACCCGAGCTTGACCCCTACGAGTGGCGTAACCACGATCGACTTTTACCTCTGACCGCCTCCAAATCCACGTCCCCCTTGTCCTCGGCCCTGTTGGCCACTGAACTGACTGCCTGCCATGTTGGAAGTACCCGGATACAACTGGCGAGGAACATTTGCAACAGAACCCTGTGACCCCATCTGTGGCTCATCAAAAGGGGCATTCTCTAGCAAAGTGACCTGGTTGGCCACACCTGAAGCATACTCCTGATCCCATCAAACAAGGTCCTGAATGTCCTCTTCCACACTGTGCACAAGGTGCCAAGGAGGATCCTGAACCAGACCCAGAACTACTGTACCCTGAACTGTGACCACTGCTGGATCCGTATCCAGGTCTGAATCCTCGAGGTTTGTGTCTAAAACCACTCTTCTTGTTCCTACTTCTTCCTCTGTAATTACTCTGGCCACCACTGTCCGGAGTACCCATGGAAGGGACACCTGAGGAACCCTCTGCTCTGTTTTTCTTGGCTCTCCCGCTGTCATCCGCAGCATAGCTAATCTCTATCTGTCTAGCTCGATCAACTACCACGTCAAAAGACTGATCAGACATCATGGCTAGGTTCGCATACCTCCTGTCAAGCCCCCTTAGGAATCTCTTCACCTTCATAGTTTCTGTAGCTACTGCTGCAGGGGCATATCTGCTCAATTCCAGAAATTCTGTAGCATATTCATCTACAGACCTGCCATTCTGTCTTAAGGCCTCAAAGGCCCACTGCTTCTGATCTCTGAAGCTTTCTGGCACAAACCGATTGATAAAAAGTTCCACAAACTGAGCCCATGTCAAACCCTCCATCCGAGGTAACACGTAGTCATTCATCCATTGTCTAGGCATAGGCCCCATGACATGCTGCATACACTCTATCAGTCTTCTATCAGTCAACTGTAATTCTGTTCCTGCCTGTCTGCAGGAATCCAAAAACCGATATGCATCGTCTGACACATCATAAGTACCAGGCACCAACTTCTTGAAATTTATGATCTGTTTGTAAGATTCCTCTCTTGGTGCGGTGGACTGCTGCTGCTGTGGAGGGTGGACCATATACTGCGCCATCATATCAATGGTCCTCTGCAAACCAGCTAGAGTAGCTGCCATGGGGTCCATGGGACCCTGTGCCATAAAGGCGATCTGTCTGGGGTGGCTGCTCCTACTTGAGCGACTCTAGGCCTCCTACCCGCCTCCTGGGCGGCGCCTCATCTGTCGACACCTCGTCAGCACATCCGCTCAGTGCGATGGCGGCTCTTACCTTCTACGCATTTTCACGAAATTCAGTGACATTAGCCCACAAAATTTAAAGCGCACATTACACAGCTCTATAGACTCATATTTATACACAATATATGAAGCAGAAACTAGAAGCAAAGACGACAATGCAAGACGAATGTGGACCCTATTTTTCCGCATGTGACTCCTAGTAGACTCTTCCCAACACTTTAGACAAACATTCCCTAAGAATCTGGAGCCTAAGCTCTGATACCACATTTGTCACGACCCAACCTATGGGCCGGACCGGCACTAGGACCTGGGCCAGCCTAAAGCCCCCAAGGCCCGTAGTAAGCCTAACTGTTCATTAACCCAACTCTAAGACCCATTTGGGCCCAATATCAAGAAAAAAAACGGACAGAGTCCGGCCATAAAATGGACTTTCCAACGGGGAGTTTTCGACTCACCCGACCTGTAAACATAATAAATACTCAATTGGGGAGCTCAGCTCACCCTCCACATACTCATATCCTCATAAAAATAAATGGGAGCTCAGCTCCCTCATCCAATCCATCAAACATGCATATCATTATACGTTTACAGGTCCAACATGATAATAATATTACAGACCATAATCAAATAAATACTTCTAACACATGCGGAAATTCTAGGAGTAAATAAAATTACACAAATATTGATAAACAACCTGCGAAGGAGAAAAGCAGGTTAACCAAAATAAAATCCTCTTGTAGCCTGAAAAAAATATTGAACAGGAGTAAGCGTTCGACTCAGAGAGTAAAATACCAATTTTAACCATAATCTCTATAACTATCTAAAACTAATGCAACCTGTGGAATGAGGTGCAACATCAGCAATAAATTCACATCATAGCATCAAAAAGGTAATTTGGAGCACTCGCACACCCTGTAGTATCAATCATAACATATGGGAGCTGATCCCTTATACAGCTCTCTTAAATTCAACCTGGTGCCAGCGAATTACTCAAGCTCGGACTTCCACTTAATAACCAAATCGAGGGTCCCAGCGAATTACTCAAGCCGTGACTACCCCTCGAAGGATCGGGTCCCAGCAAATTACTCAAGCCGTGACTACCCCGTCCTATCCATAGTCCACACCACATCACACGCACGCCAACGCACACACACTGCTCCAAATTACCACAACAACATCCATGGCACATCAACAGTTATGAATGCAACATAAATCGTGCCTAGAGTTTAACTACATAAATATATGCATATAAGTGATGCATGGGCATGCTTGAACATATAATAATATCGAAATTACAATTAAAATTAATATTCTACTCACAGACTTGACGATGGTCACTGAGGTGGCTGGGCGGAGGAAGAAGGCTGTCCCGGCTCACCTGACAATTTTATTACAATCATTTAATAAATTTGACTCAATACAAACAAAGAAAAAGACCAATACGTACTAAGTCGTGCCGAAAATCCTGCAGAGTCTCCCCTATACCTAGGACCTACCCAACCTGTAAAAGGGCTCAAAACACACTTCTATATTCACAATCCATATATCCACAGTTCAATCATATCACACAGCCCCTCCTGGGCCCATCAAATCAGTCATCCATCACAATACGCAAAATTTCAATTTAATCCTTATTATTGATCATTTTTGCAAAAATTGCCCAAACAAGCTCTAAAAATTATAAAACTTTGCCCCGCGGTCCTTAGCAATATTACTAAGCTATTGCAAAAAGAATCGTAATTTTCTAAGCTACCACGAATATTTTATGGATTTTTAATCCTATTTAAGCACTAGAAAATTACGAAAAAGCAAGGTTCGGGTTTACCTTTGCCGATTCTGACTTCGGGGACGCACTCGGGACGTCTAACAATGGGGGGCTAGCCAAAACCTCGGTCCAATTCGGAGACTTTTACGTAACAGTGCATGCTGGCCGGAATTTCGCAGACCCGGTCAACTGTCGAATTTTCGCGAATCGAGGATACCTACACGAAGCCCATAACACGGGGGTTAGTACATAAATTTTTCAGAATTTTCTAAGCTCATTTAATGCTCGAAAAAACACTGCGAAGTTCCGTAGGACCCATGGAAAAACGGTGTCGGAAAAATTCGAAATTTATGTCGTTGCTAAGCTCTCGACGAGTGGAGCGTGCTGGTAGCCTCGGTTTTCTCGTGGGATTCACGGTTTTCGAGAAATCTAGCCTAAAAGTCGAAATGGGCTAAAAACTTCCCGAGCAAAAATTGAACAAACCGCTCGATGGATTTCGGCGTTCTTGGTGTCTATGGAAAGCTCTCGTCGAGTAGATGATTTTAGACACAAGACCCGGTCCAATTGGTGGCCGGATCGACCGGATTTTGGCCGGGAAAGCCGAAACGTCACGCGCGCAGGGGAGGGGCGTTCGGGCGCGTTTCCGACCGTTTGGGGCGGCGACCGGTACCGGGATACCGGGAGGCGCGCCAGGGGGACGCAGGGAGGCGGCCGTGCGGGGAGGGGAGGAGAGAGAAAAGAGAGAGAAAAGGGAGAGGGAACGACGCGCGCGGGGAAGAAAAAGGGAAGAAGGAATCCGACCGGCCCGATCCGGTTCGGTTCGATTCGGCCGGTTCGATTCAGAATACAAAATTTTAAATTTTTACTCTGCCTCGGGATCGAAAACGAGGTCCAAAAATTCCGAAAAAATTTCAAAAAACTCAGAAAAATACGTAGACTCCAAATATATTTTTAGTTTTGCCACGTGGTCTTTAAATTAATTTTTAAAATTCATCAAAGTTTATATTTTTGGAAAATCGAACCCGATTTTTAAAATTCGAAAAATCTCAAAAAAATTCCTAAAATTTAAATAAAATTAAAATACCAAAAATGCTCATAAAATTTAAAATTTTGGGGTGTTACAAGGGTAAATAAAGGCAATGAAATATAAGTAATTATTATACCCCTGTTTGAAAAGGGGGTGGACTAATGAAGGGTAAGAGTAAGTAAGAGTAAGGCTTACTCTCCCTTACCCCTCAAATCCTAATTTTTCTCACACCCTAAATTGGGGTGTAAGCAGGGGGAGGTAAGAGATGAAAATTATTTTATTTTTTATTTTCCTATTGTGTCTTTAATTTTTTATTAAAAATCTAATTATACCCATTAAAAATAAACATATTTTATCAATACAAACAAATGTTTTCTCTCTGAAGTGGCCGTATCTAATCTCTTCGCTCTCGTGGATTTTGAATTCTTACAGAAAAAATGTTAGTTTTATCTTTCTATTTAATTTCAGTTATTAAATCATTCGTTCTTTCAATAGCATGCTGCAATTATTATGCTCCAATTATCAAATTTTTTTTTACTAAATAATTCATTCTTTATTCAATCATTTTTTATATTACTTTATAGATATTTAAGTTTAATGTTGAAATAGTATATGTCATAGTCTGACATAAAAAGATAATTGAAAATGTAAATTATAGGTCACCAAACTAAAAATAAAAGGCCTTAATTTTCTAAATAATTCATTCTTTATTCAATCATTGTTTGTATTATTTTATAGATATCTAAGTTGAATGTTGAAATAGTACATGCCATAGTCTGACATAAAAAGATAATAAAAAATGTAAATTATAGGTCACTAAACTAAAAATAAAAGGCCTTAATTTACATATTAAAAAAATAAAGAATAAATTTTATCTAATAGAAAAAAGTATTTTTATAATTTTAATTATTATTTACCATTCTCTCACCTCTTTCCAAACATAAAGAATATACATTACATCTCTTTAACTTTTCATTAATTTACTTCTTTTTAAACATGAGCTTTTTTTATTGTAACTCTTCTTATTTTTTCCTCTCTTTACCCTCCTTTATCTTCTTATTAATTACCCTTTCCACACCCAATCCAAACAGAGCATAAAGGAAAATGAGCCCTTAATGGTTTGAGCTTCTGATGTTGAGCCACTTGGCGAGGAAAGCAAAATCGACATCAACTAGGAAGCTGGATGACATAGGGACCTACCATTGTCAGCTTTTTAATCCCCACCAGTTTACCATCCTTGGTGAACCAGGCCACCGCTTCTCAGATCTAGCCAAATCTTTCATTCAAACCCTCTACACGCGAGTCCTAAGATCTGGCAAACAAGACAAACAAAACAAAATTATGGACAACTAAACTAGAAAAAGGGGAGAGAAACCCTTTACCAGGCCAAACAAACCACCATCCCTTGCCCAAAAGGGCAAGGGAGGCCACCGGAAAGAGAACTCGAGACTGAAGAAGAAAGGAAACTATAAAGAGATTTTTTCTCTCTCTAGAAGGACTAGAGAGTGCTCTGCTCCAATTAGTTAATAAGATTTGATGACCAGAGAGAGCTCGGCTCCAATTACTTAAGATTTGATTAACTATGTACTAAAAACATAAATATATAAGTTTTATTTATTTTATTAAAATCATAAATCTATATATTTTTTATTTATTTTACGGTTGTATTTTAAATTTACGATAAATACTTCATAAAAATTTACTCGTGTTTGGAATTTCAGGTAATATCATATTCATTAGTTATCGGTGCATTATTTATTAGGGTCTATGATATTCTATAATTAACCATAATATTTTACTTGAATATATTATGAAAATAGAGTAAAGAGATCTTCCCTATAATATATATAACTTTACAGTATAGTCTATGTTATTTTTTTAATCATATAATATTAATTTTATTTTTCTTTGTGTAAAATAGAAAGCATATTTTAAACATTCAATTTTTTTTTATTATTATAAATGAGTTACACAAGAGGGAAATTGTCCTCCATCCCATACAACTTCATTAATTCCATTCAATTGATATTTAAATTAAAGGTAAAAGGCATCTTTTAGTCCCTGAATTTTACACAAAAAATCACTTGACATTCTTATTTTTAGTTGCATACCATTTGATTTGAATTTTATAAAAATGTAACGATTCAATCCTTATAGTTGGTGAACACGTAGGTGCATTGCACCTTTCTTAACTTCAAGAGTTTAATAGCTATAATTTTATAAGTTTAAGAATTACAAAATTAAAAAATCAAGGGTTAAACATTACCCTTATAAATTTTAACTTTTAAAAAGGATAATTATTAATCTATATCTTAAGGTTAATATTTAACCCCTAAAATGCATAAATATTGATGAAATAAAAAGTTAACTTAGTCTTTTTAAGAATCCAAACAACTCTAATAAAGAGTTAAAAGTTATTCCCTTATTAATTTCGTACCAAACACCCTCTTAAGGGTTTAATATACAAGTATATATTTTATAAAGTTTAGGTATCAAATAGATAACTAAAAGTGATGTTGCTAAGTAACTTTATGTATTGCTTCCAAAATTATATTATAAAATCAACATATTGAAAAGCAAAAAGTTCAACATATATAGATAATACCACACCACACTGAAAACGTTTTCCACGCAGTTCAATTTGAAGGCAGTGATTGAACTAGACCTGTCAATGCAGTGACTAGATCTCCTAAAATGGCCGAGACTATGATCTTCAGAGTCGATGCCACCATCTTCAAATATTTCAAGGCTTTCTCCCAAATTTGATTGCTGGGAACCATATTTTGCAATGCCAAGCCACTTAAGTCGGTTGCATCAACGACTTGATTATTATTGAAATGACTTCTTTCCCGAGCCTCATAAATCATCTCTTTAACACATGCCACATGAAAACTATATTTCTCACAACTGGAAACATAAGCCCATCCCTTTGGAGTTTTATTTGCATAATTCTTGTTTTTGCATTTTAGGCACTTGGATTTTACCTTTTTTTTCAGCTCCAGCTTCACCCCTTCACCTTGTAAAGTATGTGGGAGTTCTGCACAATTAGGATGCATGTGATAGGGATCACCATCGGAGGAGATGATTTGATACACGAACCCTTTTACATCTCTCCCACATGCGTCACAAACCATATCACCTATTATTGGGGATTTCTCATGGAACAAGAATGTGCATCTTTTGAAGAAAGGGTGGTAGAGAGTAGTAGAGGAAGGGATTGCAGTTGCACATCTCTTGTGCAAGTGAAAGTTACATATCTTACATTCCTAGCATACCCCAATCCCTTGCTCTTTGCATCCATCACAAGTGAATCATGTAATTTTTTTATTTTTATGTTCATTATGGTATTATAAAATTTTGCTTAGTTTTTTAATTAATAATGATTTTATTTCATTTGTTGATAAATACATAAGTTATTAATGATCTCATTAAACTATTATTAAGATTTTTAGACTTTAAATAAAAGAAATGTTTTTAAAAATAATTTCTAAATTTTTATGAATAATTTATATATATATATTTAAAAAATAATTTATCATTTTTTAATTTGATAAAAAATTTAACTAAAAGATAATTCAATTTTATAGATATATAATATGATAATTCACTTTTTTTGTGTGTGAGATAAGATTTTAGTAGTTGAAATTTGAAAATATCAAAATAAAAGGTTCATTTTTAATGTGATAATCTATTTTTTACATAAAAATTTAAAATTAAAGATAAAAAATTAGGATATGCTTCATGACAATTTTTTAAGTACTCTCATCAAGTTATTATTAAAATTTTTAGACTTTAGTTATATAAAGTATTTTTAAAAATAATTTCAGGAGTTTTATAAATATTTTTTAGTTGAATAATTATTTAAATATGTATATAATTAAAAAATAATTTAACTTTTTATTTTAAATGAAATTTTAATTAAAAAAACTCTTTTTTATAGATATATAATATGGTCATTGCAAACATAACACTTTTAAAATATTTAAAAGATGTAGAAAAAAATTTAAATAATAATTATTTTTTAAAATGAGATAAAATTTTAATGATTGAAATTTGAAAATATATAAAAAAAAATATGATATACCACATGTCACACTCTTTTATATATATATATATATATAAACTCAACTCAACTCAACTAAATATTTATCCCAAAAATTTGGAGACGACTATATGGATTCTCTTTCTTCACTTTAAACTCTCGGAAATGTATAATGCTTCTAGATCATGTTGTACTACTCTCCTCTAAGTCAATTTAGGCCTACCCCTTCCATTCTTTCTATCCTCTAACCTAATGTGTTCTACTTGTCTAACTGGAGCCTCCGTACGTCTACGCTTCACATGACTAAACCACCTCAGTCTCCCTTATCTCAATTTATCCTCAATTGGCACCACTCCTACCCTTTTTCTATTACTCTCATTATGGACTTTATCTAGTCTAGTATGGCTACTCATCCACCTTAACATTTTCATCTCTGCAACTTTTAGCTTAGACACATATGACTCCTTCAGTGCCCAACACTCACTACTATATAACATGGTCAGTCATATGGCTGTACGATAAAATTTTTCTTTCAACTTATTGGAGATATATATATATATATATTCAAGATTAATTTAGAAATTCAAACACCCATACTTCGTTTAATTTTGGTGTTTGCAAGATTCAATATTGCCATGGTTTTTGGGTCTTTTTCATTGGTTTTACTCTGTTTTTAGTTATTGATTTTTCTTAAAGTTCTGTATTTCTATTGTTAGGTTACATTCACTTATTTTTCTTGACTTCTTTAATTATTATAATAAAATTGACTAATTATGATAAAAAAAATAAAAAAGAAAAAAATTATAGACTATTAGATAATCTTATCTGTCAAAGGAAGAGAATGGACTGTGGTTGGCAACGTTCCAGTATTGAATTGGCATAACTCAAACTTAACTCGACAACTCAGGCAAACAAAGGTCAAGAATGAGCGCAATGAGTTAATAACTAATCATTCATGAGATTATATTCATTAAAGTGATCATCTTTGCCGAAGGAGGAGACTGGATCACTGCAGGCTAACAACATACTCAAGGGTCTGGCAAGGACCATTGTCCCTTTAAAATTTTAAATTTTAATTAAGAGAAATTTAAATAATAATTTATATTTTATGGACTCTCACATTTAACCTTCAAAAAATTTCTAACAAAAGTTAAAAAAGTTGATTTTTTTAATTAGCCAAATTAAAAAAAAATTAATGAGTCTATATTATAATAATTTAAAACATTATTTTTTAGTGGTCTAATTAAAATAAAAAATTAATAGCTTATATTTTAAATTTCCTCTAAGTAATAAAAAAATAATTTTAAAAAAAATTCAAATTGTGAGTAAAACATACAAGACACCTAGGTTAAAATATTGCATCTGTTCAACACTGGGGTCACTACTCCCTCAAAATTTTAATTTTTAAATTTGAGTAGTTTAAACGTGGGCATGTCCTTAATATACTCTCACATTTAATTTCAAAAAATTTATTGACCCAATTAAACCAAAATTTCAATTAGCACATATTCTAATAATTTAAAATATTATTTTTTATTGACCCAACTAAATTGAAAAATTAGTAACCTATATTTTTTAAATATCCTTTTGACTAATAAAAAAGAATTCTAAGAAGAATCAAATTGTTAGTAAGGTATAAAAGATATTACATTGCATCCATCATTAATCCCTATATCTAAATGTTACATCCTTCATTCATTCATATTTTTTATTAGTCTAATTAATCAAAAAATTTAATTGGCTAATATTTTAATTATTTAAAATTTTATTTTCTTATTGGCCCAACTATATTGAAAAATTAATAGCCTATATTTTATAAATTTTCTTTTAAGCAATGAAAAAGAAATTTAAACAGAGTCAAATTATAAGTAAGTTACACAAAACATTTAGATGTAAATGCACTATTGTTGGCAATGTTTGGTATTTACTTGTTATAACTCGAACTATAACTCGAACTCTAACTCTCTAACTTAGGGTCGAAAAGATTCATTAATTTTACGAAAAGAAAGAAAATATATATTCTTGAACAGTTAAATAATCTCGTCTGTCAAAGGAAGATTGTTAGATAATCTCCTCTATCAAAGGAGAGGAATGGGCTCTCTCTATAGATAACCCGTCCTCTCACTTTCTGTTTCTTTATGTAAACTCCCAACATGAGCAACGACAAAAAATAACCTCAACATGGTCAATCTCAAAACTGTTCTTAATGAAGAGGTTGGAGCAGGCCTTTTAACACGCTCAAGAATAAACTACAAACTTTTGCTGGTAAGCACACTAATATGCTTGAGAATCTGTCTTCAAACATGAGACAACGCATTGAGCGTCTAATAAAGATCCAAATCCAACATCACATAAGCAAACATCACATAAGTTTAGAAACTTGGCATGATTAGGAAATGTGTGTGTGCTTACTTTTTTATGCGCTACATCAACAATATTCGCTTGTAAATTTAGCTTGCATAAATGTGTGTTAAGGAATTTAATAAATGAAACAATAAGATAGACTTGAGAAATTTGCATCAGAGATAGACTTGAGGAATTATTAGTAGAGGCTGACCCTTATTCTAAGGTAAGTCCAAGCGAAAAGAGTGTTTAACACATTTCCTCTTTTGTACCCACTATCCTAAACCTAAATTATTGGGTTCATGGTAAAAGAAGGATAATGGAGGATAAATTGTTAATTCACATTCCTTCTTACGAATTTATTATAGTTATTACTCGGGTGATGACTCATTTCTTCCAGGCATTAATATCCTAACATAGTGGTACTATTATGGGAAGTGCCATAAATGATAGTACCAATTGAGACTCTCATAGTTTCTTGTCCGTCAAAGTCGTGCACTAGATTTATGAAATGTTACTAGGAAAAAGTCGTGCACTAGACTCTCATATATATATATATAGTCCTGCTAATAATAAAATTTTTTTTCTTGTGTATTAATTGTTTATAGATGATGCATGAAACAGATGACCGTATGTTAATGATTAATTTAATAATTGGCATTGATTTTTTCACATGAATATAAGTATGGAGAATTCGGACTCATATAAGAATTAATTTATCAATCGTTAAATTTTTATATATGAATTTGTGCATTATATATATATATATATATATATATATATATATATATATATATATTATTTATTCTACACATATTTCAATATAAATCTCAAATATAATATTGTTAAACTCATTTTCATACCAACTCAACTTATTATCTAATATTATTAATAAGAAAATTTTGCTTTAATTTAATAATTACAAAATTACAATACAATTTATTCTCAAAAAGAAAATTACAACACAATACTCTCTCCCTAGCTCATTTATGCTCCCCCAATTCAAAATAAACAAATAAATAATTAGCTTTAATTTAATAATTACGACATTACAATACAATTTCTTCTAAAAAGAAAATTACAACCAATACTCTCTCCCTAGCTCATTTATGCTCCCACAATCCAAAATAAATAAATAAATTAGCACGTCTATCATAAATTTACATATTCCATATAAAAAAATAAATCAATTAATTTGTAGCCAGAGATTGAATAAGAGCAACAATAAGAGTTGTAAACGCGGTGATTGGATCTCCAAAAATAGCAAAGAGGATGAGCCTAAGAACCGATGCTACCATGTTCCAGTAATGCTTGGCTTTCCCTCCACTTTGCTGCACTATCTCTGTACTAGAGCTGAGCGTACTAGGAACTGTCCTCTGCAATGCCACTGCCAACCCACTAGTGTTGGCGTCAAGATCACTTTTTTGCTGATCAAAGTAACCCATTTCCCAGGCCTCATAAAACATTTCCTTTACACAAGCCACATGAAAGCAGTACTTTCCACAAGAAGAAACGTAAGACCAACCCTTTGGCCCTTTATTTGAATTGCTTCTACTCTGGCATTTTAAGCACTTGGATTTGATATTTTCTTTGAGCTCTAGTTTCACCCCTTCACCAGCTAGAGTCTTAGGGAGCTTTGCACAAGGAGGTTGCAAATCATATGCTTTCTTATGGGAGCATTGATACACGAACCCTCTCACATCTCTCCAGCATCCATCGCAAACCCTAACACCCAGTCTTGGAGATTCCTCATAGAATTTGAATTCACATCCTTTGAAGAATCGATGATAGAAACTAGACGAAGGGATTGCACATTCTTTGTGCAAGTGAAAGTTGCATATCTGGCACTGGTAGCATGTCTCAAACCCTAGCTCTTTGCATCCATCGCAGATGTAAGGTACCAATGAACGTTCTAGTTTAAGCTGATGTAGTGGGTGGCTGGGATGTTGTATCTTCGTAGTAAGCATGATGTCAATTGGGTTTGATCAGAATACGATGAAAAACTTCAGATGAAAAAGGGAAATTGTAGGAGTAATATGGTATAGAAGGAAATAATTCAGAAAATCTGTGCGTTGAGAAGAAGAATATCTGCATTAGAAGCATATTTATAGGAAAAAAATCAATAGAAGCAAATCCTTTGGTCGATTGTGAAACTACCAGGAACATTCTTAATCATTAAGCTTAGATGCCGTGAATTAATCATTAAGCTTAGATGCCGTGAACTAAGGGCAAAACTTCTCAGAATTTAACCATTGCATGCAGCAGGATTACATGTGTCTGTGCGTGTCTTGGTATATCCCATTGTTTATTATTATTATTAGTATTATTATGGAAGGGATTTTTTTTTTTATATAAAAAATGAAAAAAAAAAAAGAAAATTTGCAGAACTTTCTTTGCAGTTGCATTGAAAATGAAAATTTCACAGGAAATTAAATAAAAGGAAAGAGAATTCCACGGAAAGCCCACGCTGGAATGAAAAATCATAAATAAACAAAGATTCCTATTGCTTCTCTACTTGAATAATTTCTCAATTTAATGCACTGTTTACTTTACGGAAAATAATTTTTTAAAATATATTTTTTAGATTTAATATATTTAAAAAAATTAATTAATAAAAAATATTTTTTTAAATAAAAAAATTAAATTACTTTTAAAAAAAGTTAATTTTTTATTTTTTAAACTTTAATAATCTTATTAAAATGTAAACAATCTTTTATATATATATATTATTAATTTAATATTATAATTAAATAATAAAAAAATATTTTTTTGTTAGGAAAATTTAAAAAAATAATTTATTAAAAAATAAGTTATCAATAAAATTTTTGGATAAATTTATTCATAATTAAAATGAAATAGTAATTTATTTAAAGATTTTTTTTATTAAGTAAAAATAGATACATATACTTAAAATTAGTGATAAAAATAAATCATATCTTAAAATTATGAATTTTCATGTAACTTAATACACATAATTATAATTAATGTGAAATTCTTGAGGAACAATCTAAATGAGTATACCCTACGCAGAGAGAAGGACCTCTACCATTTTGGTATTTAAAGATATTAAAGAATGATTATTTTTATTAATGATATGAAAATTATGAAGAATTCAAAACTTTTGCAATTTTAATTTATTTTTTAAAATATAAAAATAATTATAATTGATGTGAAATTCTTGAAGAACAATCTAAATGAGTATACCCTAAGCAGAGAGAAGGACCTCTACCATTTTGGTATTTAAAGATATTAAAGAATGATTATTTTTATTAATGATATGAAAATTATGAAGAATTCAAAACTTTTGCAATTTTAATTTATTTTTTAAAATATAAAAAATGGAGCGTTAATAATTTAATCTGAAATCAAACATTGGAATCCTCTTTTCGGGAAAGAAAAAGAGTTCCTCTTCCTCTCCCTCCCTAAGCTCTCTACCTTTTCTTTTCCCAGTAAAAAAATCGATTCAATTCTTCAATTCGATTCAAAATCGCCGCTGCAAATCTCTGAAAACCTTCTTAACTGCTGTCTTCGAGTTTTATTTATCTCTGATCTCAAATGGGCAAGAATGATTTTCTCACCCCAAAAGCAATCGCCAATCGAATCAAAGCCAAAGGTCTCCAGAAGCTCCGATGGTACTGCCAGATGTGCCAGAAGCAGTGCCGCGACGAGAACGGCTTCAAGTGCCACTGTATGAGCGAGAGCCACCAGCGTCAGATGCAAATCTTCGGCCAAAACCCTCACCGAATCGTCGAAGGCTACTCTGAGGAGTTCGAGAACGGCTTCCTTGACCTAATGAGGCGGAGCCACCGTTTCTCACGGGTGGCTGCTACTGTCGTTTACAATGAGTATATCCATGATAGGCATCACGTTCATATGAACTCCACGCAGTGGGCTACTTTGACGGAGTTCGTTAAGTACTTGGGTCGGACGGGGAAGTGCAAGGTTGAGGAGACACCGAAAGGGTGGTTTATCACTTATATTGATAGAGATTCAGAGACCCTTTTTAAGGAGAAGATGAAGAATAAGAGAATTAAAGCGGATATGGCTGAGGAGGAGAAGCAAGAGAGGGAAATCCAGAAGCAGATTGAGAAAGCTGAGCAATTTTTGACAAAAGTCGGAAATGGGGATGACGTGAAAGAGAGTACTGAAGTGGTGGAGCCTGCGGCTAAGGAATTGAAGTTGGAGGGTGGGGTTAGGATTGGCTTTGCTTTTGGTTCGAAAAGTAGTGTTGGTAAGGAAAAAGGAGAGAGTTCTTCTCGATTGATATTTGAAGAAATTGAGGAGAAGGAAAGAAATAATGCAAAAAATAAAGAGAATGCTGACACGGGTAAGAGTGGGAAATCAGCATTGGACGAGTTGATGAGGGAGGAAGAGAAGGCAAAGGAGAGGAGTAATCGGAAGGATTATTGGCTATGTGAAGGGATAATTGTTAAGGTGATGAGTAAGACATTGTCAGAGAAAGGTTATTATAAGCAGAAAGGGGTTGTGAGGAAAGTGATTGATAAGTATGTTGGGGAAATTGAGATGCTTGAGAGTAAGCATGTGTTGAGAGTTGACCAGGAAGAGCTTGAGACTGTAATTCCACAGATAGGGGGTCTGGTCAGAATAGTTAATGGAGCCTACAGGGGATCAAAGGCGAGGTTGTTAGGAGTGGATAAAGAGAAGTTTTGCGCCAAGGTGCAGGTAGATAAGGGGATTTATGATGGAAGAGTGCTCAAGGCTGTGGAGTATGAGGACATATGCAAACTTGCTCAGTGAGTTTGATGGATACGTTTTACTTTGTTGCCAGGAATTATATTATAACTTTTGTGCTTGCTCCTTATGATTTGCAATTTTTTCTAGAATCGGTGGATGCATCTTTGATCATGTTGTATCGTTCCATTATTGATGGATAATCTTGAAATTGTTTATAAAAGGACAAAAGAATTGAGAAACTCCTCTTAAGAGTTCCAGCTTTTCATACGCCTTAGCTTTTGTAGGTTAGATCACGATTTTAAGTCGCTGTCACATTCGCAGGTAATGGAAATGGGCCTGTAACCATGGTAATACAACAGTAAAGGCCTAGCGCAACGCAAATTTTTTTGAAAAATTTTTAGAGTTCATAAAATAAGTAGATATTGGTAGAAATAAATAAAATTAAGATAGACAATTATATACTAAGCATTTATACATCAAATAAAGACATTATTATCTATCATTGTTGGACATCATTAGGATTAACTAATTTAGAGCTAAAATAGTTATGTAAATTGTAAATAACTAAACTTATTACCACCAATAGGGGGTTGCTATCTTTTGTTTGCAAGGAAAGAGAAAATGAGTTGTGAAGGTGGCAAAAATGAGTTGTAAATAACTAACCTTATTACCACCAATAGGGGGTTGCTATCTTTTGTTTGCAAGGAAAGAGAAAATGAGTTGTGAAGGTGGAGAATGGATGAAAGGGAAAAAGTGAGTTTCTACAAAGGAGGGAGACAATTATTTCTCTGAATTATTCTCTGCTGTTTGGAACAAAATTGGGTGGTTTTTGGACTGTTTTGAATTGATTTTATCATGTGATTTCTATCCTCATCAGCCTACCAATTCTGCCAACGGTCATTACCGTCATTTAACAGCTGTTACCGTTACGTAATGGCAGTAACGGCTGTTAATCTGCAAACCAAAATAAACCCGTAAATAACAGCCTAACGTGTAACGGCCTCCTTCTAAACCTGTAAATAACAGTCGTTACATTATGTAACGACTGTCATTTGATTCCATGGGTTAGATGCAAGAATTTATTATGTTAATTTGTCATGTGCCACATAAATTTTCTTCCTCTACTGTGCTTTAGCACAACATCATCAATGTAAAAATGAATGTCAATGAAATTAGAATTCATATCCACAATTCATTGTGCTCATGATAGATTTACATGAAAAGTTGCTAACTTTGCTTCTTCTTTTTATTTTTTATTTTCTATTTTTACAACTTGCTACTCAAATAGATAATTGAAAGATTCAGCCTCATAATTATTTGACACTGTGATGCACGGAAACGGCAAGGCGTGGCGTTTCCCCGTGTTGGAAGAAATGGCCAGACACGGCTGGGAAACATTGCAGGGCTGTTTCTGCAATTTTAAGAAGTCAAGCACATGTTGCCTATACCAGAAACACGTCTCTTTGAAAAAAAAAAGGTAGCTAGGTTAAAAAAGCAACAAAGCTGCGCCTGGCCTGGGAATCGTGCTGAAGAAGAAGAAGAAGAAGAAGAAGAAGAAGAGGGGGAGGAGGACGATTTACTTTGTGGCGACGGTGGCAACGTAAGGCGCAAGTGTGTGTACTGTAATCCTTTAGCTTTTCTTTTCATGCTCTGCCTCTTGTTGGTTTTGGTATATTGGGTTTTGATGGTTAAATTCTTAATCAATGGTTGGCTTTTGTGGGTTTTGTTTGGCTGAATCAAATTTGGCAGTGATTTTACTGATTTATTATTCATGCTACCATTGGTTTGTGATTTAGAAAAATAATATGTAATTTTTTTTTTAATTTTTGGAAAAAAAAATGTAATCTTCAATTCTATTGTTTTTAACTATAGTTATATATTTAATATTTTTGTAGTAATTTGTCTATAATTTGTTTAATTCAATTTATTTATATTTGAATTTTTAATGTTATTGTAATAATTTATATGGTTATATATTCAATTCTATTGTCATGTGCTTTAATTAGTATGTCATAAATTTCATTATATTTTCCTTTTTTCACATTTGAATGTGTTGTATTTTATTTTTTTTTTGTGAGTATGAAACTTGTAAATATGTATTTTTTTTTCTTTTTGATATGGTTGAATTTTGGAAAAAGCGAATCCATATAGCCGATTCCAAATCTTTGGGATAAAGGCATAGTTGAGTTGAGTTGATATGGTTGAATTTGAATGTTGATTTGGAGCCTATTTATTGTTGGAGAATTTGAATGTTGATTTCAAGTTTATTTATTGTTGGATATATATATATATATATATATATATATATATATATATATATATATATATATATATATATATACACTCCTTTTTTTTTTAATATTTTTATGCATTTCCCTCACGTTTTATTTCTTATATTTTTTAAAATGTTGTCTCCCCGTGTCCGTTTTCTTGTTCCATTTCCGTGCTACATAGATTTGATAAGGCATGCTGATGTAGAACAGAGGGAACAAAGAACAAAACAAAGAAAATTCAGAATCAAAAGCACAAGAAAAAAATTTCAAGGACCGATCCTTGAAGAAAAGAGAACTAATTCTCAAAGTTTATTGATCTCATAAAATTGTCATCACCAAAAACTGTTAACAATGAAAAACCTAGGTTTTATTTATAGGATTAGGAATCCCAATCTCATTAGGATTAGAGAACCCTAATTCAATCATAATTAGGAATTGAAGAATCCCAATTTAATTAGGAACATAATCTATTTAGAATACACAATCATAAAAAACGAAAATTCTTATTTTCTATATTTTTCCTAAAATAAGTACTACTAAAATCTTTAGGAGTGTATTCTGCATCACATGCAGTAAAATTGCTTAGTAATATTGTATAAAATTATTGATTTGAAAGTGCTAGGTGGCATTTGTTTAAGTGTCACTCTTTGTAGATTGGTCAAGTAGCATAAGTAACTTACAACCAACATTATCATACTCTAAATTATTGTCGAAACTCTTTATTGAAGCCCCTGTCCAGGTCATTGTTTTACTTCTCCAAATTCTTTTTTTGATAACAGTTAGTAACCTGCATTCATTTTGAAATTTGCTACTGGTGATTAATAGCTCGTGAACTCATGAGAGAAGTTTATTATATATTTGTCTGGTAAAGGTTAGTAATCTGTTGGTTTGGGTTTCCTAAGAAATAAAATCTCTAATTCCATGTGATCGAAGTGATTTTGTTGCCACTTCCATAGATGGTTTAAATTTTTTGCTCTATTTGCAACTGTTTATGGATTTCAGACTCAGAGGCTAAACTACTCTTTATTACTGGCAAATAAGTGTATATAAGGTGTGAAATCTTTGACACAATAATATAACTTTTCATTTTGTTTTCTTTTTGGATTTGCCCTATGAATTTTGTGTCAGGATTTAACCTATTGCTCCAATTACTGCTTTGCACTCAAGATTCTAGATCATAAACCACTTGAATTCCAAATAAAAGCTGCTGGTTATATACTAGGAACTTTTGAAGTTTGCTATTGTTGCTTATTCAGTTCACTGTGTGCCTTGGTTATGAATAAGTCAAATTTGCTCCAATTACTGCTCTGCACTCAAGATTCTAGATCATAAACCACTTGAAGTCCAAATAAAAGCTGCTGTTTATGTACTAGGAACTTTTGAAGTTTGCTATTGTTGCTCATTCAGTTCTCTGTGTGCCTTGGTTATGAATAAGTCAAATTTGATTGAGTTTTTTTTTTGTCATACCTTTTAAGAATTAGCATTTGATGGTCATCTTGCAAACACCCTCAACCCTTAAGCCAAAGTGATATCTTCTAAGAGTTATGTTATAGGCATATCTATGTTAGCTAAAAAGAGTATGTGCTAAATTTGTTGCCAATGAAATGTTTGCTGGTTTACTTACCATAGGAATTATTTTTTCTTCTTCATTAATTGGATGCAGCTGCTGCAATAGCTTCTTGATTATTACTTAGCTTCACAATTTGTAGAATGATTCTTTTGGAATCGGAGGTAAGAAAAATACATGCAATACATTGTTACCAAATGAATAGATTTTATGGCTTATATGTAGTTTTCAGTTGCTTTGATGTGCACATTCTTAGACGGCCCTGAAGCACAGACACTTCCTTGGCTATACCAGGAGCAGCGGTACTGGTGGTCCTGGATGGTGTCACATGCACAACAGATTTTGCATACAACATGTGCATTTCGGTTAGCCAAATCGTGCATTCAATATGCATTGCTTTTTAACTTGCAAGCCTTTGTTGCATTGATTCTAACTTGTATTAGACTAAATGAACATTTTGATAGCCGCTACCAGAGGTTGGCATTGTTGGTTTGGAAAGTTATCAAGACCATAAAATATAAGTTCCATAGGTCTCACATTATGTTATTGAGAATCATGGTGTCTTTATGATCAACTTGGAAGAATCATATTGACTTGGATTAGAGGGAATATGAATGGGCAATTCTGGCAGTAGTTATCATAAGTTGGATTGCAACTGATTTACAGATGTGAATTTATATTATCAGCAAATTTAGTTGTCAATTATTGCTCATCCTTCCATTATCTAGTCATTGTTAAAGCCTCGCATGATTTGATTTTTCCCCCCTTTTCCAACTCTGACTTAATGAACTATTATTTTGCGTTCTCATGTTGAGTAAATCTCTAATAACAAGTTGCTATGCTATGTTAGGGTGAGAAGTCTTCATATTATATTTGACAGTGGTTTTGATCTGTCCTTTTTTTCTTCCTTTTTGGATAGGCTGCATTTGTGAATAGTGGTAGTGCTTATAATTGGTAGTCTTGATTTAGATTTGAGGGTGCACTAAATGAAACGGAAATCATTTGTTTTGTTAAAAATATTTTTTAATATATATATAATTGAGATTTGAGGGTTTTTTTTTTTTTTTTTTTTTTAAAAAGAAAGAATTGTAGCCTTGGAAGTATATTTGTGTGTATTAAAATGTTGTCTTCATGAGCGAGCTTTAGGCTTGACCGTTGGTATGGTCTGGGCTGGTTTCAATTGGTTGGTTTTAGGGGACCAGGATCACAGTAGGGTCCTCCAATTTCAGTTCTAGTTCTCTCTGATTTTGATTAAATATATAATTTAGAATTGCAGAAAATATTTTTTTAAAAAAAATATATTTTATATTTTTAAGCGTTTGGAAGGCTTATTAAATAATCAATGGAAAATGTTTTTTAAAAGAAAAATTAAGTTATTTTAAATAACTTGCTGTTTTTAAAAAAAGTAAGTCATTTACTGAAAATATTTATATATATATTATATAAATATATATTATTAATTTAAAATTATAATTAAATAATAAAAAAATATTTTCTAAAATAATATATATATATATGTCCTCTACTTACGACGCGCTAGATCGGAATCCGGGAGTAGTGAGAAATATGCAAGGTTGTAGGGCGTTCACCGAAAGCGACTCGCCATGTCGGTGCCCAGGTGTGGTGTTAAGTGAGGAAGGATTACCACATTATGGACGGGTGTGGGTAAAGAAGTTAGTTCATAGGACAGATAGTAGAACATATAGTGGAACAGAACACAAGGTAGACATAGAAAATAATAGAAGATATTATAGAAGGAGACCAATTAGGAATGAACAGGATAGGAAGAGGATCAGGGTTGGTACTTGGAAAGTTGGATCACTTACAGGAAAATTAATGGAGGTTGTGGATACATTGGAAAGGAGAAGGGTGAATATTGCTTGCATACATGAGACTAAATAGGTAGGAGAGAAAAGTAAGAAAATGGGTAATTAAATGGGTAATTCAGGGTACAAATTATGGTTTACCGAAAAGGAAAGAAACAAGAACAGAGTGGGCATAATCATAGACAGGACATTGAAAGACGCAGTAATAGCTGTGAAAAGAGTAGGAGATAGAATTATACTAATAAAACTAGTATTAAAAGGAGAAACAATAAATGTAGTTAGTGCTTATGCCTCACAAATAAGACTACACAG
This sequence comes from Hevea brasiliensis, assembly GCF_030052815.1. NCBI lineage: Eukaryota > Viridiplantae > Streptophyta > Magnoliopsida > Malpighiales > Euphorbiaceae > Hevea > Hevea brasiliensis. The sequence continues at coordinate 96,508,261 of NC_079500.1, forward strand.
TGAGAGTAAACAAAGGTTTTAGGAAGATATGGATGATTTCATGCAAAGCATACCGAATGAAGAGAATATTTTCATTGGTGGAGATTTGAATGGACATGTAGGAAGTGATAGACAAGGTTATGAGAATGTTCATGGAGGTTTTGGTTTTGGTAGTCCAAATAATGAGGGAAAAAGCATTCTGAATTTTGCTATGGCATACGACCTAATACTAGCAAATACCTACTTTATAAAAAGAGTCACATTTAGTGACTTTCAAAAGTGGGCAACATAGAAGCTAAATCGACTTCCTCTTAACCAGGAAGACAAATAGAGCTCTATGCAAGGATTGCAAGGTCATTTCAGGAGAGGCTTTAACAAGTCAACATTGGTTGGTGGTCTTGGATGTCAAGTTTAGAAACAATTCAAATAAGGTCAGAAGAAATAGTATAGCTCGAACAAAGTGGTGGGAGTTCAAATGAGTAAAGCAAGTGAAGTTTAAAAATGAGCTTCTCGAGTTCGAAGTATGGAAGCTGGATATGGAGGCCAATGATATGTAAATACAAATGGCATTAAAGATTAGAGAAGTAGCTAGAAAAGTACTTGAAGAGTGTAAAGGACATGGACTACCCTCAAAAGAGAGATGGTGGTGAAATGAGGAAGTACAAAAGGCAGTGAAGAGAAAAAGGGAATGGTATAAGAAATTACCTAAATATGATAATAATGAGGCATATGAACAATACAAGATAGCAAAGAAAGAGGCAAAAAATGCAGTTAGTCAAGCAAAAGCACAGGCTTTTGAAAAGTTATATGAGAAAATTGAAACTAAAGAAGGGGAGAAAGATATTTATAGATTAGTAATGAGGAGAGAAAGGAAATGTCAAGATCTCAATCAAGTTAGGTACATTAAGGATAAAGAATGAAAAATATTAGTGAAAGATGAGGACATTAAAGAAAGATGGAGAAATTATTTTAATGATCTCTTTAATAATTGTCAAAATGGTAATAGCGTGAATATAGACTATAGAATAATAGAAAAGAATGTGAATTATACTAGAAAGATTAGATCTTTAGAAGTAAAGGAAGCACTTAAAAGAATGAAAGTGGATAAAGCCTGTGGACCCGATGAAATACCAATTGAAGTGTGGAAGTGTTTGGGAGATATGGGAGTGACATGATTAACTAAATTATTTAATAAGATTCTAAAATCAAAGAAAATGCCTGATGAATGGAGGAGGAGTATTTTATTACCTATTTTTAAAAATAAGGGAGACATACAGAGTTGCTCAAACTATAAGGGAATTAAACTCATGAGCCATACTATGAAGTTGTGGGAGAGAGTTGTGGAGCATCAACTACGTCATGATACTTCTATCTCTCTCAATCAATTTGGTTTCATACCCGGTCGTTCAACTATGAAAGCGCTCTTTCTCATTAGAAGTTTGATGGAGAAATATAGAGATGTGAAGAAAGATCTACACATAGTTTTTATTGATTTTGAGAGGGCTTATGATAGCCAAGATATGTCTTATGGAATGTGTTAGAACAAAAGAGAGTATCTATTAGGTACATACAAGTGTTGAAAGATATGTATGAAGAAGCAACTACTATTGTGCGCACAGTGAGAGGGGACACAAGAGATTTTCCGATCTCAATTGGATTACACCAAGAATCAGCCATAAGCCCTTACCTTTTTACATTAGTTTTAGATGAATTGACTAAACATATATAAGAGAATATTCCTTAGTGCATGATGTTTGCGGATGATATTGTTTTGATAGATGAGACACGAGAAGGAGTCAATAGAAAGTTAGAGCTTTGGAGAAGTACTCTAGAGTTAAAGGGTTTTAAGTCAAGTAGAACGAAGACAGAATACATGTATTGCAAGTTCAGTGAAGGCCAAACTGGTGATAGGGAAGGAGTTAGTTTGAATGGAGTGGTACTGTCCCAAAGTAATCACTTTAAATATCTAGACTCAGTGGTACTGTCCCAAAGTAATCACTTTAAATATCTAGACTCAGTCCTTCAAGTAGATGGAGGATGTGAGGAGGATGTTAGTCATAGGATTAAAGCCGGATGGTTGAAGTGAAGACGTGCCACAAGAGTTTTATGTGATCGCAAGATTCCCAATAAGTTGAAAAGAAAATTTTACTGTACAGCTATGTTATATAGTAGCGAGTGTTGGGCACTGAAAGAGTCGTATGCATCTAAAATAAGAGTTGCATAGATGAGAATATTAAGGTGGATGAGTGGCTATACTAGACTAGATAAAGTCCGTAATGAGAGTATTAGAGAAAAGGTATGAGTGGTGCCAATTGAAGATAAGTTGAGAGAAGGGAGATTGAGTTGGTTTGATCATGTGAAGCGTAGATATACGAAGACTTTAGTGAGACAAGTAGAGCACATTAGGTTAGAGAAGAGAAAAAAAAAAGGGGGTAAATTGACTTGGAGGAGAGTAGTACAACATGATCTAGAAGCATTGCATATTTCTAAGAATTTAACCCAAAATCGATTAGAGTGGAGAAAATGAATTCATATAATCGACCCTAAATTTTTTGAATAAAGGTTTAGTTTAGTTGAGTTATATATATATATATATATATATATATATATATATATATATGAAAGTAGTTATTTTCGATGAAAAATTGGACCAAACTGGCCAGTTGAAGCTGGTTCTGGGCTCAAACCAAACCTTGGGCAGGCTTAACTAGTCTGAACCTGCTGGATGTAAACAAATTTGCTTTTGTAGCTGTCCTGGTCCTCGTTTCTACGTGGATTTGCAAAAGGCTTAAAACAAAACAGGAGAAGAAGCATATGTGGAGATGCAATCGCATATCGTTCTCTCCAATGAATTCTCAAATGGGTTTCATGAAAGCAAGTTGAATTAACCTAATGGGCTTGACTGAGTAGTCTGAGTGCATGTTGGGTTGGCTTATCCTCACTCCTATATACAGATAGAATTAATTCACGTTCAGGTTGATAATGGTATTTAGGTAAAGCCTTTCAATAAAGCTAACTATAAAATTTAAACTTCTAGCCTTACAAGTAAAGATCGCTAGGAGATATAGTTTTGTATCACTAATTCAACTATTTATTGGTTAAATTTTAATAAATTTATAATTTAATTCCTAAATTTTATTTTTTTATTATATTTTAGTCCTTAAATTTTAAAAAATTAATAATTTAATCTTTTAAGTTTTACACTGTATTATATTTTAGTACCTAAAATTTATGAAATTAATTATTTAACTTTTTTAATTTTAATAAATAGATAAAATTAATCTTTATAATTTTAATATTTACGATGATTTTATTTTTCAATAGAATGACTAAATTATTCTATACATTAAAATTATAAAAATTAAAGTGTGATATAGTGTAAAATTCAGGAATTAAATAATTAATTGCTTAAAATCTATGGGCTAAAGTGTAACATGGTGTAAAACTGAAAGATTAAATAATTAATTTTCAAAATTCAAGAACTAAAATATAATATAGGATAAAATTTTCATATCAAATTATAAATTTTCCTTTATTTTTTTTTAAATATTAGTGCCAAATATTTTCACATCAAAATCCCATTTTTATGTGCTATTTGAATGAAAGAGTTGAACATATATTAACCATAATTATTATAGTCTAGAGATGGATTAGTTAGTTGGTGGTTGAAGTTCTAGTATAAAGAGGAGGTCGTGAGCATTTATTCCCCCTAGCCCCTATCTTTAACTTTAAAGTATCCATAAACTACCCAGGATAGTTAGGAGTTGGAGCCTTGGACCCAGAGCTTGAATGTTGCATCATTATCCAATACTTAAACCATGAACATGATTAACAAGATTCATGATTCAATGGAGGGAGGTGGGTGGGTGGAGGGGAAGGAGTGGAATTGAGAATCCAACAATTAAATTTAGTAAACATGTTCAAATTGCAAATCATTTCTAAAAAAAATCATAAATTTGATAAAATCTAACAAGTAAATGGAATAATTTCATAAATTTATAGTTAAATTTACTTTTATTTCTTTCTAAATTGTCCGTACGAAAACTCAAATCAATTATAAATAGAAATTCTAGATTTTCCATATAAAAAAAGGTGAATTACATTTTTGTTCTTGTATTATATTATAATTAATAATTGAATTCCCATATTTGAAAAATAGATTTAAACATCCATATGTTTTGATTTGGTCATATACTTTCATCATTTCATTTATTTTTTTATCAATTTTATCATTAATTGAGAGATTAAAAATTAATCAATAAAGAAATAAAGTATTAATAATAATAAAAATAAGAGATAAAAGTATTATTAATGATAAAATTTAGGAATGAAATAATATGTCATATAAAGGGTTATCAAGATATTCACTTTTATTAATAGAAAAAATTGAGAAAAATAAATAAAAGGATGAACATTCGATGAAATAAAAAAAAATTAAAGAAATTTTAATTTATTTTTTAAATTATAGAAATTCAAATATTAATTATGAATAAAAAAATAATTTACTAAATAAATTTAAGACTTCATTTAGGGATAAAATGTTACAAAAATGCTTTTTAGAAAATTATTATTTTTAATGTTTTTGAAGAAATAATTCAAAAAATTATTGAAAAAACGATTTAATTGTTTTAAAACTTTTATAATTAAAATATATTAAATTTAATTTTAATATCTTTAATTACCATATTTAAAGAAATCCAACGGTCTTGATGCCGTTGTGATAATTATTTGGAATGGGCGAAGTCATCCTCTTGGCCCACAAGTCCACAACCCTTAGTAGGCTATCTCTGGTGCGAAATTCGCTGCATGGCAATCAAGGTGGGTGTGCGGTTCATCGATATTCAATCCAGCATTGGTAGCTCTCCTACCTTCCAACCACACACCTTTATTATATCCGCCTAAAATAGGCCCAAACCCATCCCTTCTTTTGTATTGCAAGTTCTCTGCTTTTGCTGGTTTCTGTACGAGATCTCGTTCAAAATTCTTAGTTCCTCCTTTGGTTCTCTCAGCTCCTGTTGTTCTCTCTCTGAATCTTGAGCTGAATCCTTTGGAGTTTTAAAGCGTTTTTTTGCTTGTCATTTGGTGAATTGGGTCTCGCTCATTTCATCTCGAAAATGAAGGTAGCTGTAGTTTCACGCAGTGGTAGAGAGATTGTCAAAGGAGGCCTTGAGCTTAATGATTCAGTACTCTCTCTCTCTCTCTCTCTCTCTCGATTTTATAATTACCCTTGAATGTTTGGTTGCTATGAGGCTGGTAGAAAGAGAAAGACGTTATTAATTTTTTCTTTGACTCAATGGGAGAGTAAGAAATAAAAAGAAAAAAAAAAGAATTTTGTCAGGTTCAATTAAGTAGAAGACTTACGTTTCCGTGATTGTTGTGGATTTCAATTTAAATTTTATGTCTTTGGGTTGTTTTGTAGGCTATAGTGGCTGATCTGCAGGAGGCAATCTATAAGCGAAGTAAGTGCTTCTCGTATTTCAGTCTTTGATCTTTGATTTTGAGCCTTATTTCAATTACTGGAACTTTGAAGTTGGATCTAATTTGTATATCATATTATGATTATCAATTCAGTTTGGAGGGAAAAAGAGAATTTTTCTGTTACATGGAATTTGGCAAGTTATAGTATAGAGAATCCCACACAAATATTCCATTGGCTAGAATTTCTCTTTGTTGATCTCATCTCCTAGATGTTTCTGCTCGACTGTTTCTAGATAAGCATGAAACGCAATAGATTGTTTCACTTCTTTGTTCCTCTTATTTTTATTGTTCATTATTACCTTTTTTGTTATTTCTTCTGTCTGCTTCATGCTGGCCTTAGAGCATTTAGTGTTGCTTCTTTGGCTCACATAAATCATTTTAATTTCTTGGCAAATTTGAATTTAGTAGCAGAAACAAGTAGATAACTTGGCGGAACATGTTCTTTCTTTTTTCTCAATCAGTAGTCAGTAAATTTTATGCTTATGAGTAGGTAAGAATTTTGTATGATTTTGTAAAAGTTTCATGAAAAATGCACAAGTAACAAAGCTTATGTGGGGCTTAGTTATCTGTAGACATTTGTTTATATCACAGGGATCATGACATTGTAAGTACCAAAATGTCTTGGAATTTTGTATTTGAGTGTTTGAACTTTATTTTTGTGCAATTGTTTGCCTGAATTAGAAGAAAAAAAAAAGTGCTTTTGCATTGTCATAGTGACTGGAAGTGCAATGAAGTTAGTAAATACATGGCCTATATTAATTTTAAAAAAGAAAGTGCCCTCAACTAACACCTTCATGCATGCTTAAGGTTATAAGATGAGAAATTTCCAAAAAATTCTTAGAAAGAGAAAGTGAGAGGTCATATTATTTAAAAAATTAAATATTCCATGTGTCTATAAACATGGTAAGAAAAGTCAATTTTCTTATTATTGAAGCTGACGTGGTGTTTAACGGAGTTACTGCATAGAAATAAAATTCATACACTCAAATAGAAAACCCCAAAAATTTTAGCCACCTAAAATGTCTATGGTTATTGCATCTTAAGAGATTTTACTTTTGTTTTGAGTTTTATTTGTTATATTTTGCTTGGTTGATTCAATTTTCATTTCTTTTTTTGGGTTAAATTGTCATATCATGTTAAAATTCAATTTGAGTGGTTCCTTTTATGTAAAATTCTGAAAGATGTTTGATTTGATGTATCATGCTGCTTAGTTTCTCTACTTCATCATTCTAGGCTTGCCGATTCAGATGTGAATGTGCAAATAAGTATTTTCTATTTGAAACCCTGTTTCCCAACTCATCACGGAGTATGCATGTAATGATTGTTTATGTATGCATTAGATCATAAGGTGTGATTTTATTTTAATAACCTGAATCACTGCATACATCAACAGCCAAAAAATTCTACCCTTCAAGACAGCGACTGACCCTGCCTCTTCCACTGGGATCAAAGGACAGGCCTATTGTCCTTCATTACAAGAAGAGTCTTAAGGATTACTGTGATGGGAATTCGGACAACATAACTGTAGTTTTCAAGGACCTGGGTCCACAAGTTTCTTACCGCACACTTTTTTTCTGGGAGTACTTGGGTCCTTTGATCATATATCCTGTCTTTTACTTCTTCCCTGTGTACCAGTACTTTGGCTACAAGGGGGAGCGTGTCATTCGCCCAGTTCAGACATATGCTTTATACTATTGGTGCTTCCACTACTTCAAACGTATCATGGAAACATTTTTTGTGCATCGATTTAGTCATGCAACTTCACCTCTGTCCAATGTTTTCCGAAATTGTGCTTATTATTGGACCTTTGGTTCCTACATTGCCTACTATGTGAACCACCCACTTTACACTCCTGTTAGTGATCTTCAAATGAAGATTGGTTTTGGTTTTGGTTTGGTTTGTCAAGTTGCAAACTTTTATTGCCACATTTTGCTGAGAAATCTTCGCACTCCAGATGGGAGTGTAGGTTACCAAATTCCACGTGGTTTTCTCTTCAATATCGTGACATGTGCAAATTACACAACAGAGATTTATCAGTGGTTGGGTTTCAATATTGCAACTCAGACTGTTGCAGGCTATGTCTTTTTAGTGGTTGCTGCTATGATCATGACTAATTGGGCCCTTGCAAAGCACAGGCGATTGAAGAAGGTAACCTTCTATAAATTTTGGGCTAGTTTACATTATTGTTTTCTACATAAAAAAGGATGGAAGTTTGAATCTTGCTTTAAATAGCAAGCCTGAATTTATCTTGGTATTTTGAAGTTTGATTTGTAAACCATATATGTAGCATTAATGTCCTATTTGGTTGCCTTAGTCCTTAGGCAATACCGGTATAACATGAGATGTTGCATCTAATTTTTCTTCTTAATGTGTTCATTAATTTCCTGTTTTTCTTTTTTTCAAATCCAGTCTGTGATCATAATGTTTCCTTCTTTTTCCCTCTTATGATTACAATTCCTGCACAATTATCCAAGGAAAATGAGGGTGCCAAATAGCAGATGGTACATCTAGATTAGGTGGGAGTAAGTTAATATGTGAACATTGCTAGAAATGAGAAACATTCACCTATTTTCTACTTCCTTGGACTTGAGAATATCTTGGCGTGTATCTGCCATGGTTAATAAAATTTTTTTCTTTCAACTGGAGCTGAAAAAGTAATCTCAAAGTATAAAGTGGGAGCCTTTCCCTTCATTCATATTTTTTCTGTTGCTTTAACGTTCCTTAACATCTATTTGTCTTCTGCAGCTATTTGATGGGAAGGATGGAAGACCTAAATATCCACGTCGATGGGTCATCCTGCCTCTGTTCCTGTAGAATTGACCTGCAATTCTGCTACTTATTCAATGCTTTAGTGCTTGGTTTTGGCAACATAATGAATTTCAGATTGTGGTTCATTCTTCTCAGATACTAGGTGGAGCTCACGCTTTCACCAAATTGCTTGAAGATAAAAGATCTTAGTCTCTTTGATTTAGACAGGAATCTAGAGGATAATCTTGTCAAATATTTTCTTTTATTAAAACTTTCTCCAGTCTGTTAAATTATATGGGGATTTTCTCCAGTCTTGTTGGCTTAACTAATTTGTTGAATCGTGACTTCTTGACGATCATCATTATTTCTTGGTTTCTTTCTTATGCTTTCTTAGAATTTATCATGGGGTTGATCTTCAACTTGCAAATTAGCTAACTTTTAGTTGATAATTGATACGACAAAAATTGACCATTGCAACATTCCTCATCATGAAACAGAAACTGCTGGCCAGTTCTTAGTTCACACTGAACTTTGCTTCTTGTCTGCCAAGTTTAGAACGAAAGTTTGAGAGAAAAGCATGAATGCAGGGTATTTGCCTTGAGCCCATGACCTTGAAGGCTTCATCTTCTACCTTTTATTTTATGGCTATTGAGGCTATGTTGCTGGTAGAGAACTGCAATGTTTGTCAACTGATGAATGAAAAGCTGAGTTACAGTGCACAGGTTGTGGGTAAATCTTTAGAATCAAGAAGCAGAGATTTTTTATGCAGAGATGGAATGAGCTTTGTGTGTGCAAAGAGAATTTTTTGATTATTTTGTATGATAAAGAATTCAATTTGCACAGTTATTCTTTTTAAAAATTTCACATAAACATAAATCATAGTGCTAAAGCCATACATGTGATCTGCAAAAGCACTTTTGCCCTGACATCAAAGCAAGAATTTTTTTGAAAGCTTACAGTTCCAATGGATCTTATGATTAAAAATACAGCAGGTGAGGAACATAGATTTCCTCATCTGAAACCAACTCATCGTCCTGTCCACTTTCAATGGTTGTGGCCTTGTGGTGGGCTACAACAAGGGTACCATTGAAGTGGAAGGCTTCATCTATTGAGTTGCTCAACAACTATTGCAGGCTGGAAAAGCTTGCTCCAGCTAGTTTGGAATGACAATTCTTGAAAAAGCACTTGCTCCTCCTTACTAGTTTTCCTCTTCTAACCCAAAATATCTTAAATTGCCAATCCTTTATGAAAGGTGGGTTCCTTTATTTTTTCCCATTTATTATTTTTTATTTACATTCCCTCTTTATTCAGAAAAGGAAAAGGTGTATTAGCAATGCACATGTGCAACTCCAACATGATTATGGATTGGTTGGGTCATTGGGTTAATTCTACTTCAAACTCAAACTAGATGGTTAATAAATCATCCATCAATTACTTTAGAAGTTTCTAGAATAATTATATAATGTTATAAAAGAGTGTCTTCGCCAAAATATATTTTTACTTTTAACTGCTATTTTCATTAAATAATTTTATTTTGAATCGCTCCTATAATAATTAATATTATCGAAAATGACAATTACCTTTATTAAGATTTAATAAGAGATTAAAAATAAATTTTCTACTACAAATTATTTAGAAATATATATATATATATATTCTTTAAAAAAAGAAAAGGGTAAAATAGTCAACACGGCCGGAAAATTATAAAATGACTGAATAACCTGAAGGAGCTGGAATATTAACCTCAGATGAAAAAGAAATTGAGCCAATGAAGCGTTCTTCTCTGCAAGGTTAAAAAAAAGATCCGACGGCCCACGTTGCATCTCGCGCTTCCATTTCGCTTTCAAAAGGAACGGAACCAACGCTTTGTGCTCTCCAACGCCTATTTCGGTGCTTTCTCTCTGATACTCTCTTGTTGTTCTTCTTCTTCTTCTAATTAAGGTCCCTTTTCTCTGTTAATATCTAATTAATCACTCTCTCAATCTCTCGGCGTGTCTATCATTGGTTTGTTAAGCTGCAGTTGGATCTGCCTGTGAAAGTTTTGAAGTTTGTTCCTTTTGTTTCTTCATTCTGATTTTATTGGGGAATTTTTAATTTTGATATCTGATTTTTGCTTTTCTTTGTGGTTGCTTTCAATTTTTGGATTGGTTGATGGGACATTGTTTCAATGTAAAAGAGAAGTAGGAGATAAAATTGCATTAGCCAATGTCCTTGTGTTTCCATTTCGATGGATTCTTTCTCTTTTTTTTTGGTAATATTTCATATTTAAGGTGATGGCAAGCTTTCTGGTGCTTGATTTGTCAATTAACTAATCAGATTACTGACCTCAATAATATAATGTTAATGTGCCATGAGTGAACATTACGAGAGAAAATGACTTGCTGATGTTGTAGTGATATATTAAAATTGTGAACTTTATGGATTGATCAGATAATGGTATTTGCAGGCAGTAAAAGATGGCCGATGGTGAAGATATTCAACCCCTAGTTTGTGACAATGGAACAGGAATGGTGAAGGTATGTAATTGAATTTTTTTTTTTTATTGTGTTTGTATTACTGAACAGTTTGGTAGAATTTTAGAACAGATTTATTCCATTTATTCTTCTTCTTTTTCCCCCTTTTGGGTTGTTTCTGGAAGCTGTTCTGGGGAAACTGTGTCCAAATTATTTTTGGGAAAAGTAATAGTTTTCATTTGTTAAGAACAAAAGCCTCTCTCTCTAGAAACTAGATCGAACAGGCTACTATTTCTTATGCTATTATTTTATGCATGCTAGTAAGCTAACTGGGTCTGCTTTTTAAATATTTCATTTCTTTTTTGGGAACTGACTTCAACGTTTATTTTAAGGCTGGATTTGCTGGAGATGATGCTCCACGAGCTGTGTTTCCTAGCATTGTTGGTCGTCCTCGTCACACTGGTGTGATGGTTGGCATGGGCCAGAAAGATGCATATGTTGGTGATGAGGCTCAGTCCAAGCGTGGTATTTTGACTTTGAAATACCCAATTGAGCATGGTATTGTGAGCAACTGGGATGACATGGAAAAGATCTGGCATCATACGTTCTACAATGAGCTTCGTGTTGCCCCAGAAGAGCACCCTGTACTTCTAACTGAGGCTCCACTTAACCCCAAAGCTAATCGTGAGAAGATGACCCAAATCATGTTTGAGACCTTCAACGCTCCTGCCATGTATGTTGCCATTCAGGCTGTTCTATCTTTGTATGCCAGTGGCCGTACAACTGGTAAGCAGTCAAATGATTTTCTGGTAATAATAATGTTTATGTGCCTAATGATGTTAATTTTTCTGTCGAGTGAGATTTGTTAATTGGTGTGACATAAAGATAGTGTGTATGGAGTGCTCTCCTGGCCATAGTTTTTCATTATCTTTTATTTCTGTCAGAGATGAGTTAATTTATTTTCTATTTAATTTATTGTTTGCCTGCAGTCTAATTTATCTTATTCCAAGCATCACGTGTTTTATTTTAGCAAATTGATTAGCCTATTTTTAGTTTGATTTGTGGAATTTGCTATGTAGGTATTGTGTTGGACTCTGGTGATGGTGTCAGCCACACAGTCCCCATATATGAGGGGTATGCCCTCCCACATGCCATCCTTCGTCTTGACCTGGCTGGCCGTGACCTTACTGATCACTTGATGAAAATCCTCACTGAGCGTGGGTATTCTTTCACCACCTCAGCTGAACGGGAAATCGTGAGGGACATGAAGGAAAAGCTGGCTTACATTGCCCTTGACTATGAGCAGGAGCTAGAGATCTCCAAAACCAGCTCTTCAGTTGAGAGGAGTTATGAATTGCCTGATGGGCAGGTCATCACAATTGGTGCTGAGCGTTTCCGTTGTCCAGAAGTCCTCTACCAACCATCAATGATTGGAATGGAAGCTGCAGGCATCCATGAGACCACATACAACTCCATCATGAAGTGCGACGTCGATATCAGGAAAGACTTGTACGGTAACATTGTCCTCAGTGGTGGCACAACAATGTTCCCTGGCATTGCTGACAGAATGAGCAAGGAAATCACTGCTTTAGCCCCAAGCAGCATGAAAATCAAGGTTGTTGCACCACCAGAAAGGAAGTACAGTGTCTGGATTGGCGGCTCCATCTTAGCTTCCCTCAGCACTTTCCAGCAGGTTTGTTCACATTCATTCATTGATATACGCATGTTTCCTTCTAGAAGTTAAATCTGAGATTGTTTTTCTCATGGGGGACATTTCTTGCTTGTTCTTTAATTGCAGATGTGGATTGCCAAGGCAGAATATGATGAGTCCGGGCCATCAATTGTGCATCGGAAGTGCTTCTAAATTTTTTGAGAATAGGATTGTTGAAGAAAGAGGGTCCAAAAAAAGAAAACTACTGTTATGTTTCCTGGGAAAGAAGTGGACAGCTTGCCCACTTTGTTCAATTTAGCTTTGTTGTCCTTCTATGTTTATTATGATGTTGGAGTGATAATTTTGAGAAGGCAAGGAGTTGATTGCCAAAATGGTCCTTTCCACAATTCTTTCATTATTACTATTCTAAGTTTATAAATTTAAAATGTCTACTTCTAATTTGATCCATTTGATTAATCTTGTCACTACGATGGATTATTCGGGTGGAGAAATAATAAAATATGATTTTATGTCGATATTTAACATGAAATGATAAACAAATAATAGTATGACATATACGAAAATGCGGTGATTATTTAAAAAAAAAAGAAAAAAATTGTAAGGTGATCACAAATTTTTTAGATTTTATATTGACTTATTGAAATTTACATGCATGCATATCCAATAATTATTGGATGATTATTTCATATAAAATATAAATTTTGATTTATTGGCAAAGAGGCGAAAAATAAATTTATCATTTCATTCCAATAAATTTAAGAATGAGAGAAAGAACTAATCCAATCAATTTAAGAATGAGAAAGAATTAATGATTTATTCTGATTGTATCAATCTTTCTTTTTGGAGGACGAGATTCTTCCGAAAAAGATGGGCTCTATAGTTCATACCGGGTAAGTGTTGGAGATGGGTGATATGTGGTTGGAGGTTGTTCATAGGAATAGTTGAAAGGGGCATTTGGGTGGAAAATGGGCTGTAAATGGGCTGTAAGAAACAATGAGCTGTCCATGATCACAGTGAAATGGTGGCCAATGAGATGGAATTTGAATCTCTTTATCCCATTTTTGGCAGTTAATAATTTTTTATACACTGAATGATAGTGTTTTTGAAGTTCTGAGAATTCTCCACTAGTATGTCCACAGATATGCTTTTTCTCTTTGTATTTCTTCGATGAGGAAGCACCCCAGTGGGTGTCGCTGGCATCAATCTGAAGGATCTGATGTCCTATGCTAGAAATTTTTAGAGGTGGCGGACTCAAAGTCACTTCTTTTAATGCCTTGACTGCATCTGTTTGTTCCTTCTTCCAAGGTGGAGCAGTCTTTCTAAACATTTTCGATAGCTGGCTAGTGTGGGCGGCCACATGAAGAATAAACTAAGGTTAAATACCTATATTCTAAGACCATACAATCCGGACAAAAAAATATTGCAATCAATTTAATAATGATCGAGTAACATTGCATTCTTTATATTATTGTGGTTGCTGACACAGAGTTAGCCAATGTTTATTCTCTAGCTACCGTCATTACTTGATTTATCGCAATTGTTTTATCACATAATTTCTCTAAAAGATGAACTTCAAAGAAAATATTTGGAGTCAAATTTAATCTCAATTTTTTTTTCCTAAGAATTAAAATTAAAATTCAAGTTTTTATTCTTCAGCCTTGATTCCTATTTTTTATTTCAATTCTTGATTATGTAGTTCTCGATTGGAATCTTTAGTTTTTTTTTTATATATATATATATATATCCAAAACTACATCATTTTAGTTAAAACTATATTATTTTAAACTAAAACAATTTATTTTAAATCTTTAAAATTAAATAAGTTTAATCTAAACAAAATCAAATTAGAAAAATTTTAAAATATAAATAATTTTTTAAAATATAAAATTCATAGTATGATATTTTCCATTAAATTTTAATAGAATTTATATAAAGATATGAATGAGAGTTGAGCTTATAAATACAAATATCCTTGTAAATTTATATTATTTATAAAAAAATTAATTAATAAAAACAATTTTTCTATAATAATTAATAAAAATTTTAAATAATAAAATAATGAAAAGTCTAAATATATTAAACTAGCACCTCTATATAATTACAAACTCTGAATCCGAGAGTCCTTCCAAACTCTTTAAATAACATAAATTTTCTTAAATGGCCAAATAATATCAATTATAAAGAGTAGCCTATTTGATTAATATTAGCATTATTTATTAATTATATTTCCATTAATGGTACCTTTGTTAATATAAATTCATAATACCTACTCACCTAATATATTAATAAATCAACGAAACTTAATATTTCATAACTAGCTACTAATGTATTATTTCTAAGTCAATAGAAATTGATATTCCTAACTCAATAGGAATGTATTGTTATATATATATATATATATATAAACTTGTGAATAAATAAAAATATTTTTATTTGATATTTCATATTTATCACCAAAATATATTATTAATGAGCTAAGTTATAAATACTTACAATAATAGAGAAAAAGAATTTTTTTTATACTACAATTTTTTTTTTAAATTTGAAAAGGAAAAAATTAGACATTATATGAAAAAAAAAATATTGTTTTAAATTTTTATAATCCTATTATAATACTAACAAAATTCTAACATTATTTAGTATACTAGGAATTAAAATTAATTTCAACTTTGTTTTTTTATTTTGATATAATTTTTTATTCGGTTATCATTAAAAAATTAGAATTATTTTTGATATAGTATGCACAAAAAGTGCAAGTATGTCTTTAGAGAGTTCAGATCCTTTGGGATTGGGTTGGATTCAGATTTGTTATAGAGTAACGGATCAAAGATGTTTAGAGAAGGGATAAGATGTTCAGATAGGGTACAAGGTGTTAGGATAGGACACAAGGTATTGGGAAGGTACAAAGTGTTCGGACAAGGCATAAGCAGTTTGGATAAGAAAGGATTATCTTGGAAATCGATTACAAATTGTTGGGATATACTATATATCTATCGAGAATTTCGCCTAATAGTGTTTTGTATTTATGTAAAATAAGGAAGAAAATAATTAAATATGAGTTGGTAAGATTCTAAATGTAGCGAAAATGCGTTATTCCTCACCTTATAAGTAGGAATCAAGACAATAGCTAAAGTACGCAATTCCATTCTTCTAATTTCCTTTCAGTATCGACTTTCTTTTTACACTTGAGCATTAAAGTGGCCTTACTCAAGCCACTGACTTAACATATTTTTTTATTTCAGGATCTAAAAGACTTATTTGCTGACTTGAGAATTAAGGGCAATGTCAATTTTAAAATAATAAAATAAGTTAGATCTAATGTAATTATTTTCTATAATTTCAAATATTTTTCAATTCCTACTTTTTTTTTTTAGTTTTATTTTTTAATTTAATTGAAGAGAACTAGAAACCGTATGCACCATTATTAAAATAGTCAAGTTACCATAAAATATAAATGAGTGGAAAACTAGAATGAGTTGGATCCAGCAGGCAATAATAATAGGTCCTCTATATCTACTTGTATTTATATATTAAATAACTTTTTCTTAGTAGGTATTATATTAAAAAACATTGTAAAAGCCAGAATTAAGAAAAATACTTAAAAGGGATGATCATGTGAGGATCTTTAGGGTGCGTTTGGTTGGATGTTAATAAGTATAATTATTATTATTGTAACTTAATATTTCATTAATATTATTTAAATAATTAAAGAGATTATATTAACTTTTAACTTAATTAATATTTATGTCACATTGAGGGGTTAAATATTAATCTTGAGATATTAAGTTAATAATGACTCTTTTTAGAGGTTAAAATTTAATCATTGTTTTTTTTTTACTTTTTATCAAACACTTCCTTAAACTAAATTAACTTTATCTTTAGGGTCTAATAATCTTTTGTGGATGGAGGTGGTTCCTCTCTCCATTAAAGAATGATTTGTATAAATGTAACAATTCTCAAATCGTTGTTATTGATTTATGGCTACAGTATAACCGTATAAGATAATAGTTTTCGACTACTGTCTTAAATTCATTAAGTTGCAGTGTCCCTTCCTCCCTTTCTCTATTTCCTTCCTACCTCTTTTACCTTTTATTTGTTTGGCACTTTTTTCTTCTTCTCCTTCTCTCTTTCTTTTCTTTCCTTCTTCCTTCTTTTTCTTCAAGTTTCATATGGATTATGCCAATTTTAGTGAGGATTTTGTATTCTTTTCTATCAATTTCCCTCTAATATTCCTAATGAGGTATTTACACTCAGGAAGACTAGATCATATAGTATTTTGGACCAATCCACTTGACATCCAATACAACTTAATGTGACAATAGTTTGTGTTGAAATTAAAGTTGTTTAGACCACTAGTTTGCAAATGGTCTTTGAAGTTTGATTCTGCTTACCTAAAGATCAACAAAATTTCTGTATACTCCATCTCCTTTTGAGTCTCACAGGTGATCTTATCCAAATTTGTATTTAATTTTAACTCCATGGTGATCCTCCCTCCTAGTTTTAAATGACTCAATATCATAAATCTAGTGCTTGAAATCAATTTATTAAAAGTTTTGAATATATTTTGGTTAGATTTCTACCCATTTCAACAAAATAAATCTTATATTAAAAAATTTCTACAAAAAGTAATAGTATATTTATTGAGAATTACCTTTTTATAATATTTCTTTTTATGTTTCATTTAAGTATTAATTTAAAAAAAAATAATTTATATATTTATTTCCTATACTATCTTTTTCTATCACAACATTGCTCATGGCTGATCTACAGCCAACGGCATCTCAGACAGGTCCTTCGCCGACTACAGACTCTGCCAGCAGCACTACAGGCCTGACCATTGAGCCTCCTCAAGCCCAGGATCCGCATGTGGAAATACCAGAAAATGATCCAACATTGGATTTTAGAGTAAATAATTGAATAATATAATTTGAAAAAAAAAGTGATGCATATGGTGCTTTCTAGTGAGACATCTTATAGATTCAATGATCCTATATGATCAAATATTTAGTGCCAAATTAAATTGTGTAAAAATCTTTGTGAATAAATTCTTGGATATATACTCATCTAAGCAAAAGGTAGTTCCCCATCTCACAAATTTCCAAGTATATTCAGCAAATTCAAATTTAAAATTTTTATAATAGAGATTTTAAGCCTTTTCTCATTAAAAAGAATTTTAAATATATCTAAATTATATATTATTTATTCTTTAAATCAATGATATTATTTTTTTAAGTATATTTGGGAAATAAATTTAGGGTGGTAAATAAAAAGTAATCATGTCATAATATAAAAAAAAATAAATAAAACCCTATTCTACAATAAATTATTGTCAAAAAAATGAAAAATGTATCATAAAAAGTTAAAATTTAATTTTAACCTCTCAAACTTTTCATATTTTTGCTATTGAACCCTTAAACCCATCAATTTTAAATTTTCTCTGAAAAAAAAATGGATGGATAAAATTCGGCTTAAAGTTTAATTTACCCTATGTTGTTATTGGAAAAGTTCAACTTAACTTATTCTCAATTTTTTTTTATCCAATTTATTTAAAAAGTTTCATTTTAAATCCAATTTCACCAAAAAATAAAGAAAATCAAGAAATTTAGTTCTAAAATCAAGAAATTGAATTTCTTAATTTTTTTATTTAAATAAAAAAATCAAGAAAATTAGCTTATAAATTTTAATTTTTGAGCTAAATTGAATTTAAATTGAAAATTTTAAATTAAATTAAACAAAAAAATTAAAAATTAACTAAATTGAACTTATCCGTTAACTAAAGGGCTAAATTAAATATTTGCCAATAAAATTGGCTTCATTAACTTTAACTTAGTTTGCTTTTTGATTTAATGGTTGAAATTATATTGCTTACCTAATAAAATTAGATCGTGCCCCAATTTCTCTATTAAAAAATTAATTTTTAAATAATTTTTATTAAATTAATTCAATTTTTTGAATTGTGCGTTGATTATAAGAATTATTTTTGTCTGATTGAGTGCCAAATACAAGGGCTAAATCTCCCTATAAAAGAGTGTAAATCTTATTTAAATTTTAAAAATTAAATAATTAATAAATTTAAAATTATAAAATTAAATAATTATAATATTTAAATTAAATAGAATTGCTTTAAAGTAATTTCAAAGAAAAAAATTAACGGGAGGAATTAAATAATTTATAAAATAAAAATATAAAAATTAAATAATATAATTTTTTAAAATAATAAAATTAATTAATTAATTTTATTAAAATTTAAGGATAAAATAAAATTTTTTCCTGCAGTAAATAAGAATAAAAGGGTGTGATAATGAAGCACCTAAAAAGGCCGCGCGAAGGGCGGATTTGAAGTTTGAAAAGAAGAAATGAAGAAAGGGCGCCCGTGACGCGTTCTTCTCTGTAAGTTGTGCCCACACAAAATTTAATAAAAAGCACCACAACTGATCCAACGGCCCTCATTGCATCTCGCTCTTCCATATAATCACCTTCATCCTCTCTATTTTCGCTTTCAAAACTAACACTTGTTTTTCTCTGCTCTCTCTCTCTCTCTCTCTCTCAATTACTCTTTCCTTTCCTTAATTAAGCTCTGTTTCTCATCTCTCATTTCCTTTCCATTTCTCCCTCTGTTAAGCTGCGATTGGATCTGCTTTCGAAATTGTTAAGTTTGTTTTCTTGATTCTCTATGTTTAGTGATTTTTTTAAATTGGATAGAAGATCGAATGATTTTTTTTTTTTTTTTTATGTTTGAGATCGGAATTTTTGTTTACATTTGTGGGTTCTTTGCGTTTTAACTCATTTGATTGGATTTATATGCATTGGTTGTAGCTTGAACAGAAATGAAAATGGAAGCAGATTGCAGTATCAAGATAGAAATTAATCAACAAAAACATGAACTTTACGTTAGGAAAACCAAAACAAAAAGAAAAGAAGAGAATGATATCAGCCTAAAAGGGCCAATGTTATATGGCTGATGTGATATATACACCAAAATGCCTTTATTTAATTTATCAAGTGATACATTTATTGCAATGCTATAGTCTTTGACATCTGTGAAAAGATGCCTTTTTTTCCTCTGTAATTATCAATTCACACTCTATTATCTCCTATGGTACCTTGGGGGCATATTATGATTGTGTTGCATCACAATATCTGCAATGCCAATCTTTACCTTGCTTTTGATTTATTTAGCTTAGTAATACAGTGCTAATGAGCCTTGAATAAACATAAGGGGAGAAAATAGCAGTGATCATGGTGCATTTTACTAGCAATTATGAACCTTTACCAGTTTGTTTTATCAGGCAGTAGAAGATGGCTGACGCTGAGGACATTCAACCCCTTGTCTGTGACAATGGAACGGGAATGGTTAAGGTATGCAATTGGACTTTATTGCATTTGGAATCTGAATGAAATTTCAAAATGTAAAGTATTTATATTAGTTTCATTTTTCTTTTGGGTGGATTTTGGGTTGGAGGGTTGTTTCATTATGTTTTCTGAGACTGCCAAAAGTATTTTGGGATAGGGAATATTTTTCATTTTTAAGAAAAAAAGCCTCTTTCTATAAACTAGATTCAACAGGCTACTAATTTCTTTTGCATCGCATTCGCGCCGGTTACTTGCAACCTATGCCGGTTAACCTTTTAACTTCTTTTTTTATTTTTTAACCCTGTATACTGGTTTTGGGGGAATTGATTTCAACATTTGCTTTAAGGCTGGATTTGCCGGAGATGATGCTCCACGTGCTGTGTTTCCCAGCATTGTTGGTCGTCCTCGTCATACTGGTGTGATGGTTGGCATGGGCCAGAAAGATGCATATGTTGGTGATGAGGCTCAGTCCAAGCGTGGTATTTTAACTTTGAAATACCCCATAGAGCATGGTATTGTCAGCAACTGGGATGACATGGAAAAGATATGGCATCACACCTTCTACAATGAGCTTCGTGTTGCCCCAGAAGAGCACCCAGTACTTCTAACTGAGGCTCCTATGAATCCGAAGGCTAATCGTGAGAAGATGACCCAAATCATGTTTGAGACCTTTAACACTCCTGCTATGTATGTTGCCATTCAGGCTGTTCTATCCTTGTATGCCAGTGGTCGTACAACTGGTAAGGGAGCAGTCAAATAATTTTCTTCATTCAATGGCCGTTTCATTTGAAAATGGAGCTCTTTGATGTGCAAATAACAATGTATATGTGCCCAATGGAGTTAATTTTAATATAGATAAGACTTGTGAGTTGTTTTGCTGAACAACTAGTTTGTTTGGAGTGTTCTCCTCATATCATTCGTTTGATGTTTGCCAGATGTTAGTTAATTTGTTTCCTGTTTAAGTGATCATATCCTGGGAAGTCCATTTTATCTCATTGAACTTATGTTAGTCTATTTATTGTGATTGTTCTGGAATTTGCTGTGCAGGTATTGTGATGGACTCTGGTGATGGTGTCAGCCACACAGTTCCCATATATGAGGGTTATGCCCTCCCACATGCAATCCTTCGTCTTGATCTGGCTGGCCGTGACCTTACTGATCACTTGATGAAGATCCTTACTGAGCGTGGATATTCTTTTACCACCTCAGCTGAACGGGAAATTGTGAGGGACATGAAGGAAAAGCTGTCTTATATTGCTCTTGACTATGAGCAGGAGCTAGAAACCTCGAAAACTAGCTCATCAGTGGAGAAGAGCTTTGAATTGCCTGATGGTCAGGTCATCACCATTGGTGCTGAGCGTTTCCGTTGTCCAGAGGTCCTTTTCCAACCATCCATGATTGGAATGGAAGCTGCAGGCATCCACGAGACCACATACAACTCCATCATGAAATGTGACGTTGATATCAGGAAAGACTTGTACGGTAACATTGTCCTCAGTGGTGGCACAACCATGTTCCCAGGTATTGCTGATAGAATGAGCAAGGAAATCTCTGCACTGGCCCCAAGTAGCATGAAAATCAAGGTGGTTGCACCTCCAGAGAGGAAGTACAGTGTCTGGATTGGTGGTTCCATTTTGGCATCTCTCAGCACTTTCCAGCAGGTTGGTTCAAATTCATTTATGCTTTATATACAAATGTTTCTTACTTGAAGATTATTTTTACGATGATTTCACAATGGGGACTTTGCTTGCTTTTTTCCCTGAGCGCAGATGTGGATTGCAAAGGCAGAATATGACGAATCTGGACCATCAATTGTGCATAGGAAGTGCTTCTAAATTTTTCAAGAATAGGATTGTTGAGGAAGAGGAGAAAAAAAATGTACTGTTTTGTTTCTTGGAAAGAAGTGGGTAGCTTGCCACCCTTTCTCTTCTAGCTTTGTTGTCCTTCCATGTTTATTTTGGTGCTGGAGAGATGACTTTGAGAAGGCGAGTAGAAGACTGCCAAAATGGTCCAATTCTTTCATTATTATTATCCTAATAAGTTTATTTATTTATTTATTTATTTTTATTTTTAAAAATACTTATGAGATGCATTTTGATCTGCACCCCTTAATTTTATTAATGGGTTTATGGCCTCCTTGCATAATAATGACCATTATGAGTTGGTTTTGGGTGTCAATTAGTACACAACTACAGATTGGGTGTATGCTCTTTAGATGTCCATGATAATTTGTTCACCTGGTATTGTTATTTTCTTTCTCAAAGTTTCACGAATATACAAGAAATTTATTAAAATAATTAAAAGTAGAATTTGAGATATGATAATTGAACTTTTATGACATAAAAGGAAATTCAAATTGATTTACTTGAGGGGGAAAATATCTTTTTTTTTTTAATTAACATTTTGGTCTGTGAATCCCCTAACTTAACTATTATTTTTATTAATTTTTTTTAGTTGGAGGTGTTATTTTATTATTAAACAAAATGAATTTTAACATATAGCTAACTCTACCTTTCTCTTGTATTTTTTTTTATTAATTATAATTAGATAGTATCATAGCTCAACTTTCATATCCCTTGCTTCATATGCACACAAATAATCGAGTATCACTACACTTGCATTCAAAGAGCAAGTCATTTTCATTCCTCTCATCTTTCTCTTCTCCTAAAAGTTTTATTCTAGAGTAAAAGAAGGGACTCGGATGTGTGATGATCAGTGTAGCAGAATGGATGATCTAATTCCATTGCATATTCCTCCTCTTATTTTCCCACTGTCATCAAGTTCTGGGCTGATATCATCATAGATTTTCTCTGGTTTGTGGATCCTTTCCTCCATCAAAAAGTAGTCATCCGAGGCCAATAACTTGTATTCTTGATTGTTTTCATCACTATAGTTAGACTTAGACCTTTTGCATGTCCAATGGCCCAAGTCTTTGAAATTCTCATCATGTGAAAGGGATCGCTGGGGGAAGCTACCAAACCCTTGAATCCTTTGTGTTAACTTACGAAGTCTTGCCCTTTCTTCTTTCAGAAATGGCTCACTTTCCAGCAACTTAAGTATTCTTGCTGATAAGTTTCTGACACACGAGCCCCAGTTGAATCTGCATTTGAAACCAGATGATTAATTAATTATGGATACGAACTGTAATAATAAAAATTTCAAAGGCAGAACCAAGGAAGATATGCTCATATATACTAGACCAACCCTTTCTCGTCAACCAGTTGAAAGCTTTCCAACTTCTTAATGACTTCTTTATCGCACGGAAATTCATCAGCAACTCTTAAAGGACCATGGGTTAGAAGGTGTTCTAACACGAGTAGAGTCTTGTAGGTAACGCGCCAAGTTTTTCTATCAAACTTCGTCAACCTGAAAAGGCAACAGAAACAGAAGATTAAATCTTTAATTCAGGTCACAGCTATATATGTTGGTTCAAATAGCCAAACCAAATCCAAATAAGAGAAACCTGTTATGTAGAATGTCAACAATTCTCCAATAATCATCAACTTCAAAGGCAGCCCTTTAAACTACACCCATAGTACGTGTATCTGGAGCCCGAAAATCTCCATTTGTAGCTTCTTCTGTCAATCTTTAAAATCAATAGAAGGTAAGAACTTGTTCGGTTTTGAATTATTGATGTAAAAAAGCAAACTTACAGTTCCGCTGGCGTAACGTCTGTTAGTGCCAAGCGAGCGGTCTTGATCTTCTCCTTGAAGAAGAGAGAAGCTTGCCTTTTGAATTCATGGAAAAAATGGCTTCCCATCTTCTTGGTTCTGTCTAAAAGCATCGATATGTTGTTTACTATGAGAAGTGATGAAAGAATTCCACTTGGTTTCTCTTTAATTTGTAACTATTATCCAATGTACTTATAGGATTCCAACTGCTCCACTAGGGCTTTTTCCCAAGAAAATTGTGTTTAAAAGAAAAAAAGTTACCAACCAGGTGACTTCATCAGTACTTATCAAAATGGTGGATGTAGTGGAAGAGGGAGATGGTTGCTAGTTACATAAGCATTCAACAAATAAAGTATTAAGAAAAAGATTATCATTAAAGTGAATAAAAAATAATAAAAAAATAGTTAAATGTTGTTTTAGGGAAAGTAGTGTCTAACAACTTTTGTATATATTAGTATCTGCAAATTATAATGATTAAAAATATGCACTAAATATTTTAAAGTTTTTTAAATTTTTATTAATTATAAAATTATTCAAATATTTTATAAAATAATTTTAAATATTATAATTAAAATAAATTTTTATATTTTTGTAATTAATAAATATATAAGAATTAATTTTAAAATTAATATTTATTATGTAAAAAAAATTGAAAATTTACATAAAATTAATAACAATTTTAAAAATAAAAATGTATTTATATGTAAAAGTTTATTAATATTTATTAGCATAAAGCTTAATTTGTACCATGGAAAGATTCAATTTAACTTATTTTTAATTTTTAATTCAATTTATTTTAAAAGTTTTAATTTATATCTAATTTAGCCCAATCTCCATAATTTATGTTACACGAGCTATTTACTAAATATTTAATTATTTTTTATTTTTTAAAATTAAATATTATATTAAAATAGAAAAATATTATTTTTATATTTCCATATTATTATTTGATATTAAAAAAGTAAAATATATAAAATTAACTAATTTAATTATTGAATTTTCATTAAAAAAATTAACTATGTTCAAAAATTTTAAAAATAATTAACTAAATAATTAACCTTAAAAATATTAAAAAATAATAAAAAAAAGTAACTCACGACGCTATGTGATGAGTAAGTTGCACATTCTTTAAATTTGGGCTGAAATAAACATAAATCGAAACTTTTAGATTAAATGGGATCAGAAGTTAAAAATAGCTAAATTAGACCCCAATATGTATATGGGACAAATTGAGTTTTATTTCAATATTTATTGTAACAAATTAAAAAATAGTATAGTGAATGAACTATATTAAATATTTTTTAGATAATTGAAAATTTGTACTATTTAGTATTTTATTAAGTTAACAAAATATTAAATTATGACAATTTTTATTAATATAAATGGATAAAAAATAAAAAAAATAAGAAATTAATTAATTAATTGTTAATAAAATTGGTATAATGAATGAATTATATTAAATTAATATTTGTGAAATGTGAAATTTAAAAAATTAAAATAAATAAAATAAATTTTCACTATACTAATTTTATTAATTTGCTAAAATAAATACCAATCTATTTTTACATATAAATAATGTTTGTATTTTAAATTTTTTTATATTATGTAATTATTAATTTTTTATATCATGTTTATTAAGAATTATAATATACTTTTTTAGTATAAATATAATAATAATATTTAAATTTTAATGTATGCTAATTATTGTGATAATAGAAATTAAAATTATTTTAGTATTTAGTGATGAAATATCCTTCGCTAAAAATTATTAGTGTCAATGATATGTATCACGGACTGGGAGTTTATTAACGCCAAACTTAAACAACCCGACATATGGCATGGATTAGCCTCTTGCAGCTAAAGTATTAGTGATGGAGTTTTGTCGCTATTATATATTACTGGTGATGAATCATTGATCGTCACTATAAATATATTCACATAAATCCTGAAAGTGTTTGGGATTTAATTAAACCCTTTTATTTTTTAAAAAGTTAAATAAGTCTTTTAAATTTTTAAAAATAGATCAAATAAGCCATTAGAATAAATAAGTCCTTTAACTTTTAAAAATAGATAAAAATGACTAAATTATAATTTGCATCTAATATTAATCTAGCCAAGGTTGTGCAAGAAAATTTTCTAGTGCCCTGAGTTTTCTTAAGCAATTTTATATATCTTATTTGTAATATTCTGATGGATATTTGTTGCACCTTAGAGCAGATTAATAAATTATTTTTTCTCGAATAGTTCAAGAAATTTTTCTGACGAATATGATGAATTCATAGAGAAGCTTATTAAAGTATTTGAGAAAGAATAATTTATTATTTACTTTAAAATGCAGTAGATATTTACTGAATATTGTAAATTAATTATGAAATATTATTGATGAAAACCTTGTGTACTAGAAGATTTGCTTGCATAGTTTTGATTGAATTATATTTGAGGCAAATTTGAAAGATTTGTTTGAATATGAAATATTTTAAAAAATTATATGATTATTAGCTCATATTTTAAAGGCCAAAATAAGTTTTTTTTGCCTATAAATTAATTATTTTTTTTTATTATGATAAAATGATGTCTGAGTGTATTTATTAAGCTAAATCTCGGGGCACTATTTGCAGTCCAAGTGAATAGATGTACATTCATGAGAATATACACACCCACAGCTAGCTCTCTCTCTCTCTCTATCTAAAACTATCTCCCTTTATCTACCACTATGCTTCCTTAATGCATAAGCTCCTAATCCTATCATCAAATGGATTGCTTAATTGGATAATTAGTCATAAAGTTGTATGCATAATGCAACCATTAACGTGTAATTAACGTGTAAAGAAGTAAAATGATTTACATTGATATATAAAATGTATAGAGCTTAATTTTATTTTGAAAGTCAAAATCATGCGTGAAATATATACCTATTAGTGAATATCTAAAGCTGTTATCGACTCTAAAGAGACATTGTGAGAAAAGAGTTATTTAAATTATATATGAGATATTTTTCTTTAATACCCACTCAAAATGAGACTCAATTAACTGTTGTTCCACATCGATTTATGATAAGAAAATTATACTAATTACTTGGGCAATCCTCCCTTATTGAATTAATTCTTAAGATTGATTTATACTCGATTCATTTAATTTTTGGGGTTGATTTAGACTTGATTTATTTAATCCCATTAGGATGAATCTCTTTTAACAATTTTGGTTGCAACTTTACAGGGTCAAAAGAGTCACCAAAAGCACTTCTTTTGATTTCTTGCTGAGAGAGAGAGAGAGAGAGAGAGAGAGAGAGAGATTTGCCTTTGTTCGTGTCCAAATTATGCATAGCTAACATGTAATCCACTCAAATGCTAGCTAGAATCCATATTATTAGATGGTGAAGAAGAAAAGTTCCACATACTCCTTTAAAGCCTTCATTTTGGCTATCTCTTATCCCGTTGGGAATTAATATATTCTCCCCTTTTAAAGATAATGGGACGGAAATGAAATACTAAAGTGGGATGAGGATGAAAATAGCAAAATTTAACTGGCTCTTTTTTTTTTATGTGGATTTTATTAGGTTAATTTAAGACTAACAACTTGATTTTCTAAGTAAAAAACCTAGCCTGCTGCTTTTGTTTGAAGAAAGAGGTTAATAATATTAAAATAATTGTTTCCAAAATTATTAATATTGCATCTAAATTAATCTCGGTTAAAATTAAATAAATAGAAAAATAATTAGCTTAGAGCTTATTGGAGACTTAAAAATTTTGAGCTAATTGAATAAAAAATTAAAAATAAAATAAAATGAAAATTTTCAATAAATATAAAAATTAAATTAAATATTTTATCAAAAATTAATTTATAAAATATCCTTAAGATTTTAAATTAGACCAAATAATAGCCTGGACTCAAATGGGCCTCTGTCTTATATTTGGAGTCAATAAAAAAAAAATTGAGTAATGAAACAAAGAAGAAGAGAGAGGCCCATAGTGGATCTATGGGACTTCAACCCAAAGATGAGCTCAGGTGCCCAATTCAAAACTGACAAGAAAAAAGACGGTGAACACCATCGGCCTTCTGACAGTTAAATTATGAGAATGAGCAAGATCCTCTGCACACATGGCCCAACGGCTATATCTCAACTTAAGCCTTTCTCTTTGGGCAAACAAGCAGAACTGATTCTTGAGATTGGAAGGGACATTGGGCTTTATTTTGACGGATAATCACTCATTTTGCGAAGCAAATTGCTCATTACGCTGCTGTTCTCCAAAGTTGCAATTAAGGGCTTGTCGAGAGACTTGAGGGAACTTTTCCCCTTCCTAATCTGAAAGAGCTATGGTATTCTATCTTTGTTTTCATGGAATTGCAGGGGTCTTGGGGTGCGAAGACGAAGTCCCACCTTAGGAGTCTCATAACCAAGCACAAGTTGATAGTGGCTATTCAGGAAACTAAAGCTGATACGGTGTCCTTCTCTGTGATTCGAAGGGTTTGGGGAATAGGTAATTTGGTTTCGTCCGTTGCCAAGGATGAAGGTCTTTCTGGTGGGTAGCTGTGTCTATAGAAGGTGTGTTATTAATGGTTATATGGAACAAGGACCCAATCCTAGTAAAGAGTAGCTGTGTCTATAGAAGGTGGATTCATCTAATAGGTACGGTGTTAACTTGCAATTTAGAATCTCATTTTGTTTTTGTTCATGGCCCCTGTGTTCTTAATGAGCAGGAAATTCTATGAAACGATATTGCTTCCGAAAATGGTTCGTGCTTAATCAAATTCTAAAATATTTCGAGAGAAAGAGTGGGCAGTACTCCTCTGCTGGTATGTCTAATTCCTGCTCCTTTGTAAATAATTTGAATCTTAATGAGGTGCTATTGAGTGGAAAGATGTTTACATGGCATGAGCTCTATTAATGTTTACATGGCATGAGCTCTGTTGATATGGCTTTAGTCTCTTTTCAATGAAATGAAAAATTTTGGAGACTGACTAACGAGGTTGATTGGGCCCCCAAACCAATCAGATTCTTGAATATTTAGTAGACCTGGCCTGAATTTATGGATATTTTGAAGGTTATTGGAGTGAGATCTCAACTCAACTCAATGAAATATCACTGTTTTATTGATTACAGAGGCTGAAGATTATAAATTTAAAATTTAAAAACATAACAGAAAATTCAAAAAAAATATGATAGAAGTTGTTGGCAATGTCTTTTTAATTTTATTGTATATAATCTTTATCTTCTCTACTCCTTATCTACAGCAAATGAGGCATCTTCAACACTCCTTCTTGCGTCTCTTATTGCGGTTTTGAATTTGTCATCAAGCATCTCTATGTTTTATTGATCATAGAGGCCTTTATATAATGAAATTTCTTTCAATAATATACTGAAGATTATAAATTTAAAAACATAACAGAAAATTCAAAAAACATGATAGAAGTTGTTGGCAGCATCTTTTCAATTTTAATATAGATAATTTTTATTTCTTTCAAGATCTTATCTGCAGCAGATGAGGCATTTTCAGTACTTCTTGCATCTTTTGTTGTGGTTTTGAATTCATCACCAAGCATCTTCATTTTTCAGCTTCTCTTTGCCAGTCTCTTTATCATCTTTTTCTTTTTATGATTGTTAAAGTTTTGAGACATGTTGGTCTCTTCATCATTTTTCTATAGTTTATGGACATACTTAGGTCCCTTGGCTTGATTTTGTTTTGTTGGAGGTGCTTGGCTTGTTTTTTTTCGTGTTTGGTTTTGTTATTTTTGGAGAAAACCTTCTTGTTCCATGTTATGTTTCTTTCCATGCTGTAATCCTACCTTTGGCTTGCAGGCTTTTATTTTTCTCTTTTATTTAGGGCTGATACCATTGTTGGTTTTTTTTAAGAAATGATGTAGGAGCATATATGAGACTAAAAATGGTCTATGTTTTATTGATTCTAGAGTCATTTATATAATGACATTTCTTTCAATAATCTGCTGAAGATTATAAACTTGAAATTTAAAAACATAACAAAAAATTTAAAAAACATTACAGAAGTTGTTGGCAATATCTTTTCAATTTTATTGTAAGTAATCTTATCTTCTTTCAACTTCTTATTTGTAGTTAATATCCTTATTAGTGTTGCTAAGAAAATTGAGAAATTAATAAGAAAATCCTTATCAAATTGGATAGTGTATATTAAAATTGGTAGGAGTTAGAACTTGCTGTGGAATATAAATGACTTGGAAATTGATTTCTATAGCTTTGAAAATGTTCATGGTAATTGATGTTGGATTGTAATTTTGATAATTATGCTGATAGTTATTTATTTATTTAATAAATGAATAAGCAACAAAAACTTGAAAAATATTGTACAAATGAGTTTTCAGTTTGTTATGGTTATATTGTCGATATGAATATTTTTTGCTGTGGTTATTATTTTAAGTGCCCATTTGTACCTAACTAAATATATTCTTGGAGATTGTAAGTTTGCAAGAACGTCTTCTTTATCCAATTGAAGTGTTCGCTTTTAAATGTGGTTAGTTTGATTTATCTGTCCCATTATTGAGCTTCTTTTGATTTTATAAGCATATATGATAACCACAGCAACCCAGGTATTAGCTAGTTCGAGTATAAAAATCAGTTGCATAATGTGTCTTTAACCCATATCGTTCGTGAAGCCAACTTGATAGCTGATGGTTTAGCCAAACAAGGATTAATCGTGATTAAAGCTTTGTTGCTATTCTCTGATTTCATTATGCCATTGGGCCGCTCTTTTTAGTTTAGTCAAGTGTAGAAGGCCTGGTCAAGTGTAATCCGTATTACTTCAGTGTGATGATCTGTCCATGGAACATGGTTTTTCTTTAACCTATCATGCAAGGGTTTTGCTAGATGGTTAATATTTGGACAAAAATCTAAGATATAATTTAAGTTACCTAAGAATTTCTGTAGCTCGGTTTTATCCAAGATTTTATCAGGAAATTTGTTTGAAAATTCTCGACTTTTTTCTATTGGAGTAATGGTTCCTTGGGATATGTAATAGCCTAGAAACGTAACCCTGTTTTGGAAGAGAGAAATCTTTGATTTTGAAACGGCAAGGCCATTTCATTTTGTAACAGAGAAGAATGTTCTTAAGTGTTTGAAGTGTTGTTCAATTGACTCTGAGAACACAAGAACATCATCTATATAGACTATGCAAATTTTGAATATAGATTAAAAATTTCATTCATAATTCTCTGGAACTCTGATGGGGTATTTTTCAAGCCAAAAGGCATGACTTTTCACTCATACTATCTAAAGGAAACTGTGAATGCGATTTTGTATTTATCTTTTGGATCAATTTGTATTTGCTAAAATCCTGATTTCATATCAAATTTGAAAAATACAAATGCAGAATGAAGTTTTTGTAAAAGATCTTTTTTGTTTGGAATTGGATACCTGATCCATTTCAAAGCTTTATTCAGAGGTTTGTAATTAATTACTAATCTAGGAGTGCCTCTTTTTATTTCTGAATTTTTATTTATATAAAAAGAGATGATAGAGATGAGGAAATTTTGTATGCAGGTAGAAGTAATGGATTATTTGTTGTAGCTCTCCATTTGCTAATACTTCTTGATGTGTTGAAATGATTTATATGTTGATTGGTTTTAGGCGAAATAATAGTCTTCTGACTTCTTAGAGGACTCGATTTCTCAAAAACCTTGTCATTTCACAATCAGATTTTGTAACTCGGACTCCAGTTAACATTCCTCATTTGAATAATTCTCGTGCGTCTAGATATCGAGTTTCAGATATCTGCGCTGTTTTGAAGCGAGAGATGTTGAAATCTAAGCTGTGCTCACAATCTGGATAGACGAGAGTAATTCAGTTAGGATGTTCTTGAGTGCAGTGAAAGTGAGGTTTTGAATAGAACTCCCATTCCCATGACCATCCATTGTGATTCTGCTGATTGTTTTTTGTAAAATTGAGACATTTTTGAAAACATCCAGTTGTTCCTTGGTTCTGGACTGGATGATGTTTTGTAGGATTTTCTCGTGGATCTCCTGAGGAAGACCGTTAAGAACTTGTTGCCTGAATTTCTTCGAAAGACAACGAGTTTGAAAATGATCATAACGAACTGGCTCTGCTGTCTATTGAGTATATATATATATATATATAGAAATTTAATTTTTAGTTGTATATATATATTCATAATGGACGTCAAGTGTAGAAGGCTTGGTTTCAGTTAGTGTTTCTGCTATTTTGTCAGGGTACCACATGTTTCTTGTTGTGCTGCATTGCATGTGTTGTTATGTCTTCTGTTTTGCAGTGTAATTCAGGACTTTTGGTTTTTGTTTTCATTCGTGTTTTGTTCTCTTGTTCCAGATTTTTTCATTTAGCATTTCAGTTTTTAAGTTTAGTGTATTGGGTGGTCTATCAGGGCTTAAATTGCTAAGTTTTTTCTAGTTTATTTTCATTATTAATGTAATTTTTGCTTAAAAAAAAAGGAAATTCCCATTATTACTTACTTAGACTCACCTTGTTGGATGCATTTTTTTTTTCATTAAATCAACTGCAATTGACCTAATTTATTTTAATATATACATATCCTTACTAGCCATAGTCTATTTTCAGTTTCTCTAAAAACCCTCAACAACCTATAATTATTGTTGCATTCTTGTAACAAAATACTTCTTACATTTTTTGAAAGTATATCCTTCTAAAACTATTACCCAAAGAATTAAAAAAAAAAAAAAAGTCTAAGTACACTTTAGTACCCTGTATTTTGGCCTTTTTAGCATTGAGAACATATATTTTGTTTTATGTCAATTAAAGACAGGAACTTTGACTTCATTTTTACGAGAGGACAAATTGCTAATGGTGTTAAATAACACTGATATGGCGTTATGCATGCCACTTCAATGCCACATCACTCTACGTCATGCATGGGTGCCAAGTCAGCATGCCATGTCATGAAATTTTATGCCATCGCTCATTTTGTCATCTAAGTGTAAAAAGGTGAAAGTACATGTTCTAAATTGTAAAAATATGAAAGTACGTGTCCTAAATTAAAAAAAATAAAAATATAAAGTTAAAGTCATAAATGCTAAAAGCGTAAAAATTTTGAGAGTACATGAAAAAATAAGGAAAGAGAGAGGTGGAGTGAGAGAGAGAGAGAGAATGAAAGGTATGGGGAAAGATAGAGATAAATTGACTCTTTCATGTCTCTCTCTTCATCTTTCCCTCTCTCTCTTTCTCTCACTGTATCTCCCTTTCTCTATCTCTTTCTTTCTCTCTCTCTTTATCTTTCTATCCCCCATTCTTCTCTCTCTTTCCTTATTTTTCCATGTACATTTAAAAGCGTGAAAGTTTTAAATAGTGAAAGAAAGAGAAAGAGACAAATAGGAAGAGAGAAAGGGAGAGATATGGAAAGAAAGGTAGACATAGTGAGTGTCAATCTGTCTTTATCTCTCTCCATATCTTTCATTCTCTCTCTCACCCTCTCTCTTATTATCTTTCATTATCTCTCTTTCTTTTTTCTTATTTTGTACTTTCAAAATTTTTGTACGTTTTTCTTATTTTGTACTTTCAAAATTTTTACACTTTTAGCATTTAAAGCTTAAACTTTTTTTTTGGGTAATTTAGGATATGTACTTTCATATTTTTGTAACATAAGACATGTACTTTCACTTTCTCTCTCTCTCTCTCTCTCTCTCTCTCTCTCTCTCCCATTCCTCTCTCTCTTTCCTTATTTTTTCATGTACATTTAAAAGCGCGAAAGTTTTAAATAGTGAAAGAGAGAGAAAGAGACAAATAGGAAGAGAGAAAGGGAGAAATATGGAGAGAGAGGGAGACATAGTGAGTGTCATTTTGTCTTTATCTCTCTCCATATCTCTCTCTCTCTCTCTCTCTCTCTCTCTCTCTCTCTTATTATCTTTCATTATCTCTTTATCTTTTTCCTTATTTTGTACTTTCAAAATTTTTATACTTGTAGCATTTAGAGCTTAAACTTTTTTTTTTTTTTGGTAATTTAGGATATGTATTTTCACATTTTTGTAATTTAAGACATGTACTTTCACCTTTTTACATTTACGTGATAAAATAAATTATAGTATAAAATTCGATGATGTGACATGCAGATGTGTCACTCTTGTATGATGTGGCATTGATGTGACATGCCACGTCATCACCATATCATGCATGGTGCTACATCATACATAGGTGCCGCATCAGCGTCATTTAACGCCGTTAGCAATTTGTTCTTATTGTGAAAATGGGGTCAAAGTTTCTGTCCTTAATTGATACAAAACAAAGTACATGCCTCCTGACGCAGCGTGCAATGCAAAAAAGGATCGACACACGTTCAAACACTTGAAAATAAATAAGATCTAATCCAAGATCTTAAGAAACACATGATTCAATCCATAATCTAAAGATAAAACAAAACAAATATAGCTTTATGAAGAAAAATACTTTATTAAATAAATCTTGAAACTTGTACATGATTGAAATATAATGGGTATTTATAGAGTTTTAAATCCTAATATAGATAGAAATGAATTAAAGAGACTTAATTTAAATAGAAAACATATTTAAAATACCTAAATTAAATAAAAGTTGTATTTTATAATTCTAAATATATTAAGAAATATAAATAAAATTTATCTAGTAAAATAAAGAATCTTATTAGAATTACGAATGCTCGTAGAAATAAGAAAACACAAGTATTTGGGTCTGGCATAGATTTGTGCACCGTGTCACCTTCGATGCCAAAAAGGCCAAAGTATAGGGTAATAAATTGTGGTTTCCCCCTAAAAAATTAAGAAACTTCATTCTAGAGCAGAAAGAAGAGACTCCGAAGTGTGATGATCACTGTAGCAGAATGGATGATCTAATTCCATTGCATATTCCTCTTTTATTTTCCCACTGTCATCAAGTCCTGGGCTGACATCTCCATAGATTTTTTCTGGTTTGTGGATCCTTTCCTCCATCAAGAAGTAGTCATCTGAGGCCAAGAACTCGTATTCTTTATTGATTTGATCACTATAGTTAGAATTAGACCTTTTGCATTTCCTAAAGCCCAAGTCTTTGAAATTCTCATCAGGTGAAAGGGATCGATGGGGGAAGCTACCATACCCTTGAATCCCTCGTGTTAACTTACGAACTCTTGCCCTTTCTTCTATCTGAAATTGCTCATTTTCCAGCAACTTCAGTATTCTTGCTGATAAGTTTGTAACACACAAGCCCCAGTTGAATCTGCATTTGAAACCAGATGATTAATTAATTAAAGATACATACTCTTAACAATAAAAATTTGAATGGCACAACCAAGGAAGATATGCTCATATGTCCTAAACCAACCCTTTCTCGTCAACAAATTGAAAGCTTTCCAAATTCTTAATGACTTCTTTATCTCTCTGAAATTCTTCAGCAACTCTTAAAGGACCATGGGTTAGAAGGTGTTCTAATAGAAGTAGAGTCTTGTAGGTAACCCGCCAAGTTTTTCTTTCGAACTTCGTCAACCTAAAAAGCAACAGAAACAGAAGATTAAATCTTTAATTCAGGTCACAGCTATATATGTTGGTTCAAATAGCTAAACCAGATCCAAATAAAAGAAACCTGTTATGTAGAATGTCAACAATTCTCCAATAATCATCAACTTCAAAGGCAGCTCTTGAAATTACACCCATAGTACGTGTATCCGGTGCCCGAAATTCTCCATTTGTAGCTTCTTCTGTCAGTCTTTAAAAATCAATAGAAGATAAGAACTTGTTCGGTTTTGAATTATTGATGTAAAAATCCAAACTTACAGTTCTGCGGGTGTAACATCTGTTAGTGCCAAGCGAGCAGTCTTGATCTTCTCCTTCAAGAAGAAAGAAGCTTGCCTCTTGAATTCATGTAAAAAAGGGTTTCCCATCTTGTTGGTTCTGTGTGAAAGCATCAAATATGTTGTTTACTCTGAGAAGTGATGAAATGATTTACTCGGTTTCTCTCTAGTTTGTAGTTCTTATCAAATGTACTGTGTATGTATTTATGAGAGGGAATTATTTGCTTATGTCATGGGAATTTTAAGTGGATTATTTTTGTGACACATGCGTTGCACGTTTAATAAGGTTTGACAGGATTTACAATCGATGAATACGTGATTTATATAATTTATAAATATAATATTATTTCATATTTTAAATATTTTTCTTAAATTATAAATTTAAATTACTTTTATTTAAATGATAAACATGATTTTCAAAAATAATACTTTTTATATTTTAATAAATTTTATAAATTAAATAGTAATAATTTATTAACTATTATACATAAAAGTAATAATTAATTAAAATGAGCTTTTAACTTTATCATAATTGATAATTAAATCTCTCGATAAATTAACGATATGATAATTATTTAAAAATAAAATATTAAAATAATTATTACATAGCTTATAAAAATATTTAATGTTATCCTAAAATAATTGTTGGATAAAAAAAAATGTGATAGGGTCACAATTATCATATTTCTTTTGTCCTTTACATTATATATATTGATTTGATTCGAGTAATTACAATTAAAATGTTTAAAATAACATATAAAATTAACATTAGAATATAATTATTATAAAAATAAATATTATGAGACAATCAGTATCATATAATAAATATTTGAAATCTTTTCATATCTATTATTTTATGAAAAAGAATTGAATAAAGCCTTATAATTTCAGTGAAAGGTTAAATGAATTCTTATCTTTTTAAGTAAGGGTAAATAAGTCATCATTTAATAAAATATTATTTTTTTAATAATAAAATATAAAATAATAATTTTAATATTAAATATTTTTTTCATCATTTATTCAATTTCTTTTTCTTAAATATTATTTTAATTAAAATAATAAATAATTTTTAATATTTTAAAAATTAAAAAAATAGTATTTTATTATTAAAAAAAAATATTTTATTAGGTAATGACTTATTTGGACTTAATTACAAAGTACATAAATTTATTTGTTCCAAAACTTAATTTTTGACATATTTAGCCTTCGATTGAAATTTTGGACATACAGGAAAGTTTGACTTATTTGATCTTTTTTTATTATTTTATTATTCTTAACAAGTTTTTTCTATATTCAAATATGTTGTAAAATTTTAGTATAAAATTTTTCATAATATAATTTTTTTTTTGGATATTCTAAAAGTATCCCCAGCCCAATAAACCAGTAATAATTTTGTTCCTGGTAGATGAGCTCATTACGAGGTAAAACATTTCCAATGAGTATTTTCTCTATCATCGAGGATGAAATATTCTACCTCAGATAAAAGTGTTAAACCATTCATATCAAACGCTCATTAGTTATAATAATTTCTTTTTTCTTGTGAATAAAAAGTAAAGAAAAACTACATCAACACACTTCTACTATAATAATTTCTCAAAATATAATAATTTCATCTTTTGAAAATTATGTATTGTGTACTCAAATTTTTTATGTACATTAATATATTTAATATTACCTCTATCCATTTTATTTGTGGTTTAAGTTCTATGCATATTGATTAAGAAAAGTAATTAAATCACTTAAATTATAATAAAATTCTTCAAATAATTTAATTAAATTATTATTTATTTCACCTAATTAAGATTAAAAAAAGTAATTAAATCACTTAAATTATAATAAAATTCTTCAAATAATTTAATTAAATTATTATTTATTTCACCTAATTAAGAAAGAGAGAGGTGATAAAATAAATTATAAACAAATTACAGAAATAATTATTATACTTAGTAGAGATAATGGTAAAATTGAAAAAAAAAAAATTAATACACCTTAATATTGTCAAAGTAAAAAAAAACTTTAGACAAAATAATTTTTGAAAAATGATAAATAAAAGTGAATGAATATAGATATGGTATTAAATAATTTCACTATACGTTTAGTGATGGCACAAATCTTCATTTCTTTTAAAAAATTTTAAAATTTTCAACTAAAAACTAAATAGTACATTAATATTTTAATTTTCAAAAATGTAAATAAATGTTAGTAAAATATAATTTTACAAACCTCTTTAAATATAATTTATATTATTTTTTTACTTCATTATCCATCAAATTTTTTTTTCTATTATCAATAATATAAGGTTCTATGTAATATTTTTGAAGTGAATCTATTAAAATAATGTGATTTTTTTTATATCGATTGATATATTAATTAGTAAAGAAATTATAGAATTAAAAAATAAAACCAATGAAAAATAAATAATAATAAAATTAAAAATTTAATATTATAATATATATTAACTTTTAAATATTAATTAGTTTAATATTAATAAACTAATAAATCAATCTGAGCAATATAATGAATTATTATATAATAAAATGGTAATGTTCACAATAGCTTATGATTAATTTCCATCTTTATGGGATAGGAAAATGTTGTTCTTACTTTAAATGAAGTAATACAAGATGAAAAATATGTTAGTAATAAATAAAAAATTATACATAATATCAGTTTTATATAGAGACAAGTAAGATATAATATAAAACTTTATAATAGAATATAAATAAATAATATTCATATTTAGGTTTATTTAAAAAAAAATTAAAGTTAGAAATTATAATTATTTAATTAAAGAAAATAAACGATAATATATTAAAAAATAAACACAGAGAAACCAAAAAAAAGGAAATGGATAAACTGGGCACCACCGGACGAGGGATAAGTTGTCAATAAAAATATGAAGACAAACAAAAGAGTCCTATGGTTATAGAACAAAATTGGAATCATACCAATGTACATGATGAAGATTAAAAGAATTTAAATTATTGTGTAATTAACACAATGAATAAAAATAATTAAAAATTTAAAATTTAAAATTATGTCTTGCATAATAAATTGTTAATAAAATACTATAATTGCTTAAAGATAATAATAAAAATTAATAAAAGACTATTTTATAGACATATTATTTGAATATAAATTAAAATACGATTTTAATTAATAATTTAATTCAAATTAAAATAGTTATAATATAATATAAGAATGTAATATAAATAGATATGAATGCGGAAGGAAACATGAATGTACAATTAAATTAAATATAAGAAAAAAAAAGGGAAAAGTGTAGAAGAAAAAGTCATAAATTTTATAATTTTAAATATTTTTATATATATAAAAAAACTTAAATATGTACTTTTAGTTGTAGAATTAGCATTATAGAATTATAAAATTGAATTTTTTTTATAATTAGAATTATTTTTTAAATAGGATCAAAATTTTAATTTACATTAATTATATTAATTAATATTTTGTAAATAATATAAATTATATTTTTATCAAGTTCACCTCATATTCATACATAATAAAGATTAAAAAAATCTAAATTATTACATAATTAATATAATAAGTTAAAATAATTTATTGATAGAACTTGATTTTCAATGCTATAATTGCCTAAAGATAGTAGTGCAAATTAATTATAAAATTAATAAAATAGATATTTTTAAAAAATATATTATTTGAATATAAATTCAAGTTAAAATAAAATTAATACACATTAAAATAGAATTAGAATAAATATGATTACTAAAATATAATATAAGAATGTAATATAAAGTAATGAACAAGGAATGATGAAGATAATAGTAATAAATTTCATAATGAAATATAATTTTTATAAATGGATTATGTGTGTATGAATTATATGAGAATAAAAAATTTATTAAAATTGTCATAATTTTAACAATGATTCATTTTTGTTACTAATTCATATGTGTGTGACCTATATATGAAAAATAAAAAATTAAAAAAGATAATTTAATATATTTAATTAATTTTTTAAAAAGAAATGATTAATTTTTTTTATCAATTTTATAAATAGAGCTGCTCATAAACTGTTATAAATTTTTTTTTTTGGTTTGACAAAAATAACTTTAATATTAAGTATGCGGATGAAAGGTTCAAATCATTCATGTTTCAACTGAAACACTGTTAAGTAGCATGCGATAAATAAAAAGAAATAAATATAAAATTATCCTTTTTATTTTTATTTTTTTAGAAAAATTTTATAACAGTAAAAAATGAAACGATTTATTTCATATTATTATTAAAATATTGTTGAAAAAATATATTTTAAATATATTAATTAAACTGTATTATAAATTAATTTCAAATTAAATTTAATATATTTTAATTATAAAAATATTTAAATAATTGTTTAAATTATTTTTAACAATATTTAGAATAATATTTTTGATATATATTTTTAATTTTGAGTCTCAATAATAAATAGAATCATAATTTTTTTTTATTTTTTATTTCTTAAATTATTAGATTATAATTTTTTAATTATTTATTTATCTATTTCAAAAATAAAATAATTGATATGATATAATAAATTAATAATTATACATTTATTTAGTAATAAAATAAATTAGGTGACATAATACATTAATAATTGCATATTTATTTTAATAATATATAAATATATGATATGTTGTATATTTATAGTTATAACTAAATATAAAAATAATTTTACCAAATACTTGATATAAATTATATATTTCATATTTATAGTTATAACTAAACATAAAAATAATTTTACTTATAAATTAACTACAATCAACTATTAATTATTAACTAACTACAATAATTACCAATTATCAGTTATATCTAATAATTAAAATTAAATAAAGTTGAAGTATTTTTCAATTTTTCTAAATAGAAAAATAGGTCAAACTAAATTATTTCTTATTAAAATCGTTTGCCAAGCAAATAACATTTGGCATTTTGGCTTACTACAAGTCAGCCATTGGCAAGCAAGCGTCATACACGCAGCCATTAGCCGACCAGTCATGCCTATGGGAAATGACGAATGTCTCGGTTCATTTTAAGTGCACTTGCGTATTGATTCTTATGGCTGCTATGGGCAATGCACGTCCAATCTCAGGCGAGTACTGAAAGAACTGAAAAGCTAACCCTAGAGGATAACACAAGCGAAAAAAACAACATCCTCCTCATGTCAAAGACACTTATTTTCCTTAGCATCTAAAACAGAAAACAGGGATTGCTATTTTGATTGTTGTCTTAAGTTGAGGCAAGGAACAGTCTCGTTAACATGAGTTCTGGTTTCATATGAATGTATCGTATAACTCAACTACATAGTTCTTTAAACAAGGAGCTAAACTCTGAGTTCAGTGAGCAAGAAATGATAAATAAAGAAAAAATGTGATCACTCAATTAGTACTACAAAAATGAGCAGAAAGATTAGACTGTGCTTGCATTTCAAACTCAAAAGAAATAGAAATTTGCTCCTCACCCCTGAGGTCGGGATCATATCAGCTTCTTTTGTCCATAATTGCATGAGATCAGAAGAGGCCAGGAAGACCACAATAGTTCTCATAAATGAACTCCATTATGAATAGTCATATGCAAATTTCCCACATTCCTGTCCAATATCCGAAGGACATGATTGCAAGCTCCCAAAGCATGTGGGGAATGCTTAATAGATTCACCTTGGATCCAGGAATTTCAGACCAGTTTACAGAAATTTCAAGCATGGGGATACTGAAACGTTTGCATAGATAAACGATCTCAACATCAAAGCACCATCTGCACAATAGTCCAATTTCTTTAAACATCAGTGCACATAATAAATTCAAAGCAAGAGAATGGTGTCTAATGACTTTGTGAGATATAGAGGTTGAGGGAAGTTAGTGGTAGAGGAGTGGGGAGGTAGAATACGAACCTCTATGCTCTTGGTAGATGTGTCAATTTTGCTGGAAATGAATTTTCTTTATTTTTTTTCTTTTATCATAAATTAGGTTTAATGAATATCAATTTTGGTTTTTTTTTTGACATTCCTATGTTGACATGGCAAAATCCGTTAGAATTAACAACAAAATAAATGATAGAATACAATTGTAAAAAATTCAAAGTTTTGGGCATTTTTGTTAAAAAAAAAAAAGTTTAGCGTAGAATTGTAAAAAACCTCAAAGTTTAGAATTTTTTTGAACATTATCCTAAAAGATATAAAAACATATAACATTTATCTTTGAAATTTTGAAATAATTGATTTTTTTTTTTTTACTTTGAAATAATTGATTTAATGTGAAAATCTCTCGCAAAGCTTTGGGTCAAAGAAAAATCATTCAAGTTAGAAAGGAATATTGTTTCGTTTATAATTATAAGAACAGGTTTCTAATATCACTCCTCAACATGAGATTCTAAATGAACCTGCACCCAATGCATTTTGCATTTTGAGCAATAAAAATACTGGCATGGCACACAGGGCACTAAATGAGGGGATGAAGGGTGGAGCACACCAAGCAATAGTCTTTTCTCTTTTGGGTTAACCTCTTTTGAATTGAGCTTACAATTTGAGAACATAAAAAATATAAGAGAGACATATTGAAAGAGGCAATGCTTACCTTTTCAGCCGGATGTTTGTGAAAAGTTTCCTTGCTGCAGCCCTGGTGAACATCTTGAAACCACACTGTAATTCATGAAAAGGCCACGTCAGCAGAAAATAAAAAACAAAAGAGAGCAAAAAAAATAACATACTCATGTAATTTCTGTGTTTATATCTGAACAAAAGTTGCAAAGCGAGTTGGTATCTGTGCTATTGCCAAAATAAAGACCAAGTGCATGATATAAATATTTCAGAAAATCACCTGTGTATCGTGAATTCCGGGACCAGCAGTTAAGAGAACAACAAGATGAAAGCCCTTCATCAGAAAATTGCGGTGCCACTTTCTCTGAAACACAACAAATTGGATCAAACATGAGAATTCAAAATAAAGATAGACAAGAAATACAAGGAAAAACATAGAAATGAAGCATAAGCAAGACTGAACTGTTGCTAAAGCCTTCTCCTCGAGATGAGCACGAGAACCAAATGCAGCAACCGGAAAATCAGATATTCTAAAATTTGAATGCCTAGCAGCTCCATCTCCTAATTTAAACTCCTTTTTGGCAACAGCATGAATCTAACAGGCAAAATATCAAGTAGCCGAAGTAACTATGTTAACTTTTCCATACTTTTATATGAAATTTTCACAATAACTAAACATTTCATGAAGATTGCACAGTCTACATAACCACAGCTAACACAAACCTGATTTTCAAGTTTCTCAAGGTCATTAACCTTTGTTGCACCATCAGCATCCAGCATTAGAAGTAAT
This sequence comes from Hevea brasiliensis, assembly GCF_030052815.1. Lineage (NCBI taxonomy): Eukaryota > Viridiplantae > Streptophyta > Magnoliopsida > Malpighiales > Euphorbiaceae > Hevea > Hevea brasiliensis. The sequence continues at coordinate 96,550,708 of NC_079500.1, forward strand.
TCACCACGAGAATGAAGCATGCCCTGTTTTACAATGCTTTCACAAAGGTAAAGAGCTTCAATTGTTTTCATTGTGCACAAGTAAGGAGGAGGGCTCTTCAGTGAAGATAATATCACTTAATTAAAAAAATAAAAAAAAGTTTGGATTAGACTCACTTTTCGAATAGCTTCTCCCTTGCCATGATTTCTCCCAAGAAGTATAACTCTTACATTGTCCACTGTATATTTTTTCACAAAGCCAAAAGCTACTCTTTTTGTGGCATCAGCACTTCCATCATCAACAATCACCACCTGTATTAATAATTCATCCATTCACAAATGTAGAACTGAAGAAAATGATAGACACAAAGCACATCCTCAAACGTTCATACGGTAATCAATGCAATAGGCAAACAGCAATCAGTTGATATTAAATGCTCAAATAATGCAACTCACCTATAGGAATATTACCTATTTATGTATCTATATTGTTACATGCATCCATTGATGCATGTGCATGCTTGAATAATCTAAATTCAATGGCTTTCAGTCTACCAAATACTTTTTAGGTTTTGACATGATGAAAGTACATATCCGAGATAGCATCTTGAAGGATAATCAAGTAATACTCAGCAAAAACACATATCCAAAGTAACACAATAATCAGAATGCTTTTCAAAAAGAAGTTTTTCACTAGCAAGGATAAGGAAGGGCCAATAGAGAAATTAGCCCTCTCAATTTGATTGTAAAGCAAACAGTAACAGACTGAGAGCAAAAGACTCTATGTAAACAAAAGCTAGTGATGGGCATTAATCAATCACCAGAATAAAATTTAAAGTGTTAACTAAAATTTTGCATGATGAAAGAGTTCAATAATTTAGTTTTTATAGGATAATAGGAGGCAGAATGCTTAACCATTAAAATACCCAGCGCTTCGGTGTACGGAATATTGTCTAATGCTACTATAGCTCGAAGCCTCAAATACTAACCTCAATAACCTATTCTAGGAAATTTGCACATAATGGATATGCAAAATAAATTAGCTTTCCTGATGAAGCACATAATTTTATTATCATCACCATAGGAAAACCTGGAATCAGAACCCACATTCATCACTTCTTAGGTGAAGTGTTTTTCTTTCCCATACACATCTGAAATGAAAAGATCGAAAGACAAATAATCTTAATTTAATTTCTTGGTAGTCAATTAACTATAATCTTATGTTGCATTTATATCACAATCATTCATCATTAGCAGGAGAAACTAACTCAGGCGATCCAGGAAATCAGAAGAATAAAATTATACCTCATAAGTAAATGACTTATCCTTTGCTGAACGTTGTTGGAGATAACTACAAAGTAAAGACATAAGCATCATTATGCTTTAATAATGTAATTTTCTTAGTAGGAGTCATAAATCAAATTAATAACTTTAAAGCATTTTCCGAAACCAGATGCCCCATCCTCCAATCTTGATTGTTATTATGCACACAGCATATTAAAAAAAAAAAAACATATAAGCTATACAATGAAAACAGCATTTGAAGGAGTCTCTAGCGTGCCAAGATTTGATCATTCGCATTTACAGCTACAAGCTACAAGCTAAAACTATGGTGTCTTGTCGCCAGGTTCCCAGTTTGGGGATTGTGTTAGCTTAACTATTTTGCACATATTTTACATAACTATATTGTTATCATTCATGCAATGATGATGGATAAAAAAAATACTCTTAATTTTCCTTTTTCTTTTTCTTGGCACTGCAAGCTATGCTTCCGTAACACAGAAAAACCTCTTTCACTGTTATAACATACTCAATGGAAAGGAAAACGAAGGTTATAAATTAATATGCTTCAACCTACTTCATGGTTTCATCAAGTGCTGCAGGAAGCCTATGTTCTTCATTAAATGCAGGAACTATCAAAGATATATACTTCTCTGCCGGGTCATGGATGTGGGGGCATGGAACCTGTAAGAAATGGTACAAGAATGGTTAGGTTCACTAAAATGCATTTCAAATTTCAATAAGTTATGAAATGAATTAATCATAGTCGTTCTTAAAAATGGCTAGACATTTTGTATTCTTCAAGGATTGTTTTTTAATTTGAAGTCAACATATTTCTTGACCCAAAGATATTCAAATTCAAGTTGTACCATAACTATCTATAGAGGAATCCTAATAACATAACACACTGGAAGTTTTTCATGTAAAAGTCTTTACTCAATGCTGGTAATGTCTTAGCAAGGGAAGACTTTAAGACCCAATTTGCTCCAAGTGATGCTGAGAACTTAGAACTATCAAAGCTAAGTGAACAACAAACATCTGTAATTTGACTCATCTAGGATCATATTTTCCTTCCAGACAAGCGTTCACATATTCATCAATATTAGAGTTATAGCCAATATAGCCTATGACTTTTTTCTTTTTAAAGAATCACTGAATAGAAGTGACAGAGATCATATTACCGATAGACAATGCACCTCATTTTTTGAATTATTAGCTTATACTACAACAGTCTTGTAATACAAATCCTATCTTCAAAAAAAAAAAAAAAAATTACTCTTTGATCAATAGTATTCAGCTTCACCTAGTTTGAGTAGTTCGTCAGTAAATAAAAAACCAAGCAACAATTAAATTTTCTTTCAATTTCTCAGCAACCAAACGGAATATAATAAATTCCTTAACAAAATATAAAATCAGGTCAAACAAACAAACAGCACTTTGGGAAAAGAAAAATAAAAATCTTTCGAATTACCTTTTTCAACGAATTCGGATCCTCGAAGATAGCAGGAGCATCAACGTACCTATAAAAAACAAGAATCAATAAGTATAATGAACAAAGAATACTGAATCATGAATTAAAAAAGGAAGCAGATAAATGGCGATTGAATAGAGAAGAATATTTACTTGTTATGGTGTCTTCGCTTGTAGGCTTCAACGATGATTGGACGGAGTAACAGCAAAACTAACAACAGAGCTAGGGTTGCAAGAAGCGCTGCCAGAGTCCATACAAACTCCATTTGTTTCTGCTCTTGATTCTAATTCCTCCTCCACGACAATGGACTTTGTTTCCGTTTATAACAAGGGATGTAAGTCTACTGCTTATCTTTACTATTTAAGAAAGACTCAGACAAATTATTTTCAAGCGAGCCCGTCTAGCTCAGTCGGTAGAGCGCAAGGCTCTTAACCTTGTGGTCGTGGGTTCGAGCCCCACGGTGGGCGTTTTAGTTTTTGACCTTTCTCAATCTGAGTAGTATAAACGATGTCGTGTTTCGTTCTCCATACTGTGGCACCATTGTTTTCTTTATTTATATCTATTTAAATGTTTTTTTTTGTTTTCTTTTTCATTTATATCTATTTAAACGTTTTTTTATTTATATATAAAAATATTAAATTAATTGTTTAAATTAAAATTAAAATTTTAATATTAGTATAATAAATATTGAGAAAATCAATACTCAATAAAAATTATTATAAATTAATAAAAATGTTTTATATATTTTAATATTTAAATTATTATTATCACTGTTGTTATTTAATTTAGATAATTGTATAATTCTATATAAATAATAATTAATGGTGTCTAAATCATAAAATTATGATAAAACATTAAATTTTATATTTTTAGTAAATCTATAAATTAAGAATAATATTTTTCATCACAAAATTTTTTTACATATTTATTTCTTCTATTATTAATCAAATCTACTAATACTATAAATGAAATTAATAGTAATTTCAATGGCTTTTGATACCTGTTAAAAAAGGATTTCAAACCCTAAAGAAAATAAGAATTAAGATAATATTTTTTATGCATTATGTAAAAATTAATTTATAATATTATAATATTTAATTTAATTTTGTTATCATGCATTGTATGCCACAGTTAATAATAGAATATTATTTTAGTTTGTTTAAAAAAGATAAATATTTTACACATGGAAGGGAAAAGTCATGAAAAAAAATTGACTTTTCAAAATTATATTTTATGAAGAAAATGTTTATATAGAGAGTTTATTTACAAAAGAGTTCTTTTTTAATCTAATTAAAATTTAAGAATTAATTTAAGAATTAATGTATCATTAATTAGATTATATTTTTGAAATGTTATATTATTAACATATAATATTAATTAATTATGAATTTATATATAATAAATTAAAAATATAATATAAAAATAAATCTTTAAAACCATGATTGGTGTTTAAGGTGTTTAAATTAAAATAACAAAGCAATATTAAATGTTAGTTAATGGTATTTTTTTCAAAAAAATGTTCTTTTGTTTATTTAAAACCAAAATTGATTTTTGCATGTTTCAAATTTTTTGATAAATTAAAGTTTTTTTATATAATAATGTTTTATTAGTTAGGTTAACATAAAAAAAATTATTTTTAAACTAAAAAAATATAATAATTTAAAAAATGTATGCATCATGTCTTTTCATAAGAATATATGAATTAGATAAGAAATTATATATATATATATATATATATATGAGATTAAAAAAAAATGAGACTTGCTATCAAAATTTTATAATTTAAATATAGTTTCACAATTTTAAATTTTTTTCAAATACATAACTTTGATCATATATTTTTCAGCAATTCATATACAAGTTTATCAGGTGGAATTCTTAATAAGTTTTAGATTTATGTGAGCCATCATCATTTTAAATGTTTTTTAAAAATTAATAGATTAATTTTATAATTTTCTAAAAAAGTTCATTAATTATAATTAATTAATTTACTTCTTTATATAAATATAACCATATTTTGTTCTATTTAAATGTTTTTTCATATTTTATATTTTTATGTATATCGTAGATATATAAATTATGTATATTTTATCTAATTCTTGTAAATAGGTAAAAGAAAATATTAAATAAAAATTTAACAAAATTAAAATTATTAGATAAGTAAAATTGCATTCGGAGAATAATAATTTTTTAAATGTTAATTACCATTTGTTTTTGTTGAAATCTCACATTAAAATAATATGAAGTAAAAGGGCAATATATAAGTGGTTGGATTGCAACATTGACTTGACTAGTCATTTTGATATGTAAAGTAATCTAATTACTTATATAAGCTCAAATTAAAATGAATTGATTATAATTTGACCGACACTGTCTCTGAATTTCTCTATTGATCTAAAACCTAAAACAGTCAAAATCGTCTTTTAAAAATCATGGTTCTCCTCCTTCGTGTAACACAGTTGCTACTTTGAAACTTTTTCAATAGTAATGGAAGTGACTGTGACTGTAATAAAAGAGAAAGTTTATGTGTAGTTTTTAAATCTAGAAAGAGAGTGGCTTATGGGATAGAATAAGATTGGGTCATAAGAACAAATGGTAGACGAAGATTAAATTAAGAGTGTAGAGAGATTTAAAATATATATATATATATATATATATATATATATATATATATATATATATATATATTAAACGAATAAAATATTTTTTTTTAATTTCAATTTTGACTAATTTAATAAAATGGAAAAAATTGCATTCAATTTTAATAAATTTGGCTTAATTGTTAAAATAAAAAAATTTGAATAAAACTCAAATTAAAGTTTGAAATTTTTGTGTAATTAAGTCAATAAATAAGTATTAACAATAGTTATTTAATTTAAAATGCTAATTTTATTATTTGTTCAATTAATTTTATAAATAATAATATTTTGTTATAAAATAAGACAAAATTAAGAGAATAATAGAAGAGAGAAGTTTGAGAGAAAATAGAATTTCATATTGATTTTCAAAATATATCAAACATCACACACAATGCCTCTATTTATATATATACATGAGAAGATGAAGAGTTCATCATTAATGAAATATTTAATGAAAAATGAAAAGTTAAGAATGCTAATGGACATCTACTATAAATATATTTATAACATTCTCCCTTGGACGTCAATGCATTAAAGAATATGCATCATTAAAACATTACTAGGAAAAAAACCCGGTGGAAAAAAAAACCTAGTGAAAGAAAAAGAGTGTTATTCTTTTATAACATACGTAATGAATACTATCTCATTAAAACCTTTACCGGAAAAATCTAGTGGGAAAGAATGACAGTAAAAGGAAAAAGAGTACAGTGCGTATTAACTCTCCCTCATGAAAATATCACTTAAGATCTTTGAATTTGGTAAACATTAATTTCACCATTTTTCTGAAGATCATGAATGAAGAAAAATTTTGAATAAATATATTTTGTCCTGTCTCCTTTAATGTATTTTTTCTTCAGCTGATTTATGCATGTCATAAGATCTTCATACAAAATGGTTGAAACTTTCTTTTTGGCAGGTTTATCACATGTACTTTGAATATGTTGAATTACTAATCTTAACTCGACACATTCTCGACTTATTTCATGAATTACTAAAATTTCTACATAATTAAAGGAAGTAGTAGCTATAGTTTGTTTTGTTGAACACTATGAAATAGCTATACCTCTACATGTAAATATATAGCTTGTCTGGGATCTACTATTATATGGATCAATAAATAACCTACATCTGCATAACTAACCAAATCTTGTTGTGACATGTTAGTATAATATAAACTCATATCTATTATACCTTGAAGATATCAAATTATATTCATAACTTCATTCCAATAATGTCTTCGAGTTGAGGTAGAGCTCTATCTTGCTAACAAATTTATAGAAAAAGCTAAATCAGGCAGAGTATTACTAGTAGGATACATTAGTGCACTTATTGCACTAAGATATGATACTTCAGGATCAAGGAGTTTCTCATTATTTCCTCAAGGTCGGAAATAGTCCTTTTTCTTATTAAGCGACCTCACAACTATTAGTGAACTCAATGGATAGGCTTTATCTATGTAGAATGGTTTTAACACCTTGGTTATATAAGTTAATTAATAGACAAATATGCCATTTTTAAAATGCTTGATCTGCAAGCCAAGACAAAACTTTGTCTTCTCAAGGTCTTTCATCTTAAATTCTTTTTCAAAAATTCTACATTTTTAGAAAGCTCTTTAGGAGTTCCAATAATGTTTAAATCATCAATGTAAACTGCAACAATGGCAAATTTAGATCCCAAACTTTTTACAAAACTACATAGACATATAGGATCATTTTTATAGCCTTCTTTCAACAAATATTTACTAAAGCGATTATACCACATGCGTCCAAATTGCTTTAATCCATATAGAGCTCTATATAATTTAATTAAATAAAGTTTTCGAGAAATTGATTTTTGTGCTTCAGGTAACTTGAATCCTTCAGGGATTTTCATATTGACATTTCTGTCAAGTGAGCATATAAATAAGCAGTCACTACATCGATTAAATGCATTTTCATGAATTGCTAGACTTGAGCAAGTATCAAAATATAATTGTATCCACCACAGGAGAATATGTATTCTCATAATCAATACTAGGCCTTTGCCAGAAATCTTATGCAACAAGTCGTGCTTTATATCTTATGATTTCATTTTTCTCTTTTCGTTTTTGCACAAATACCATTTATATCCCATTGGCTGGACATTTCTAGTGTCCGAACTATAGGTCCAAAAACTTTACATTTCTCAAGTGAATTTAATTTCACGTTGATTGCTTTATTCCATTTTAGCCAATAATTTCTATGTTTGCATTCTTATACATACCTAGGTTCATGATTCTTATCATCTTTCACAATATTGAGCGCTACATTATATGCAAAAATATCATCAATGTTTATTTCATATGGTTCTGTTTTTGTTTTGACATGACATGATTTATTGAGATCTTTTCATTTTCATTACTTTCAAGTACCTGAATTTCTTCTAGAAATTTATTTGTTATGTCTAGGTTCTTTTTTGAAGTTTTCTCTGCTAGAGCTTTCTTATATGGAGTTTGACTATCTTGAAATTTTGCTCATTTTTATTTTCAAGGATTTTTATCCTTGGAATCGATGGGTCTACCACACTTCAGGTGTGCTGTAGACTCATTAGCACAGGCAATATGGGTAGTTTGTCCTTCAGAGAGTTCAATTCTAATGGGAGCATTTGCGGCCGATATATGAGATTTAGTCACTCTCTTTAGGTTAGTGACTGCGTTTGGCAATTGATTGGTAATATTTTACAAATGAATTATCTTTTAAACTTTTAGTTCACATTGTTTGGTATGAGGGTTAAGACGTGATAATTGCTAAGTAATTTGCTTATTCAGCTGCTTATTTTCTCCCCCTAATGTCAGGAAAATTGATACATCAAAGTGACAATCAACAAATTTGGCCTAAATAAATCTCTTGTCAAAGGCTCAAGATATTTAATTATAGATAGAGACTCATACCCGACATATATTCTCAACCTCCTTTGATGACCTATCTTAGTGCGTTATGATAGAGCAATTAGAATAATATATTGCACATCAAAAAATTTTTAGATGGGAAATATTTGATTTTTGACCCAAAATTGATTGTAAATGGGAGAACTTATGATAAGATGTTGGCCTGATACATATAAATATTACTGCATGCATAATAACATATCCCCAAACAAAAATAGAGAGTTTTTTCTTATAAGTAATGGCCTTGTAATCAATTACAATAATTTAATACATGATTCTACCAAACCATTTTGTGTGTGAGCATAAGCTACAGGATATTCAACAATTATTCCCATCGACATGCAATTTCATTAAAAGTCTGAAATGCAAATTCACCAACATTATCAAGATGAATTATTTTAATTGGATAATCAAGAAAATGTGCTCGTAGGCAAATTACTTGTGTAAGCAATCTTGCAAATGCCAAATTGCGAGATAATAGTAATACACATGCAATCATTTAATTCATACATCAATTAAAAACCATAAAATATCTTAATGGTCCACATAGTGGATGTATAGGGCCACATCATCTTGAATATGTTCTAAATATGTAGGAGATTCAAATCCAATTTTAGTTGGTGATGGTCCAATAATTAATTTTTCTTGAGAACAAGCAATACATAAGAATTCACTGAATTGAAGAACCTTTTATTTTAATGAATGACCATACGAATTCTTGATAATTTTTTATATCATAATTGATCTGGGATGGCCCAACCAGTCATGCCCAACAATAAAGTCATTTAGATAAGTAAACTTCAAGTTTATATCAGTAACCTTTGGGTTTACTATAGCATATGTTTCAATCACAATAATTTTTGTGCAGTACATTCCAGAGGATAAAGAGGGTAATTTTTTAAATGAACATTTCTTCCCAAAAATAATAGCAATAATGCAAAGACGCTTTATATTTCCCTTATTCATTGTCTCAATATGATTTCCATTAAATTGAACATATTTAAAACTTAATAAATTCCTTTAAGACTTGGGAGAGAATAATACATCATTTCTAGTAAATTTTCTTCTAGGCAAGGATATATTAGCTCTTTCGGAACCCTCAATTAATTTTGTACGACTATATATCGTATTAATATATGTTTGTCTCATAATCAAATTAGAAAAATATTTGTTATCATTAAATATGGTATACGTGGTTGTACTATTTATGAGACACATATCCTCACTATTAATCTTTGATCTAATTAGATGAAAAGCCATATTTTCTTCATTAAACAAGATCGATAGCATAAAAAAATATATTATAAGGAAATAAATTCAAGAAAAGATGCATAGAAAATTATAAAGAAAGCATGTGAAATAAAATAAGAAACATTATCTAATCTTAAATACTTTCATCATTTACTATATGATTAATACCTCCTTCAATGAGAAATCCATTATTAATCATATGGTCAATTCCTGTTTCAGGGAGAAAATCAGTGACATCTAAATATATTGTATTAATTTATCTATGGTCAAAATCATTATAAATAAGGCTTCTTTCAATAGTTTTTTTCCTTTCCTTTTAAAGATGTTTGGTAAAGCTTAACAAGATACATTAGCGTATGATAGGCACATGACCTTTAGCATAACGTTTATTTTTAACATTTTTCTTTTCTAATCACTATTCTACCACTTTTGGTAGTGAGATATAATATTATGATTAGAATAATGATTATTATAACCGCTACGATTATGAAAAGTATGTCGATTATGACCATATTCACATCCACGGCCTCAACCTTGTTCATAAATTTTATTTAATATTGCTGCATTTGCTTTAGGGATTGGAACATTTCCAAACGGACATGTTTTACAATTTTTCAATAATATTAAGTCACTTTTGAAGGTGATATCTTTTTCAATAATGTTATGCCACTTCTGATGGCATTATCTTTCTTGCAAACTCTTCCGGAGTTCAAATGGATATTTTACTATAAGATACTTAGTTTTTATAGAAATGATAATGAAAGAAATATTATTTAAATGAATCTAATTTCTATAAATAGTTCTTGCTCATAATATCAAGGGTCACAAATTCTAATAGCAATATCTTTCTTGTAAACTCTTTCAGAGTTCAAGTAGATATTTTACTATAAGATGCTCAGCTTTCATAGAAATGATAATGAAAGAAATATTGTCTAAATGAATCTAATATCCATAAATAGTTCTTGCTCATAATATCAAGGGTCACAAATTTAAGTTTTGAGAAATCTGACATACTATCATAAAGAATCCATGAGTTAGAAATAAGGAAACAATCATTATGATAAAAGATCAATATCAGAACTACTTCAAAGCATTTTTAGTAATTTTTTGATTTGGATAACAATATTTCCTTTTAGTCGGGTTGTCGTAAACCACCAACTATCTAATTGTCCAACCTTAGTACTTTTGAAAATATAGAGAAGAAAACATGAAACCTATACATATTTAAGACTAGAGACTCATGTTGATAATCTATTATAAATTAATTTAAACTTACTGATAGAAAATGAAAAGTTAAGAATGCTAATGGACATTCAGTGTAAATATATTTATAACATATTTATTGATTTAAGAATTATTATGTTTTAGGTTATATTTTTATAAGTAGTTATATGTTAATCATATTTTAGGTAATATTTAATGGTATTAATATTTCCTAGTCTTTAAAACATATGCCTTGCATAATTATTTTATTTACAATTTACATATAATATTTAAATTAAAATAATAGTTTTAATTTTAACTTTAATTTGAAAAAGAAATTGCATTATTTGAGGAATTATTATATTTTTATAAAAATTTATATTGTAATAATTACTAAGTTAAATCCAATAAATTTGAAAATATAATATAATAACCATTTTTAGAAAATATGAATCGGTTAAGCTAGATTAAAATAAACGTTAATTTATGTGCAGTGAGATTGTATTAGCTAAAATAATATAAAAGGGAATTATTTATAGATTTAAAAATTAGATATAATTTAAAATATATTATATAATTTATTTAGTAATTATAAATTATAATTAAATATTATTTATTATTTTATATTAATTTAATTAATAAATATTTTTATTCATTGATATTTTTAACTTAAAATAAAAATATTTATTTTACTTTTTTACTTTATTTAAAAATATTTTTTATTAAAATTTTAATTAATTAGTGAATAAAATAGATTAAATTAATAATTTGATAAATTTATTATTATTTTTAAGTGTAATAGTTTAGAATGAAAATAATTTCATACGATATATACAAATATAATTTTTTTTAAACTATGAATGAATGTAAATAATTAATAAATTATTTTTTAATTTTATTAGGGTAATATAAATAGATTTTAATAATTTTTAACTTAAAGTGCACTCAGTAGAAAATTTTTCCATTCACAATAATAAAACACTCAACCATACTGAAGGGATTTAAAATCTTTTACCATTTATACTAACCCGTTAGTCTATATTCACTATCATTACCTCTATTATTTGTGTAGATCAAGCCTCAATTTATGTCATTTATTAACCAAATTATTATCATTATTATTATTATTACTTTTAACTTTCTTTTAAGTCAAGATTCCTTTCTTTATATTTTATCATAAAATTATTGAGAGATAGTGATGTTTCTTCTTTCTTTTTTTCTTAATCTATCATCTCCATCTCGTTCAAATCTTAACCTACCCTCAGGAAGGTTTTTTGTTTTTAATTCATCTTGATTAAAATTTGAATTTGAGATGATATTTAAAAATAATAATATTTTGAAATTATTTATACGTGACGGAGTGACTCAATTACACCATAAATTTAAAATATAAATATGTAAAATCTATATATTTAATAAATAAATTTATCATATATTTTGTATTTTAAATCAATGACGGATGAGTATAAGCGTGAAAAACCTAAGTTTCAAAATAAGCTAAAATTGCAATGGGCGCTTTTATCATATTACTTTGAGGTATGTGACCACATGTGACAGCCTAAAATTAACTGGTATAACTTATGATTTCCACCCCACAATAGAGTATTCACCTCACTGATGCACTGGTAAATTGCACATGAACACGCAGAAGACAGATACTCAGAAGATAGGCAATTCTTTATTCTTTATTCAAGTTTGTATATAGCAGAAGGAAAGAGAAGTCCATGATTCTTGTGAAAAAAGTTGCTTGGCCTGATGGGGCCTTCTCAAGGCATGATTAAAGCAACAATGAAGGAATGAGAAAAAGAAACAGATTTTCTTTTCCCTTACTTTTCTAGACCATAAAGCTTTGGTAGAGGTGGAGAGTTGGCCCTTAACCCCACCCCAGTTTCTGCTTTGCATCATGATATGCAGAGCTAGCATATGTAAATTTGATTTGAAACTGAACAAAACTGAAATAATCAAAATTTCGGAAAATTAAGACCGAATCAAATTAATCTCAGAGCCAATTCAGTTTGACAATAAGTTCTTGATTCACCACATCTGTTAGCCTTTTCTTTTATGTACTTGTCATGGTACTCAGGGGAGAACCTGTGAAGTTACCAAGAAAATTTTTGACATTATATAAGAAGACAAAGTTCAGCAGTATTAGTTATTAAAATACTGAAACTTTGTGTTCTAATTTCTTTAACAATTAAGGGGTTGCAACTGTAACTTCAGCATTTGGGTTCACGGGTTAGATCTCAACACAAGTTGCGAGAAAACAGTGGTGGAGAGAGAGGAAATTTTGAACAAACAGCTGAAAGTTCCAACACAAGATCAAACAGAAAGACATCAACTTGCAAATTTATATACGGAGGAGAAAACTACGAACTATAAACATTAGTTTTAATAAGATCATAACCTCAAGCAGGTCAAAGCTAAGTATGTATAGAATCAAAAGGCTAAGTATTTGCCTGGAAAAGGAAATTGCTGGCAGCCAAGATAGGAAATTAGGAGAAATTAGGAATATTCTTCTTGAATATTTTTATTAACTATATCTGTTACCATATTAAATAATAGATCAAATGGGTGGAAGGAAATAATTAATTTCTGCAAATATTCTTCAAGATAATTAAGAATATATAAATAAAACAATTCAGCATACCTCCTGTTGCAGAAGTTCCAGTAACCACTGTCACTTTATCAGAGATATGAACTTGCAGTTGGAGACAGTATGCCAAAAAACAAATTTCATATACAGACACAGAAAAACTGTGAAATAAAGTCCAATTTATTCATATTAAAGTACAAATTTTTAAAAATTTGAAAAAAAAAAAGAAAAAAAGAAAAACCCATGCAAAAGATCCCCAACAAATAAATCAATCCCCCCAACTCATCTCTAAAAAAATGTTTAACAAGGAAAAAAAAATCAACCAAAAGAAATTAAAGACCTAAAAGATCAAGAAGAGAAGATGACCCTGATGATCATGATGTTAAGAAGATGCTGATGATGAATATTAGAGGAAGAAAAATTGACTAGTGAGCCATGGCAACTGGAGCTTGATAGTTGATGCTTCTCTGGTGAGGCATGGCAAGCATAGTAGTGTGATCCAAGAAATCATTTAGAGAAACCACAGACTGTAATATTGTTCTTAAATCATCTGCACAAGAAAACCTCATGTTTCCTATCCGTCGCACTGCATATACATAGAAGGTGATGCATCCTTTTCTGAACTTAAACCTTGCCATTTCAGACCCAGTTAGGCCTCTAATAAGCTTCTTGTTCACTTCTCCAAGAGGTACCTCTTGTGGCCATATTCTGTCTACAGCCAACTTCATAGACTCAGATTCAAAAACAAACACTAGTATTTTGGATTTCTTGGTGCCAAGACCAAGTGTTAGAGTATGCCAAGCTTGATGGGCTAAGATAGTGAAGTTTGTAGGCAAGAAAGCTATTGTTGAGGGGAAAGGGATTTTGCTGTTGCTGTTGTTTCGATTTGTTGGTGGATAAGAGAGAACTTTTAGAAGCTCAAGTGGCCTTGCTCGCCGGATGGTGAAAGATTTTACTATGAATTGGCCTCCAAAACGAAGACCCTTCACTTCTGAGCTAGGCCTGAAAGAAAAATCAGATGCCGGTTTAGTGGTTTGATCATTAGGGTGTTGGTGCTTTTGCTTCTTATTCTGCTTCTTCGTCTCCTCTTTTTCTTCCATGGTTTTTTGGTGAGTTTTCTGGTGGTTGCGGTGTGGTGGCCTGGATGGTGCGTTAAATTTGTTATGTGATAAATAACCAAGAAACCAACCAATCTAAGGCTTTTGATGATATATCATATATGTAGGTTTTGGTTAAATAAATAATTTTTTTCCCAACTGGGTTTTCTTTTTCCTGATTGAGAGATATATTACAGTCAAAAGGAGGGCAACCACTTTACACAAATTTGATCTTCTTTATTAAAGGTTATCATTTTCAATGTCTGTTATGTATGCCATTACTATGATTGATGAAGAGGTTGCACCAGTTCATTTAACTTTGATTATCTTAATATGTTAGATTACAATATTTAAATATTTAATCCTGATTCCTGAAGTGTCATTGTATTAATTAATTAATTAACAATAATAAAAAAAGGATTTGAGGTTGGAGGAAAAGTTGGAGTTCTTAGTGCCTCATATATTTTGATGGCACATTTCATGATGTGGCTACTTTTCTCTCTTAGCTTTTCCAAGCCAGTGTTGGTACCTTTGTACTATATATATATATATATATATATATATATATATATATATATATATATATATATATATATTAAAATTTAAGAATATTATTATTTTATGAGATATTTAAACATAAAAATTTAATTTATATTCATTTGTCAATCAAGTTAGTATATTGTTCTAATTTTTAAGTGTTGAAGTACTTATAGATAAAGTGTTGGAGTTTCTTTTGCACAAAGAAATTATTTAATGTATCCACTATATATTTATAATATATGAATTTTATTCTTTTAAAATTAAAAAAAATTATTTAAGAAAGTATTTTTTTTATTTTTTTTAGTTGCATACAATAACTACTTAAATACCTATGCAAAAGCATGTGGGTTTATTAATTTTTAATTTGAATATTTAAATTATTAATATTTTTATATTTAAAATTAATATTAACCAATTATAATATAAAAATATAAGCTTAATATTACACAAATTATTAAAAGGCATATATAAAATGAATTAAGAATATATAAAATGTTAAAATAAATCATTAAGAATATATTACTATTTTTTTTTATAAAAAATAATTTATTTCTATATATTCATGTATTTAAATATTATAATTTTAGTATATTATTAAAATTACATTTAAAATTTATACTTCTAACTTATAATTTATTTTTTAAATAAATTTATATTATAAATTAAAATAAGAAAAAGTCCCACAAAAATTTTACCCTAACTTCAAATTATTGTCAAGTGGAGATAGAAGAGCGATCCCTATATGAAAATAGTATACTCTCAGAGCACATAAAAATAATGTTTTCTCTCATAAATCCTCTTCTCAATATGAACAATAAATCATATATAATTATGAGAAAAGTTTCATGTATATTAAAGCATTTAATAATCTCTCAAAATTTTGATATGCACCTATTGGACCAAGGAGAGACCAACTTGTTTATCTAAAAAAAGCACCATAAATTTTTAATATATATATAAATTAAATTAAAAAAGATATTCATATATATATATTGTAAATTAAAAAAGAAGTGGCTATCTTTGATTGATTTTTTAGTTATATTTGTGGAGATGGAGAGAGGGACAAGGTTAGCTTTACCTATTTGACAGCCCATAATCTTCTCATCAAAGTTATTTCCTTCCAAAGGCACCATTGCTTTTAATCATTTCATGAGAAGGAATTCCAGAGGTGTTGAGAGGAGACCAAGTAAAAAGTCTAAAAAGCAATCATTATTCTTATTAGAGGGCCACCTCACCCCTTAAAAAATTGTACAATGAAATGGTTTTATTATAATAAATTTTATATAAATTTTATTATAATTAATAATTATAATAAAATTATTACATATATATTAAGATAAAAAATTTTTAAATCTGTAATTTTTTTTTGTTACAGTCTATTTAAAGTACGAGATTCATTATATTTATAAATTAAAAAAATAATTATTTTTATTCTATAAATTATTAATTATTATTCAATAAAACTATTAGGTTTCATTTAAAAAAAATATAATAAATTTAGCACTATTAAAACAAATAATGGGGGGTGATACATGGGTGACATCTAATAGAGATGCGACTGCTAGCCAAATTTTTGAAACTTTCGTTTTATTTCATTTCATATTATTTTATTTATCATAATTAACATAAGACCAAAGTGTCTCCTAAATTCAACATAACAAGAAGCATAAATGATCAATTAATGACTAAAAGTATCACACAATTAGGGTTTTTACCAATTTCATATACCAGAATTAATAGAAATTAAAGTGGGTAGCTAGCTAGCTAGCAAGGCGATCCTAATAAAACCAACAAAGTCAGCTAATTAATAAGACTGGGTTTATATCAACATCTTCCTAATTTGACACAAAATCTATCAATAATTATAGTCATCAATCACCCAAGAGAATTGCTCCACAGTTGTATGGTTCGTCTTTATCAAAATGGCAACTATTAAAACAAAGCATAAATCCCTTTATTTTTTTTTTTTAAACTTATGATTAGTGATATTTTCGAGCTCAATTTTTACGTATTGAAATTAAGTTTTTTTCTTCGAATAATTGAATATGATATATTTAAGATAAATAATTTAAATTTTTTTAATATAATTGAATTCTAATTGATAAGAATTTTTACCATCTTTTCTGAAAACATAATAAATATGATAAAATTTAAAAATAAAAAAAATCCAAAAAATTAAATTTCACAATTGTAAGCTTTCTCTTCTTTAAGCATTAGAAGAAAATCCTTTGCAAGGACAAGAAACACAATGAATCAATAAATTAGTCAGCAAACTGATAACCAATACATCAATCTAGATTATAAAAATTGTTCTTCAAAATATTTTACTTTTTACGCTTTGTAATTAATTTTTCCATTAAAATTTTAGTGAAAATTTTTAAATATTATTAATTTTTCTGTGTAATAATGTTTTTTTTTTTTCTTAGCAAGTGGATAAATTTGCATTTTCTATTATATATGAACAAAGTACAAACTAAAAGAGCTAATGTAACTTGTTTAACAAGAGCGTAAGGTTAGCTTTCCTTTTTGATTTTTGGACGTGGTCATAATTTATAAAAAATTTAACAATAATAATAAAGGGAAATTAAGATCTATATCAGAGACCAACTAGCTAGAGGAAACATAATTAGTTAATGTACCTTAATGATTCAAATCATTGCACAAGGACAAAATAGGTTGGCTGTTGTTCTCTAGGGCACTTTAGGTTGGCATGATTTTTTTTTTTTTTTTTCAGAAAGATTGGCATGATTATAATATTTATATATGGGTCTCTACATTAATTAAGTTACTTCATTTCTAATTTTTCTTTAAAATTTATCTACTTTGTCACCCTAATTAATTGAACTTATATAACATATAATTAGGATTTTTAATTATATTTCATACCCTAATAAAATAAGATTTTTAATCAAAGCTTAATTAGTGTTAGTAGTATGCCCTAGAGCATATCATTTAGTATGTATCTTGTACATATTTTTATTAATAAAAGGCATTTCCACTTTTCCGTTTACATAATATATTTATGTGTAATAGAAAAGGTCAATTGATATTTTGTTAGAAATATTATTCTTAAGTTGTTAAGAATATGACTGACATTATTTCTAGCACAAAGTATCATAAATATGTTCACAATCGAGGACACTTCATAATAAGGACATGACTTATCGAGGACACTTAATAATAAGGACATGACTTATCCAGAAAGATTGTATTCATGTTTGTTCCCAAGTTATTTATATGAGATATAAATAAGATGGAGCGGTGAGTCTCATGCCATATAACAAACATGATAGGTACTTATAAATGATAAGTAGGCCGAACCAATGACACTTATGACAAGCACATGGAGTTTATTCTTGTCAATGTTTTGTCATAAATCATATCAGTGCATATAATCTTTAGACCTGAGATAGCACAGTTATCTTGTATATAGGTGGTTTGAGTTTGATACTGCTTTCATACTTGTACTATGTATGGGTATATGGGCATCTGTTGGCTCCTACTAGTTATATATGGAGGTAGGTATTGATCAAGATGGAATCTGTTCCTCTAAGTAAATAGAGATAAAATCCTATGTTCATTTAATTGTTCTTGATGTTTCAAGTTCCTGGCCAGGACAGATAGATTTATTCAGAAAAGAGTTTCTGATGAGAAAATCTTTTTAATCAAGAACTGGAATTAAAAGAAAACATAATATTCATAGCAAATGGAGTTTGACATAAATCATGACTCCAGCTTGAGTTGGGATTTTGTAACAGAGAGATTCCAGTGCATGGTAACATATGATTATAGGTTCATTTAAGGTAAACCTTATTACTAATTGGGTGGCCATGGCATACTATACTAGGTGTTAACCATGGTCTATGAGGTTCATAAAATGATTTAGAAAAATCATTTGTGGTAAGAAAGAGTTCTGATGATATTAAGAGTTAATATCATGTCTCATTGCCAATTAGTGATGAGCCTAGTAAGTCACACACATACACAAGTTATCACCTATTTAAATATGATTTAATTAATTAATTAAAGAGTTTAATTGATTAATTAAATAGGTTTGGTTTGCAATTAAATTGCAAAGTCCCTAGCATGACTTGAAATCAAATCTAGATTATTGGATGTATAGTATAAGTTAAATTTATATTTAAAGTGTTTAAATATGAATTTAATTAATGAGAAATTAATTAATAGAAATTAATTAATTAATTTATATTTGATATAAATTAGAAGAAAAAAAAATAATTATTTTGGGTTAAGAACTCAAAATTAAGACACAGGGGCATTTTGGTCATTTCACAGTGTGACACGTGGCACCATGAGATGGTGACACATGGGATTACACATAAGCTTGCCAAATGTTTTTAATCATGTAAGATGATTAATATTAAGATTAAATATAGGTTTGACACTTGGCACAATGTGATTGGGTCACTTAAACCTAGAGCTAATCAAAGGGTGACATGTGGCAAGGGTTTAATGTGTTAACCTAGCTATTTAAGTGTTGTTATGAAAAGAAAAAAAATAACCAGCAACCACTTCTCTCCTTTGTCACGCCATTTTGAGGCTCTCCATCTATTCTTCTTCATCTCTCATCAATTCAAAGAGATTAGCCATCAATCTCTTGAATTAAGAACACTAGAAATTGTTTCTAGTGTCCTATTTACAACTTTAATCTCTTAAAAGGCAGAACTTGAATTTCTAATTAATAGAAAAAGCTTTAGAAGCTGTTCAAGGGCTGCCATAGGTGTTCTTGGTGTGGACAAGCTAGAGGAACAACATCTGGTGTCCTGAAGACAAATCTCAAAGGCGCAGACACGCTGCAGTGCATCAAGAGGTTAGTGTAATCGTTCTTGATTTAATCTAGGGTTCTAAAATTAATCTGATTAATTTTAAAATCTTAAATGGCAAATACAGATCTAAAAACATATTAAAAGAGTTTTAATATGTTGTTTATCATTGAAATCAAATAGATAAAAATAAATCTTGCATGATGCATGTGACCCTAGGTGAAAATTTTTGAATTCAATGGTATAAACTTGTGTTTTTCACGCTTCCGTTCCTTCAACTAGTTGATCTTAACTTTAGGTATTAAAAAATATCTATTTGGCATCATTGTGTACTTATATTTTGTGCTTAATTTATCATTCTATTTAATTTATTATGAAACATATGTATTATTTAATAATAAACTTATACGAAATTATTTTAAGATGTAATAATCTGAAAATTTAAAATATGGATTTTATATTTTTTTATAGCATTTAAATATTATTTTAATACTATTATGTGATTTTAATATATTTTATAAAATTATTATAAAGTTTTAGATTTAATCTTTTGGATTATTGAATTTAGATTATAGTTTTATGTTTTAACATTTTTTTAAATTTAGTATAATTACTAATATTATAATTAATAATATTATTATGTTTAATTAATTTATTAAGTAAGAGTTTATTTTAAATATTAATAATAATTAAATATTATTTTAAATGGAGATTTAATAAAGTTATTTTAATAAAATATTATATATTTTAAAAGTTATATATATATATATATATATATATATATATATATATATATATATATATATAAAATGAAAGAAATGAAAAGTTGATGGAAGTGATGTTGCTTGGGTAGCGTGAAATGCAAAATTTAAAAAATAAAAAATAAAGAAAAAATGAAATGGGAATTTTGAAATAGACCCATGCAACCCCCCTCTCCTCCCCACGCAACTCTCTCTTTCACCCACTCCTTCTCTCCCTTTCTTCATTTTTCCGGCCGGCAAAGGATATCACTGTCGACGATCAAGACCGATGAGTCTCCAATATGCTCTGGCGAGCCTCAACGGCAACAGGCAAGGCGGCAAAGGGCGGCTAGTTTCAAAGGGAGAGGGAGGTGGACGCATGTGCGTGGCCGCTACTTTCAAGCTTCGTTCCTACGTCATCTGGTGGTTGTTTCCGACGAGGGTGAGCCCGTTCAACTCCTAGCACAACAAACTTCAAGACCCAACCAGCCTCGCCTCCAACGGTGGTCGAAGGGAGAAGATCCGGTGAGGGAAAGTCGGAAGAAAAACATATGGGTTTCGAGCTTTCTGGTGATCCGACAGTCAGATCAAAAATTCGAGACCACCAATGGACTCAGGACGGCGAAATCTTCGAGATAAGACTGGTCCCGCTTTGATCAGATACCATTTGAAAAAGGCGATAATCGGGCGGTCTAAAACGCTTGATGAGATTTTTGAACTTTTTTGATTTTTAAAATTCAAAAATAATTTTATGATAATTAATAACAAAATTTGAAATTAATTTAGGTGCAATTAGATCGAGGATAACTCACCGGCGCTGGGACCGCATTTTCAGCCAGATCCGGCTGCTTGACGGCTCATCTCAGAACGTGGCTGATATTATAGTCAATCCTAACATTTTCAGATGTTCTGGACGCGTTCCCGATGTCAGAATTGGCATAGGTAAACCTGAACTCCAAGTTGCTCATTTCCGGCTAATACTGATTTAGAATAAAAATTCATAAAATATTTGTGGGTGATTATAAAACTATAATTCTTTTTGCAATAGCCTTATAAACCTATTAAGGACAGCGAGGAAAAATTTTAGAATTTTTAGAACTTGTTTGAGTAGATTTTTACAAAACGTCAATTATAGGGACTAAAATATAAAATTTTAAGTTTATGACTATTATCTGATTTGGAGGGCCTAGGAGGGGCTATATGATGTTGATGAGATGTAATTGTGAAAATTGAGATTTAGAAGTGCTATTTGAATCTTTTTGCAGGTTGGGTAGGTCCTAGATATAAGGGAAACTCTGTCGAATTTTCAACATAAATTAGGATGTGTTGCCTCTTTAAATTTATTTTTATTTGAATTAGCACTAATAAATTCATAATAAAATTATATAGGTGATCAGGGTCAACCATCTTTCTACACCCAACCACTACAGTAATCTCTGGTGTATAGTGAGTAAAATATTAATTTTAATTATAATTTCAATATTATTATGTGTTCTAGCATGCCCATGCATCACTTATAAATATGTATCTATGTAGTTAGACCCTAGGCATGTTTTATATTACATTCTTAATTGATGAAGTGCCATAGATGTTGTTTATGGTAATTTGGAGCAGTGTGCGTGTGTTAGCGTGCGTGTGGTGTGTGTTATTGGATATGGATAGGACGGGTAGACACGGCTTGAGAGACACTCGCTGGGACCCGGTCCTCTTATGGATAAGTCGGGGTAAGCATGGCTCGAGAGACACTCGCTGGCCCTCGCATTTGGTTCATTAAGTGAAAGTCTGGCTTGAGAGACACTCGCTGGCAGAGGTTGGATTAAGAGAGCTGTATAGGGAATCAACTCTCATATATATATAGTTTGAATATTATTGGGTGTGTGTGTGCTCCAAATTACCTTTTTGCTATTATGATGTGACTTGTATGGATATGTATGATGGTGTTGCATTTCACTGTTAGGACGCATTAGTTTTAGATAGCTATAGAAATTGTACTTAAAATTGGTATTTTACTCTCTGAGTCGAACGCTCACTTCTGTTCATCCTATTTTTTTTTCAGGCTACAGGAGGAGGCCTTTTTCAGAATAACATGCTTCTTTTCTCGCAGGTTATCGATAATTACTTAATTGTATCATTATTCTCTAAATTTATAATTTCGAACTCCGCATGTACTAGCAGTAGTATTGATCTTGTCAAGGACTGTATGAATTTAAGTTTTTGTATTACTAAATGAAAAATTTTTATGATTTTTAAATAGTTTGTGAATGATGTAACAGGTTAAGTGAGCTCCCCTAATTTTAATTTCTGATAATTATTGGGTTAAGTTGGCCTAAAATAAAATTATAATAGTTAATTTAAATTATTTTATATGCATGTTGGGCCTAAATTGTGGGCTTGGTCATGGGTTTCGGAACAGTAAGACTTACTACGGGCCTCGGGGGCTTTATGCTGGCCCAGGTCCTAATGCCGGTCCGGCCCATAGGTTGGGTCGTGACAAGAGTGGTATCAGAGCTTAGGCTTTAGATTCTTGGGAAATAATGTAATTGGGAGTGTAAAAAGAAGTCTTGTTAGGAGGTCACATGCGGAGTATAGGATTCTGTTTTGTCTTCTTTATAATTCTTTGCTTCTAGATTCTGCGTTATTCCTCGGTTAATATAAGAGTGCTTCAGTTCAGTACCTCAGTTTTGTGAAGTGCATGGTGATGTGAAATAGATTTAACAAACGTGTTGAGGTCTGCAATGGAAATATGTACTCCAAGAAATACTATGTTTCTGTCAGTATGGTTTTAAGTGTTGTGCCTATATGGTGCAAGGCACAAGGACATAAAGGTGATTTTTAGCAATATAGTTGCTTCAGATGGGAGTGAGGGTACCACTGCTAGTAGTCATCAATGGATAGCCCCGTCAAAGTAAGTGTATAGTATTAGTGAGTTCAAGAGAGATAAGAGATTCGGGAAATCTGGTATGTGGGATGTACTGTAGTAACTGTGTAATGTTCTCGATGTTTGTGCTGTAAGCTACAGATTACAGTACCGACATAAGATTATTGTGTAGAGCTGCGTGCTTCCCCATGGTGCTCATGGTGAGGATGTTTGCAGACAATCTCTGTTTTAGTACAGTTATGCCAGAATAGAATTCTATTTCTGCAAAATAGTTGAAACTCCTAGTTTCTGGTTTAAAACCTTTGAACTAGAACATCAAAAGTTACAGTGAGCAGTAACTAAAGTCAAGGACTTGATTACCCTAGCCTGGATGAGAGTTACATCCGGAATTGCTATAAGACTAGAGGTTCCAGTATAGTCATAAATTAAAGGTGACACTTATAGAGTGAGACCATCTAGTCTTTGGTATGAGACTTTGGATAGTTTTTGCAGTACGATGGATGTTTTGCCTAGAGTGTAGTGAGAATAGTATCTCCTTTGCGTGGCAACAAGGTGTAGAATACGACTTTGCTCCTAAAAGGAGACAAGATGCCATGAATGATGTTTATAGCCTGTGAAACGAT
Source organism: Hevea brasiliensis (assembly GCF_030052815.1). NCBI lineage: Eukaryota > Viridiplantae > Streptophyta > Magnoliopsida > Malpighiales > Euphorbiaceae > Hevea > Hevea brasiliensis. The sequence continues at coordinate 96,574,691 of NC_079500.1, forward strand.
GCTTTAAGGGGTTTGCAGTGTGATAAGAGAGCAGATAGCCTGACAAGGTTGTGACAAGGTGGTAGATGTAATACCTTTTTTGTAGTTAGTTATGATGTAAAGCCCTTGAATTGAATGAAGGGTTTGGGTGCCCAGTATCTTAAGTTTTGGCTAATTGAGTAAACATGGAAAAAAAATAATATTAAAACAAAATTGCTGCAGAATTAGTTGTCGAGATAGTAAGGGTATTATGGAGGCTAAAGGATAAGAATAGAGATCACACAATAAATATATGACTACAATTTTTTGAGTTCTTTTCTAACTTCATATTGTTCAAAACAATAGTATAATATAATTATAACAGTGTTAAGAGTAATAAATTAGTGAAGATAAATCACAGAAAGCCAGTGGATAGAGAAAGTGCAGAATGAAAATTTAGATAATTGATTGCAGATGTAACATAATTTAAATGCTTGTGGAAGTACTAGTTAGAGTGGTCAAAAAACCAAATCTGAGTAGCACAAATATGTGATAACCTAGTAGAGACTCTGAAAGACATAGTTAGCAAGTATAGCTGTCATATTAGGAAGAAGAATGGAACCAGGGATAGAATAGTCAAGTTCTATTGTGAGTAAGATAAAAGAAATAAATGAAAAGACAACCTGAAGGGTGCAGAATGAAAGGAACAAGGTTAAGATATAGGGTAGGCTAAGTGTAATTCTTGGCAAGGTGAGTGACAAGGATGGAGAATCCAAAATGGGACTACATTAGTGAGAATAGTGATGGAGGTATGAAATCTAGTAATGTGATACTTAGAGCATGATGTAGTAGAGATAGTGCCAGGGGCTAGAATATAGAGCTTGGAGTTGCATGATTGGATCATACTCTATCTATTCCCTATTCCTAAAGTGAAGTGGATAGCAACAGAGCAAGATTTCTTTAACTTGTTAACAGTAATAAGAAGATTAGGCGATGAATACAATAACAATGAGCAAAAGCTAGAAGGTGTGCAATAGTATTATGAACTATCTAATCAGGCAGAGAAAAGAAGTTAGTAAGTAGTAAGTTGAGTAAAAGTCAATCTAATGGATCAAATAGGTATGATGAGAGGAAAAAAATGATAGATAATGACACATAGGCTTTAGGTTAGACTTTTGAGATAGTGAGAAGGTGGTTAGAGGTTCATTATGAATGTCAGGCAAACGTCTTTAGTGTGATCAACAGAATCACTTTGCAGTGAAGTAATAATGATAGAACAACAATAGGGGTATAACAAAAAGTGACAAGTATAGGTGGTTATAAATCACTAGAAAGTTCAAGGATCAAATTAATGACCATATGTAAGGGTGGAATTAGTGCTGGAAGAACCTATTAGTGAGAGAAATCTTTCAGGATTCAATAAAAGTCAAGGGCACAATATAAATGATGATAGTTATGAATCATAGATCGAGTATAAGTAAAGTTAATAAATTATAAAATATTATGTTAGGAAGGACAATGGTACGGTAAAGGGTTCATGCAGATGATACCTTAAAGGTAGAGCACAATTGTGCTAGGAGATGATGAAATTTGAAGAGAAAGACCAAGAAACATAGGGTAAACGTTATTATATGGACAGTTGGGTGTAGTTGACTGTAAGAGGATATTTTTCTTTCTCTTCAAGTTTAGCTCGTGCTTTTGGTTCTAGAGGGTTGTATAAGGAACAGAGACTAAGTCAAGGAGACCTAGTTATTTGAGAGTTTGGTAGGCACTAATTCATACACAATCTCCTGATATGAGAATGATGGTAAGCATGTACCTGATGTTAAGTATAAAAGGACAAACAGAGTAGTGATAGGAATTAAGTTGAGTTAGTTATCAGGGCTTGCAACCCTTCTGAACCATAAACTGGAGATAATACTATGGGTAGATAAGTTTCGGTGGATGAAATTATTGCTGATGGCTAAATTCGAGGCTGAAGTTTGGAAAGTTGTGGGCAGTATATGTGGTAATATTAGAGAGAATGGACACGTGAAGTATTTTATTTAGAATTAAGACATAACACACATTTCCCACAGCCATGTTAGTTCAAATGAAACTTATAGTTTCAAGAGCTCCTATAACACCAGGATGAGCAATTTCCTACTAAGGGTAATAGGGAATGGTAATGTTCTAATCGTCAAGTTGGGAAGGAGGTACAAGAAGAATTTTCTGTGGTCAATTACAAGTATTACATGATGTAAAAGAAGTGCTAGTAGGAGCTAATCGTAAGGTTAGAATTTTAGAAGTAATGGAACTAGTAATCAAGATAGGACTAAGAAATAAAAGGAAGGTTAAAATTGATGATGGGATGGACATCCTTGAAGGAAAAAGTATAAGAATGAGAGAGGATAAAGGTTAAAGAATAAGTACAGTAGGTTGAAAGGATATCAACAATAGCAGAAACAGAAAAAGAAAGTGGATAAGATTCAAAGGACAAGAGAAGAGCTCAATAGATTTAGTTACAATGATGAGAATAAGAAGGAATAAGCCTGTTAGGGACACACCAAGGGATGTTTAAAACAAGTTATGGTGAGATAATAGATTCAAGGAGTAGTGGAACCTCAACCTAAGTGTCAATGTGTCAGGAAGTACGTCACATAATAAGAAGCTTTAGGAAGAAGTCGGGATATTCCCATTCCAGAGGAGGAGTGGGAAATGATAAAGTCACATGGACTGGGTTGTCAAGGAATAAACACTTTTGTCATATAAGAGAAGAGAGCCAGTTCACTTTTCAATATTGATAAATGGTACACTTAGCCCTTAGAGGGAACTCTACCTAACTAGTCACATAAGATGGACAGAGGTTAGTCTAAGTACCTTAGTAATGACACAAATAGATTGGAAATTTGAAGTATCATGAAAGTGAGAAGATGCACATGTGCTAACCGTTGAGGTCAAAGGACAAGTAAAAATTCTGAATGGGATGCTGATGATAGGTGCTACAGGAAAACATCTCATGGGATACTATCAGGTAAAGGAACATAAGTCATGTCATTGAAACAGAGGAATGAGGATTGACATCACTAAACGATAGTTATGACACTATAGTAAAATCAAAGAGCAGAGGAATGCGATCTATAGTACACGAAGAGTTTGGAGAATAAAGTGTTTTAATCATTTTTGCTAAGCTGGAGGAATAAATACTCGCATCTATCCCAATAGCCCTCTTTCCTTGTCCCTTGTTTATTCAAAAATTCGAGGACAATTTTTTTTTAAGCGGGGAAGATTGTAATAACCTGAAAATTTAAAATATGGATTTTATATATTTTTTTATAGCATTTAAATATTATTTTAATACTATTATGTGATTTTAATATATTTTATAAGATTATTAAAAAGTTTTAGATTTAATCTTTTGGATTATTGAATTTAGATTATAGTTTTATGTTTTAACAATTTTTTAAATTTAGTATAATTACTAATATTATATTAATAATATTATAATGTTTAATTAATTTATTAAGTAAGAGTTTATTTTAAATATTAATAATAATTAAATATTATTTTAAATGGAGATTTAATAAAGTTATTTTAATAAAATATTATATATTTTAAAAGTTATATATATATAATGAAAGAAATGAAAAGTTGATGAAAGTGACGTTGGCTTGGGCAGCGTGAAATACAAAATTAAAAAAAAAAAAAAGAAGAAATGAAAAGGGAATTTTGAAACATACCCATGCAACAAACCCCCCCCCCCCCCCTCACCCCCACGCAACTCTCTCTGTCACCCACTCCTTCTCTCTCTTTCTTCGTTTTTTCGGCCGGCAAAGGACATCACTGTTGACGATGAAGACCGGTGAGTCTCCAGCATGCTCCAGCGAGCCTTAATGGCAGTAGGCAAGGCGGCAAAGGGCGGCTATGGAGGCTAGTTTCAAGGAGAGAGGGAGGCGGATGCATGTGCGAGGCTGCCACTTTCAAGCTTCGTTCCAACGTCATCTGGTGGTTGTTTCTGACGAGGGTGGGCCCGTTCAACTCCTGGCACAACAAGCTTCAAGACCCAACCAGCCTCACCTTCAACAGTGGCCGGAGGGAGAAGATCCGGTGAGGGAAAGTTGGAAGAAAAACATATGAGTTTCGAGTCCGGCCATTTTCCTAACGATCCGATCGTTGGATCAAAAATCCGAGACCATCGATGGACTCAGGATGGCAAAATCTTGGAGATAAGACCGGTCTCGCTCCGACGAACACTGTTTAAAAAATGCGATAATCGGACGGTCTAAAATGCTTGTTGAGATTTTTGAACTTTTTCAATTTTTAAAATTCAAAAATAATTTTATGATAATTAATAACAAAATTTGGAATTAATTTAGGTACAATTGGATTGAGGATAGCTCACTAGCGCTGGGAGTGCATTTTCAATCCGATCCAGCTGCCCGACGGCCCATCTCAGAACATGGTCGATATTATAGTCAATCCTAGCATTTTTAGATGTTCTGGACGCATTTCAGGTGTCAGAATTGGCATAGGTAAACCCGAACTCTAAGTTGCTCATTTCCGGCTAATACCGATTTAGAATAAAAATTCATAAAATATTCGTAGGTGATTATAAAATTATAATTCTTTTTGCAATAGCCTTATAAACCTATTAAGGACGGCGAGAACAAATTTTAGAATTTTTAGAGCTTGTTTGAGTAGATTTTTACAAAACGTCAATTATATGGATTAAAATGTAATTTTTTAAGTTTATGACTATTGTCTGATTTGGAGGGCCCAGGAGGAGCCATATGATGTTGATGAGATGTAATTGTAGAAATTGAGATTTAGAAGTGTTATTTGAATCTTTTTGCAGGTTGGGTAGGTCCTAGGTATAGGGGAAACTCTGTCAAATTTTCGGCATAAATTAGGATGTGTTGCCTCTTTAAATTTATTTTTATTTGAATTAGCACTAATAAATTCATAATAAATTATGTAGGTGATCAAGGTCAACCATCTTTCTACATCCAACCTCTACAGTAATCTCTGGTGTACAGTGAGTAAAATATTAATTTTAATTATAATTTCAATATTATTATATGTTCTAGCATGCCCATGCATCACTTATAAATATGTATCTATGTAGTTAGACCCTAGGCACGTTTTATATTGCATTTTTAATTGATGAAGTGCTATGAATGTTGTTTATGGTAATTTGGAGCAGTGTGCGGGCGTTGGCATGCGTGTGGTGTGTGGTATTGGATATGGATAGGACGGATAGACACGACTTGAGAGACACTTGCTGGGACCCAGTCCTCTTATGGATAAGTCGGTGTAGGCACGGCTCGAGAGACACTCGCTGGCCCCCGCATTTGGTTCATTAAGCGAAAGTCCAGCTTGAGAGACACTCGCTGGCAGAGGTTGGATTAAGAGAGCTGTATAGGGGGATTAGCTCCTGTATATGTACAGTTTGAATATTATTGGGTGTGTGTGTGCTCCAAATTACCTTTTTGCTGTTATGATGTGACTTGTATGGATATGTATGATGGTGTTGCATTTCACTGTTAGGACGCATTAGTTTTAGATAGCTATAAAAATTATACTTAAAATTGATATTTTACTCTCTGAGTCGAACGCTCACTCCTGTTCACCCTATTTTTTTTCCAGGCTACAGGAGGAGACATTTTTCAAAATAACCTGCTTCTTTTCTCGCAGGTTATCGATAATTACTTAATTGTATTATTATTCTCTGAATTTATAATTTAAAACTCCGCATATATTAGCAGTAGTATTGATCTTATTAGAGATTGTATGAATTTAAGTTTTTGTATTACTAAATGAAAATTTTTTATGATTTTTAAATAGTTTGTGAATGATGTAACAGGGTTGAGTTGGGCTCTCCTAATTTTAATTTTTGATAATTATTGGGTTAAGCTGGCCCGAAATAAAATTATAATAGTTAATTTAAATTATTTTATATGCATATTGGGCCTAAATTGTGGGCTTGGTCATGAGTTTCAGAACAATAAGGCTTACTACGGGCCTCGGGGGCTTTATGCTTGCCCAGGTCCTAGTGTTGGTCCGGCCCATAGGTCGGGTCGTGACATAAGATATCTTAATTGGATTTTTACCTTGAAATTTGAAAGTTAACAAACATTGTGATATACTAACGAGTGCTTGGTATAAGTAATTTGATATTCTTATTCTTTAAGTAAAGTCGAGTGTTTGATACTTGTATGTAATATCCTGATTTTTTTTTATTTTTTTTAAATTCAAAATATTATTTTAATAAAAATATATTATCTTATTGATTTAATTTTAGTGTTATAGTTTTTTTACAATTTCTAAAATTATTAAAGTTTAATTTCAATGTGTTAAACATTTTGGACTTACTTGAAGAAGACAGAAAAGTTTAGGGAGTTAGAGAGTAATTAAAAGTTAAAAAAAATTTACAAGAAAAAAAATCCAGCAGATCCCACCTTTTCTCTCTCCTTGACCTCACTCCCTTCCCCACTCTCTCTCTCTCTCGTTTTCTCTCCTGCTGGCGAACCAGTGCAACAATGGTGGGCAATTGACCTCCAGCAACGACCAGCAAGCTCCACTGTAACAGGAATGGCGGCAGCAGTGTCTAGACGGTGAGAAATGGCGGCTTGAAGGGGAGATCATGTGATGCTCTTCCGATGTTGATTCTATAGTTTCTGGTACCAGTTCACCTAAGGACAGTGGTGCTCAAACCCCCGTGCCTCCAGCTTCCTTTTCCGACCTCTCTCGTTGGATTCTATGGAGTTTTCTAGCGAGGGAGAGAAGAGAGAGAAAAGTGTAGGTAGAAACTTTTGGGGCTGATTCTAGCCAATCAGACCATCGGATTAAAGATCTGAGACCACTGTTGATCTCAGAGCGACAAAACCTTTGAGATGGAACTAACCCCACTCCAATCGAACATCGTTTAAAAAAGGAGATCATTGGACAGTCTAAATTGCCCAGTGAAATGTTCGAGCCTTTTCAATTCCCATAAATTAAAAATAATTACATGATAATTATTAAAATTTATAGGCTTCGTATAGGTACAATCGGATCGGCAATAGCATACAAGCGTTCGGGATTGAGTTTTCGACTCGATTTTGATGCTCGGCAGGCTAACTTAGAAGGTAGTCATGTTTACAGTCATTGCTAGTGTTTTCAAATGTTCTAGGAATTTGCAAAGATAATCTCGAACTCAAGTTGTATAGTTTTTACTTTGCCTATTATTTTAATCTTTTAAAATAAATAATAAAAATCACAAAATTAAAAGTCAAAATGCATATATACAACCATATCTTTTTCTCACTAACACTTTCTTTTCTAGCCTTCATCTTTTTCTTGCATTCACATAATCATAATTTTTCTCTTCTTTTATTTTTTTTTTAATTCTTTTTCTCAGCCTTTGCCGGTTGCCTTTATCTTTTTTTCCTTTCCATTTTTATGTCAACAAAACTAGCTGACACACTTTTTTTTTTTTTTTTTTTTTTTTTTTTTTTTTTACTTATGAATTGGCAAATTGCAACTACAGATGTTGAAGGGCATTTTCTACAATGAAATTTGTGAAAACTCAGTTCCTAAATCAAATGGAAGATTAGTTGTTGAATGATTTTTTAATTGCATATATTGAGAATAATATATTTGAATATATTTGATAAAATTGATAGTGAAAAGATTATGCAATGCTTCTAAATAATAAAAACCCATCGAGAATAATTGTAAATTGAATATTATAGCGAGAATTTATATTTTGAAATTATTTTTTTACTCAATTATTGATATATATTGAATACTTCAACATTATTATAGTTTTTTTTTTTCTCTCAATAGATAGTTTGTTTTCATATACAATAATTTTTCTTTAAAATTGAGTTGAAAAAATTTTTTTTTAACCTCATCGATTCAACTTCTAACTCGCCTTTGTTTATATGTATGCAATTTTTTTTTTTATATTATTGATTTTGACTGAAACTTGAACTCAAAAACTTTAACGAGTTGATATTCATATAATATACTTGGCAGAATTTGATTAAACGATCCACAAATTAATAGTTCATTTGTCAAAGATCATGAAGAGGAAATATCTTGTAAACAGAATTTCATCCTGACAAGCTATGCATTTACACTATATCAACGTTTTTCTTTTTAAAGTAGAGGAAATTTTGAATTTGAAATTTCTTTTTTACTGTAAGCTTTAATTGGAATAAATTGTACTACCTTCTTTGCATTTCTTATTTATTTATCCGAAATAATTTCTCTTTTAAAATAGTAATTTATTTATCAACATATTAATATGCCCTTATTTGATATACATTAACAAAATAAAATTTATTAATTCGAAGAATAATTTAGTGACATTAGTTATTTAAATTTTAATGACGTAATATTGATTATATTTTCTTAATCCATGTGAAAATAGAAGTAAAGCTATCTTTGTGAGGATGAGGGAGTATATGGTTTACCACAAAAAAAATTTAGTGGAATACACAATTTCACACCTAAACTTTATAAAAAAAGAAATTCCGCGACATTCTGAACATTTAAAACGTCACATAACATACTTTAATTCTTATAAAGTGAAATTAAATTATTCTTAAGACTAAGCATAAACTCTAATCATGCTGATATGATAATTTGTTGATTAAGATTCAAATAGTATCTTAATTTCACTTTTACAAGAGTTAAGGTGTATCGTTAATAAGAATTGAGTTATTTTATACAATGTTTTAAAAGTTCAGTATACCGGCGTAGGGCGTTCCACCACCCCCATACAGCTCTTTCCTTCGGGACCTCATAGAGGAGCTCGCATATGCAAATTAACAGGATAGAAAAGACATCCCTGCACATCCCTGCATTATTAACATAAGCTCAACAATGAAGTTGGCAAAGACAAACACCCCAGCGAAAACCTTGAAAAGAAGCAGCAACTAGCACTGTTAGCAGTGAACTAACTAAAAGTAGTTCTAATATGAATTATTAAATAGCAAAACGATTATTAATTAATCTAGATTTGAAGTTTTGACCTTGTGTTTTGAGCTCCTCCCATCGCCATTGTTACTATTGCAGCTATAGAAATTAGTGTCAGAGGAAGAGGATACAACGTTACATTGGGTTTCGTTGCTGTCATTCCCCGGGTATAATCTATCCCTGGAGCTAGAAAATTTGATGGAGACCAATGTGATGATTGAGAACTCGATGGAAGTTCCAGTAATAACTGCAAAGTCGATGGAACCTCGCAAGACCACAACTCAATACTCGATATAGGAGCTGAAATTAACTGAAGCATCAATTGCCGCCATCCTTGCAGTAACTGAAGCCACCGATAAGATACAATTTGCAAGAAAATGAAGCGAGCGAAAGCATAGATGCATTCAGGAGAGCGTACCGAGTTAGCTCCACTCGCGGACAAAAGATTGCTTGGATTAATAGGAATCTCTCCTTCAGTCAAACTACTTTAACATGGAGTAAGGGAGCCCAGATTACTGGGAATTCTGTCTTCCGTCATTTTACAGATACAGATATCTGAAACCAAGCTTATATTTAAATATGCTTATATTTAAAGCTAAAGAATGCCATCGAATTTGGACTTTCCTTCCAAAGCCAACACTTCCAGGTGCAGGAAACCTCCTTTAAAGCAGTTTCCTTACATTAGGTATGAAACCGTAGTCGCCGCCTCTGCGACTTCAGGTTGCCGTACGTAACTACTACTTCTTCTGCTTACGGATTCGGCTTAACATATAATCGTTTGTAATAATTTTGAATTTTATATGTTAGATACCAAATCATTATTTTTATACATAATTAATTAAATATATATATAATTAAATAATTATATAATAATAATAAAATTTAAGATAAATTTAAATAATTAAGAATAAATTTTAATTAAATTTAAAATAAATTTAAATAGTGTGAATATTAATTAAGTTTTCATAGTTATCCTACTAGCTGTTATGTCTACTTATTACAAAGGTTGAGGAAGGGGAAAAATCACAAGGACAAGGGAGAAGGGAGGTGTATTGATAGTGGTGTATTTTAGTCATTTCATTCAGACTAATGGATAAATGTGAAGTAAAATGATGGATGAACCATTTTATAAACGGAATAAAATATTAAAAATTAAATAATGTAATTGTTAATTAAAATTCAAAACCTAATTAATTAGCGAATAATAATAATAATACCCCAAGAAAGGAGTTTTTTTTTTAATTAAAAATTGTAACCCACAAGTCCTACACTATTTAGTTTTCCTAACCTTGATTGATCATTCAAAATCATATATATACCTCAATTTTGCAGCATTCTGAGCTGAAATCATTCAAAACAAATAAGCTGTTAGTTAAGGTTTCGCTACGTTCTCTGTATCCAAGTCAACAATTCTCCTCTTCAATCATACGAAACTAGATATTTATATACAAGAAATGAATTTTCTTGATTTTAAATATGAAAGATTATAAATTTAAACTATTTTCCATATGAAGATGATGTTTGCATGCAGTTGAGAGAGGCTTTGGAATTTAATTTTCGAAAGGGATATGCTAAGCAAATTTGTGAAGTGGTAAATACATTTATAACTTGTTCCTATGGAATTAAACATTCAGTTATAAAATTTGATGCAGATGAAAATTCAGAGTAGCAATATTGAATTACAATTGTTAAAGCCATCAATGAAGAATCTATAATTCTGTGTAAATTATTCATGTCAATATGCGTTTAGGCAACAATGCTTTTTCTTGGGGTAAGAATTGCAGCTTTAGCAGGGCAATTACAATACTGCAGCCTTGATTGCATGTATAATAACTCAAAACAAAAAGAATGAACAGATAAATTAAATGCCTAAATTTCCTCTGATTTTGGTTATAAGGGCATCGCTCCTCCCAACAGGCATTGAAGGCCTAAACTTAATCTCATTATCTCAAATGTATTTACATGTCCCGTGACCTGCAAACAAAAGGAAAGAAAATTCTGTTAATAACAAGCAAAATTTTATTTTTCATACCTAAAATTATATACATAGATCATTCCAGCAATAAATGGCTAGTGAGAGCGTTGAGGAAGATTTTCACTTACTTGGGTCAGCTGTGGTGAGGACACCGGTTTGAGAGAAATCACAGTTGAAATCATTCCGGCCATGGGTCTGATAGAAGGAGTTCATAACAAATGATGCATGGGACCTGACATTGTTTGGATCAAAGCAGACACCACCAGCTTGGATGGGCTTGCAATCTACACCTTGGCTGCATATGTAGTCTATGTTTGCTTGCAATTGTTGATCATTAGCTTGTGGTTTTGGCACACACCATTTCTTCCCTGCTGGAGTTGGTATTGGCGTTGGTTTTGGATTTGGTGCATTGGTCTAAGTAAGAATGTAAAGAAAAGAATCAATATAACAGTAATCTCTAACCAAAAAAAAAAATGTAAAGAAAAGTAGAATTATGACCATTAGCATACCTGTTCATTGCGCAAGATCCCAACATTGTAAACAGGGCTAAAATCTGGCCTGAACAAACCCCAATTCCTCTCGGCAGAAGTTCCAGGTTTCAGATTCTCATTAAATAAGGCAAAAAGATACGTCTCGAACCTCCGGTTTGGCATCAACGGAGTACCTTTCCCTGAAGTGACATGCTTGATCAAATTCCCATTATAAGCAATCGCATTCTCCACCGTACAAGCCGGCTGGTTCGGGTCACCGGCGGAGGGCCAACCGGTCTCAGCCACCAAAATGTCCACATCAGAATAGCCCATTGCTTTAATCGCAGAGTAAACGGCATCCATCATCGCATCAAACATGTTAGAATAGGTGATGCCGGTGAATCTGTCATGGATGCCACGGTTTGGCTGGAAAAGAATGTATTTTGCCACTTTTGGAGCGTAGCTAAAATAAGGGTATGGATTAACCATGAGAGGCGATTTGGTTTCACGTAGAAACGCAAGCATGGGTGCAAATATGGATTTCTGGTAACCAGGCCTGATCCGAGCAGCACTTGGTGGTACAGAATTGTAAAGGATTCCGAGGGTGTGAGGTGTCGAGACCTTCACATCCTTGATTCCAGCAAGAACAAGAGCGTGGTGGAGGGCTTTCATGCAGGGCACAAGATGAGCAATCCAATCCTGCACTGCAGACATTAAGATTTCATTTCCGACAGCAATCCGATTAATCCTTGTCTGTGGATAATACGGTTTAATGTTGTCAGCAACCCACCGGCGGGCAGCCCGTTCGTCGGAAAGAGCAGGAATATCACCATTACCGACGGTGACTGTGACGGAAATGTTAGTGTTGGCAAAAGCTCGAAGAATATCAGGATTAGTGTCAAAGATTTTGATGCTGTCTATGATTGTTTGTGTTTTGAGGAAGTTGGCCACCTGGGAAGGTGGTGGCAGGTTGTTGGCTAGAGTTCCATAGTTTACTCCGATGGCATAGGTGGTTGTAGAGAAGTAGAGGAGAGTGGATAAGACGAGGAGGGCGGTTGTAAGAGTAGCGGTGGTCATTGGTGCGAAGGGATCGAGGATCTGGAAATGAAAGAGAGAGGTGGGTATATATATATAAGAGGGATAAATTCCCTGCTGGAAAATGAATAGAGCCAGATAATTTTTACAAGAAAGTGATAGAAAAACCAAGAAATATTGAATCCAATCAGTTAATTAAGGTGAAAAAATTGATTGAATCTAGATGCTTTAATTTGTCTACAAAGAAGAGAAAAGTAAAATGGATAGAAACCAGCTGTTTGGAGTCGAAAGTTTTGACCTCTTGTGATGGTGGACGACATTTTGGAATACCATAAATTTAGCTTATTCATGGTTTGATTTGAATGTTCTGCTTCCTGTAAATTCTTTATTTAAATGTAATTGACCATATTACGAAAAATTCTACAATGCATCCAAAGTATTTAAATTTATTATAAAATAAAAAATAAATTTTATTTATATATTCTAAGTATATTGAATAATTTTTATCTTGTAAATTTTTAATAAAAAAAATCAACTTATTCGATCTCTAAAACCCAGGTTGCAATTCATGTAATTTATTTATTTTTAATCAAAATTATATAATTTATTTAATTAAATACATGAGAAATTGTCCAACAAAATCTGATTTTTATGGAGGCGTGCACAAGATCATCTACACGGAATGGCTGAAGCAAAAGGAGTGGAGGGAGAAAAGGTGGAGGTTCCGTGTTCGCGTCTAGATTTGATACGTGGCGTTTAGAGATTGTTCATTTTAGTCAAAACGGACGCGTATTTGGAGTCCATCAGATCGAGATGTGACGGAAAGCTTTAGAACCCTGCAATAGTTTTGATTGGTCTGATTCTGATACACGTGCCTTTATTTGATTTGGTTAAGTGTGAACACTGACGCGACCACCTCAGCTTGAGCTAGACTCTAGGGCTTTATGCCTTTTTCTTTTTTATTGCTTTAGAGAAAATATAAACGCGTAACGCGGACGCGGAATTTGCAAATGGGCGGGCAAACCTAATTTCCTTTGATGGGAATCATTAGAAACGCGTCTGGTCGAGCTTATCTTATTATTCCACATTATTAATTATACTATATTAAAAGAGCACTGCTGATTTATATAAAATATATATATATATATATATATATATATATATATATATATCAAAAACAGTAAAAGGTTGATTTTATTTTTTGTTTATTTAATATAAAATGATAAATGAATAATAATTAAATATATAAAAATATATATAATTATTATTTAAAAATATTATAAAGTTATTATAAATTTTTAGCACTCATTCACACACATATACACACATTCACTTATTGAAACTCACATATATATACAAAAATATATCTACTCATAACTAAATTATTATTTCATATTAACGTATACATATGTTTCTAAGAAAAATATGAATATTTTCATGGAATTTCAATATATATATATATATATATATATATATATATATTTCATTTTAATTTTTTATTTTACCTTCAACTATTTTTAAATTATTTAATTATTACTGTTTTCATTAAAATGATTTTGAAAGATTTTATTTATAATAAAGTGTAATTCACTATTGGTGTTATGATCATTTTATTCTTTTGTGATTTATTATTTCCGGTGTCGTAATTTTAAAAAATTTTTCGTTTTATTACTAAGGTAATTATTATTTTTTTTTAATTTTACATGATATATCTTTGCATTTTCTGAAATGCTACTCTATTTTTTAAAATTAATTTAATATTCTCAATTATAAAGGAACGATTGAGTACCCTTTAGATTTTTATTTAGGTATTTTAATTTACTAATTAAATTCTCAAATAATTTTTATTTATTTATATAATTTTTAAAATCATTTAAGTGTTTATATATAATTTAAATTATTTTGATTATTTGACATTTAGTTATTAAATTTAACGATAATTATTATTATATTTAATAAATCAAATTTAAGTTGACCTTAGTTTAGGATAAATATAATTTTACTTTATACAACAATTTATATTAACGAAATATTAGGCTTTTATATTATTATAAGGAAAATATAATAATATCAATTTGTAATTTTAGTAATATTTATGGTGTCTTTTTATTTATTTGTTTTACTATAAATACTACTTTAAAATAATAAAATTTTGATTGACATTGTTGTCATCGTATTAAAAATAATATCTAGAAACATTTTCAGAGTTATTAGTTTATTAATCAAGGAAATTTGTTTATGAATAATAAATAACTAAATTTATTTTACTCTTAAATTCTAATGATATTAATAATATATTTATTTTATTTTTTAATAATTAAAATTATTTTAAATAATGTGCATATAAATTGAATATACATTTTATTTTTTTAGATAGATTAATTAGTTTAGTTTTTTTAGACCTGCATTACTATTATTTTATTTTATGATTAGACTTTATAATTAAATAATTTTATTATCAAATTATATTTTATACAATGTATTTTAATAAGTAAATAATAAATACTATATTATTAATATTAGTTGGTTTTAAATTAAATTATGCACACATAACTGATATATAATATAGTGAATGATTAAAATAATTATTTCAATTGAATTGATTACTATAATAGTTTTTAATAGATAATAATTTTATTTATAAGATGTAAGTGTAATATTTAAATTTAATATTATTTTTTGAAATATGTGCATTATATGTACATTAAATTAAATAAATGAAATATAATATTAAAGTGTATATAATTAATTATTATAAACATATTACATATATTACATAGTATTTAATTATATCACAATTATATAAATATTTAAAATTGTTTTTTCATCTTTCCATTATTTAGAACAATTTGGTTTTAATCAAAATATTAATATCTTTTAGAAAATTTTATTTGCTTAATTTTTGTTTTAAAATTTAAGTTATTCGAATAAATTAAAATACGGTGCAAGCAAGCAATCTTCATATAATTGAAAATGACATTGTATGAATTGAAATTGTTATGCCGTATTACTATTATCCTTCTGGGCATCGTTACAACTGCCAGAAAGAAGTTCTTATTGAAGTTAACTGTAATTTTGCTTAGTTAACTACAATTTTGCTTATTGAAGTTGGCTAGAATTATTCAAATTAAAAGACTAATTTTGGTTAATTATATAACATTAAAGTAAATTAATTAAAATTGATCAAAATTATAAAAATTTAAATCATCGAATTAAATTACATATTAAGAAAAAGTTGTTTTTATCATGAAGCCATCTTACATTATTCTACTCCTTTCTCCATTGAATTCATCTATTAACTGTTGTAATTAATTAATTAAATATAGGAAGGCCTAATTTGCAAGTTCAAGAACATGAGTTGAGAGGTTGATCCAGGAAGAAAAAAAAAAATTATTTTAGTAGGAAAAAATATAAAATTTTCTTCCTGGATCAACCTCTCAACTCATGAGCTTGAACTTGAAAATTAGGCCTTCCCTACAATTAATTAATTATCTCAACAGTTAATATAGATGAATTCAATGGAAACCAGAGCAGGAGAATATAAGATGGCTTGATGATAAAAACAACCTTTTGTTTTAATATGTAATTTAATTCGATGATTTAAATTTTTATAATTTTGATTAATTTTAATTTATTTATTTTAATTTTATATAATTAACTAAAATTAGGCTGTTAATAAAAATTTCAGTCAACTTCAATAAGTAAAAATATTATAGTGAAAAAGAATTGTTGATAATTATAAAAATAATTTTGATAAATTAAAAGCTCAATTATGATCAATCGAATAAATTTATAATTAATTAGTTAAAACTGACAAAATTAAAACTTCGAACTAAACTAAAAAAATTCGTGAAAAGTTTTTTTTTTAGGCATATAAGATTTTTCACAAGAGATTTTTTGTCATTAAAGTTGGATTTTTTGCTAATTAAAAGGTAATTTACAATGAATTAAAAGTTAATAAAGAAGGTTGGAGGAGAAAGCGTGAATTGAAGAATTTTACCTTCCCAAGTCTCACAAATCAAGAAGGACTAACCCTGCTTGTTCCCAGGCACCGAGAACTTCTTTCCAGCAATTGTAACGACGCCTATAAGGATCATAGTAATACCATGCATAACATTTTCAATTATATGAAAGTGCTTGCTTGCACAGTATAAATATAATATTTTTGCCAAAAAAAATAAAAAAAAAACCATAATAATAATAATAATAATAATAATAATAATAATAATAATAATAATTTATTAATTTTCTTTTGTTGATGGATCAATCCTTATTTTTTATAAGTCATAAATTTTATTAATAAAATTTTATTAAAACAAAGCATACTAAGTTAAAAAATCTAACATGATTGGCAAAAAACAGAAAACCAAGTTCATTATACCATGACAAACAAAAACAATTCCAGAAAAATTAGACCCTGAAACCTTGACCACAATATATGGTCCATAATCATTTCAAAACTTGTTTTGACAAATATATTTCATTAGAAAAAATCTAGTAATTTAGGAATTAGTTCATATTAAAGGCATATATACACATAAAATTTTTCAAATGATAAATTAGAATATCACACACAGAATCATTTCAATCATTGCACATATATATCAAATTATGGATGCACTCATAAGAAAATACCATCAACTACTATCATGTCTTGAAGCATTATTAGGTTAACATAAATCCAATGCTGATCAAGCAAGAGCTACCATATATGATTTAAAGAGAAAAGGGAAAAAAAAATCAACATTGATGCAAGAAAAAAAAATTAAGCAATTTCATGTTTATAAAGTATAGAATTTTATATAAAGGTAGATACTATACCCTATAAACTCTTTCATGATTCACGATTCTCTCCTCAGCTAGCCAGCCAGAAACTAGCCTGCCATATGCATGAGATATATTGTCATGGAAGGGAAAGAAGCTCCCTGGGCACAGTCGTCTTCGACCACGATCCCTGATATTGGCCAAAGTGGCCAGTGTTTCTGGTGACTCTTTGTAGGTGCCACCATGACCGAATAAGGTTAACACTCTTAAAGTTTAGTAAATATGCATGTGATTATTATATATATATATATATAATTTTAACGATTGTTATTCTTTTATATATTGTAGAGCATCTAACTTTAAAATTAAACTCCAATGTTTATTATTTCTCAAGTTACATAACAAAATCCTAGTTATGTAATTAATTTGATATACATTGTATTGGTGGCACCTACAAAGAGTCACCAGAAACACTGGCCACTTTGGCCAATATTAGGGATCTTGGTGGAAGATGACTGTGCCTAGGGAGCTTCTCTACCTTCAATGACAATACATTTCAAGGATATGACTGGCTAGTTTCTGATTAGCTAGCTGAGGAGAGAATCATGAATCATGGAAGAGTTTATAGGGTATAATATCTACCTTTATATAAAATCCTATACTTTATAAACATGAAATTGCTTACTTTTTTTTCTTGCATCACTGTTGATTTCTTTTTCTTTCTCTCTTTAAATCATATATGATAGCTCTTGCTTGATCTGCATTGGATTTATTTTAATCTAATAATGCTTGAACACATAATAGTAGTCAATGGTATTTTCTTATGAGTACATCCATAATTTGATATATATGTGCAATGATTGAAATGACTATGTGCGTGTGATTCTAATTTATTATTTGAAGAATTGTATGTGTATATACGACTTTAATATGTATTGATTCCCAAATTTACTAGATTTTTTCTAATGAAATATATATGTTAAAACAAGTTTTCAAATGATTATGGAACATATATTGTGGTCAAGATTTCAGGTTATAGTTTTTTTACTTGTTTTTGTTTGTCATGAAATTATAAAATAATGCGTAAATTGCTTGGTTTTCTGTTTTTTACCAATCATGTTAGATTTTTCCACTTATTATGCTTTGTTTTAAGTTGGGTATTTTAGAAAAATCCGTTAAACTAAAGTTTAACTAAACAATTTCATATTAAAATTTTCATTGTTTTATTAATAAAATTTAAGACTTATAAAAAAAAGATTCATCTAAGGATTGATCCATAAAAAAATAATAAATTATTATTATGTCTTGAATTCACGATATATTTAGTTTAGATAAAAATTTTCCTTAAATTTATATCTAAAACCAAATGATTCTATTAGTACATAATTAATTATTTTAAAAGCCTTGAAAAAAGGGGGAAAAGTTAATTTATGCCTCAATTCTTTGAAGTTTAAAAAATATAAAGTGGTTCATATATTGAGGTTGATCCATCATATATTATAGTTAATATGATTCTTGGGTAAAAACAAATAAAAAAAGATAGTATGTTGCCAAATCAAATGAATCTTACATATTGAGATTCTTATTTATATATATATATATATATATTCTCTCTTACCTCCAAGTACTCGCTGTGCAGTTCTAGCAATGGAGAAAGGTGAACTAAGTAGAGGAGAAGGTTCACAATCAGAAGGCAAGGAAGGAGGTTGATCAAAGAGCCGAAAAACATTGCATATTTAACTAATTATTCACCAAAAACACAAGCCAATATTAAGAATAGTGATCGGAGAAGGCCACCACAACTAAGAAATTAACACTTGGGGCGGATATGGCTGGCTAGTTCCTGCGATGGCTTGCAAAGGACAAATCGATACACACTCATACTTTTCCAGTTTCCTCTACAAGCCATCTTAGGAGCAACCAGCCATACGCACAGCTAGTGTTGTCATGAAAACTGATATGCTTAAGCTTGCCCCCTGGGCGTGGTTTGGCTATGCATAGAAGAATATTTTTATAGTGATGGAGTTAGGATAAATGGACATATATATGGAAATGCAAATGATATATGACACATAAAAAATATAAATGGTATAAAATTAGATTTGTGATTTGGTCTTAATGAAATTCTGATTCTTTTACTATTTATGCTGAGAAAATCATATTTCTTGTAATGAATTTTATTTTTTTTTCAATATTATTAGCTCCCCTAGACTCGAACTCGTAATCTTATAATCTTAAAGGTGATTTTAATACTAATGAATTATAATGAATTCTATTCTTCATGTGGTATAATAATAATAATAATAATAATAATAATAATAATAATAATAATAATAATAATAATAATAATCCACTATGTGCGGATTTTCAATTAGTAGTATCTCATCAAATAAATGTCATGAATCAAATATTTAATTATTTTCTTAGAATACATAATTAATTGATTAGTCTTTCTATTTTATAAAATTAAAATCTCGAATACTTCCTCAGAATTTTTACACAAAAATGGCGATATCATTATTATAGAATCCAACATTGAAGATAACAAAAGACGTGCATGTTAAGAATTTGTATACAGAAATGATAATACAATTATTACATAATCTAAAATTGTCAAGTTACAATTTTAATCTAGCTGTACCTTTTCATATTAGCAATAATTTTGTCCTCATTCAAATACTGTGACATGTTATTAACTTTTTTGCTGCTACGGTTTGCACTATAATCCGTTGATTGACTTTATTTGTAATATTCACCCCCAACTTCTGCATATTTTGCAAAAAATTGAAAAATTTTAAAGCATTTTCACTTTCATCCCCTTTCCTTCGACATTTTTTTAACATCTAATATACTTTCATTTTGGCTTTGTTTGAGTTTGTGTTTGGAAGGCTAAAAAGTGTCTTTTGAAAAAAAAAACTATTTTAAATAATTTTGAAAAATTATTTAGTTATTTCGATGTTAATTAAAACATATTAAAATTAATTTTTAATATTATCTAATTAATATATTTAAAAGTTATTTTCTAACAATAACACCAAACAAATCTAAATTTTATTGTCAACATATAAATAGGATATGCATAATATAGTGCTTGTTTTAAGAATCACAATTTCCCCTAACTGTGAGAATCCTAATATCATAATGTACTTACATCATCATCATCATCATCATCATGTTCTTAATTAGTTCATATATATTATTTTGTATAGCATGTGACAATAACCAAAGAGATAATTTATCTATTAATTATTTTATAAATTATAATATGGCATGCATCGTAAATGTATCTTATTCATTAAAAAAATTATGATAGTAAATTTTATTTGCATGATTTTACATCTTAAACTTAATTTGCATGATTTTACATCTTAAACTTAATTTGCTTTCATGCATGAAAATCAATCTTATTATTTAAAAGTAAAAACATGATTAATGAAACTAATATGATCTAAGCACACAAGATATACATATACTTTAGCTATTCTAAAAGCTAAAAATTATTACAAGGGCTTACATTATAAGAATTAAACTAGTTTGTGCTACAACAACAGGGAAAAAGAAAAAAAAATAGTGTGAATATACACTAAAAGATAAGAACTTGCCATTATTTAAGCCCTTTCTCCCCAAGCTTTCAAGCCACATATTGTGCACTTGTAGGTTAAAGTTCCAGTAATGGATGGGTTGGTGGTGAATAAAGCAACAATAAGAAAAGGGAAGGAAGGATGTTGATGATCAAATTGGAAACTTCAACCTATTTAGTCATGGTGGCACTTACAAGGAGTCACCGAAAACACTGACTGCTCTGGCAAATATTAGGAATTGTGGTCAAAGAAGGCCACCATATCCAAGGATAACATGTCTAATGGCTGTGGCTCGATGGCTGGCTGAGGAAAGGCTGATGAAATATGGCAAGGTCTATAGGGTATAATATGTACCTCTATATATAAAATCCTAAACATTTCACATTGATAATTAAATAAGAAATTTCTTATTTTTATTGTAGTACTACTATGATCCTCGAGGGCATCGTTATAATAGCCAGAAAGTCGTTATCGTTGCATAGGAACAAGCAAGGTTGGTCGCTCTTGATTTGTGATTGATTGGAAGGTAAAATATACTTGATCAGTTCATAAATTCTCCCTTCAAGGCTCTATATTAATTGTAAACCACTTGTTATTTGGCAGAAGATCGAACCCACTTAATCTTATAATTATATTCTCCAATTCTCTTCTCTCCATTGACTTCATCTTTACTAATAACTATAGTGATAATCAATTAATTGCAGGAAGGACTAATTAATTTGAAGTTGAAGCTCATGGTGGTAGGTTGATCCAAGAAGGAAAATACGTATTTAGTGTTTCAAAATATATTATAGGACATCATAAATGTTTTCATCCTAATTTTGCATTTTTCTATGTTACAATCAGATAATCTATGATTCAATGGATAAAACTTCGATGAATGAGTCTAGATCAAGCAAAGCTAATGAGGATGGTGTCTCTAATTTTATTAAATTTGCAACTAAGAAAGCATCTTTCAATGAAGCAATGTATTGCCCATGTCAAAAATGTTTTAATAGATTCTTACTTCATGCACGGATATTCACGAGCACTGGACGTGGAATGGTATATCAGAATGTTATATTGTTGGTTGTTTCATGAAGAATCCATTTTCTTGTCCTCAAATGAACAACCTAATCCATCAAATACAATAACTAGCAGTGTGCGATCAAGTCTTGATGGGGAATATGAAATGCGATGACTCCCTAAGGATGCTTTTGGAATTGTATATGAAAATCAAGAAAACGAACATTGCAATGAGATGCATGCTTGGCATGATGCTTGAGATATTGATATAAGTATTTTTTATTGATGCCAAATGATTATTTGTGGCCATTACTTCAAATATCACCTTATTATTTTGTACTAGTTATGTTTATATTTGTATTTTGCTTGATGTGCAAGACAATTGAAGAGTTACATAATGCAACCATACATCAACGTTTCAATATATGAAGATATCTAGTATTTTTTTTTTTATGAATTGATTTGCACATATGACCTCATATGTTATCAGGATAATTTTACTTTTTATATAGATTACAGGATGATTTGCCCATATGACAGCGTATGTTATTAGGATAATTTTACTTCTATATGGATTAGAGGATAATTTTGTTAGCAAATGTTACTTGACCAAATTGGGGTACAATAATATTTTGGATAAACTATAATTTAGTCTCTAAAATTTGACAAAATCTACAACTTAATCATTGCCGTTAAAATTTCAATTAAGTTACTGTTAATTCTAGAAAAAAAACTACCAAAACATCCTTGACAATATTTTCAATATGAAAATAATTTAATGCCTGATATTTTATTTTATTAACACCTTGAAATTTGATTAAACTTAGAAATTAGTCATTATAATTTTAAAATTTAGCAATTTAGTCCTTGACATTTTAATAAACCTACGAGTTAATCCCTACCGTCAGAATTACAGTTAATTCTCTATTAAATTTAGCAAAAATACAAAAATACTTTTAACTCTATCTCAATCTGAAAATAATTTAATACTTGAAGTTTTATTTTAATAACAATTTGCATCCACATTCTTTTTTTTTCCTTTTTATATATAACAATATAATATAATTTTTTTATATTTTTTATTTTTTTATTATAATTAAATTTTATTTCATATTTTTTATTATTTTTTTTTATCTCCCAATCTTTTCAATAAAGATTTTATAATAAAAATAAAGTAATATAATACAAACATTGCTTAAAAATATAAAACAATTTAAAATTGGTTCAATAATATCATTATTTTTATTGTTTTGAATATCAAAATTTTGTTATATATTTAAAAGAGGAATATAAGAGAATTAAATTTTGATAAATAAGGTGTAATGCATTCGTTTGTTGACATAAAAATTATATTAAAATCTAAAAAAATTAAAAATAAAACATAATTTTAGTTCTTACTGAATCTATATATCTTTTGACATATTTTTTTAGGAAAAACTTTTAATTTTTTTTAATTAAAAAAAAAGTTTTGACACGAGGAGGTTCTCCTAGTATAGGGTCAGGGCATATCATCAATCTCATTAAGAGATTACAGTAAAATTTATAAATTGTTCGCTAAGAGGGATGGTTAGTAAGATTCGAACTCTCAACTTAATAGGAACATGAGTGAGTCTTATCAACTGAATCAATTTTTACGGGTTCTTTTAATATTTTTATTACTCAATGAAAATTGATATATTTTATTAGTGTAAATTGTCTAGGATTGATTTTATTTTTAAATAAAATAAAATTTCAATTATTTTATAAATTAACTGCTTTTTCAAATTACTTTCTTATTTTAATTGGTTGGTTTCAATTAAAGTTGGAATTCATGATCATAGAGTTTTAAAAATACTATAATATCACTAAATATTTTATAATTTTGTTTTATTTTCAAATTAATTAGAAATAATTCAATTATCTTTATTATTCACTTGATTTATTTGCACTTGATTCCTACTTCCTTTAATTTTCAAAGCCTTTCTTTCTTCTTCTCACCCCTTCAATCAAATTCATCTCTCAATTGTCAAAGTTTACCCATAACAATATACTCCTAAAATCGGTGATGTCATCTCATATATTAAAGTGAATGAATTCTCCCTAACTCAAGTTATTTTTCTTAAATCAATTCTTTACATAGTGGACTCTTGGATAAGCATCATCTTGATGCTTAAATTGCCTAATATTGGATAAAAAAAATTTCATAGATTTTTTTTATTAGCGAGAATTAATCATTATTATTAGTAGAAAGAAATCATGACATTATAAAGCATAATGCTTACAACTCTTAACAAACGTCATGTTATTGATATTTAACGATATTTTATTTATGCTATTAGAGGATATATTCTTATTCTTGTTTTTGTTATGCAAATTGATTTTCGTTGCTGTATTTTATCACTTAATTTCTTATAGTTATCCGATGTTTCTATCAGCTATATCTTTATGCTATAAAAGCGGCATTGTTTAATAGATAAGAAACCTTTCTCATCATTTGCTATTGTAACATGGTATCAGAGCTTTACTGATCCAAGACTTCATTCCAATTAAATTATCTACTTCATCTATGCTCACACTTGCTGCAACAAACTCACTTATCTCTCAACCCCCCGCCGCTTATCATTCCTTTTCTATCAAGCTTAATGCCAAGAATTACTTAGCATAGAAAACACAATGTCTTCCTTTATTGAATTATCAAAATCTGATGGGATACATTGATCGCACATTTGTTACTCCATAAAAAATTGCCTCCTTAATCAATCCCAATGAATTTGTTCCAAATCCTGAATATGCTATCGGGTATCGAAAGGATCAACTATTAATTCAACAAAATAATAAACACTGAAAAATGGAAGCTGAAAATCTACCTCTTCTTATTGATTAGCTCACTATTTATAGAATGTATTTACATCAAAAATTAGTTACGCTAACTGATTAGTGAGTAACAAAACACGTGTTAGCAACTACTCTAACAACTTTTAATTAAATATACAACTTTCCCGCTGCTCTGCCATTCATCCAGGATTAGCTACTTTGAATTTTTCAACTCTACTGGCTTCAGCTTGCACTAAAACACACACACCCCCACCTCCCCGACAAGCTGGAGAATGAATATCAAGTATTCCCAACTTGTGTTGCAAAGTCAGGAAAAGGAGCAGGTGTCAAGGGCTTAGTGAAGATATTAGCTATTTGTGCTGAAGTAGAAATAGGAAGCTAGTTAATAAGACCTTGCTGAAGCTTTTCACGAACCAAATGACAATCCAATTCAATGTGTTTCGTACGCTCATGAGAGATTGGATTCCCAGTGTAATGACCTGAATTTTAAATACTCATATATTTGGATTTATTTACAATACTTCAATTATAATTTAGTTATTTAAAGTATGTGATAAAATCAATAGTTATATTATGGGAATATTTTATATATATGTATTGTTTTAAATAGATCACCTCTAATTTTTAAATAATTTTAATTATATATATATATTATAAATAACAATTTATGCATTTATATTAAATAAGCAATATTTTATATTAGTAAAATAACATAAGCAATAATAAATGATAATATAGATTGTAAAATTTCTATTAAAAATTTTAATGTTTTATTTTAGTTAACTAGTTGATAATTTAATTAATTTAGATTAAATGATTTTATAATTTACATTAATATATCATTACCAATAAAATAGGATAGATTAAATTGTAAGCAAGTAATTTATATTATAATCTAGCTCTAAGTATAAGGTAGTAATATATTATTTTAAGAGAATAGTAAATATGTTTTATTTGGAAAATTAATAATAGTTATAATAGTATATATATAATATAAATAGGAGAGAGGACATCAGCATGTGAATTTTCTTTAATCAAGAGCTTCTCCTCTGTCAACAAAAAAAAAAAAAAAAAAAAGTAAAAGTTTAAGTTTGGAACCACGAAGAACAGACCCAAGAAATGGGTCCTTTAACTCGTCTCTTCCCCGAGGAGCTTTTAGCTCCACTAGTTTTGTCCGGCAAGAACCAGTGGCCGGTGAGGGTCCTAAGCAACTCCAGCGTCCTCTAGCAAGCTCCCTGAACGTCGGACGATCGCCACACAGCCCAAGAAACGGCAAGCAACAAGGAAGGAAAGAACGTGAAGTTAACACCTTTCCAGCATCCTGGCCATCATTCGCCTTGTCATTTTGCCTAGTTAAAGTGTTTCAATCCAAGGGAAAAGTACTGAAGGGGGTCTGGCTCTGATACCATCTTTCACTGTCTTTGGTGGCAAAAGAGGGTACCTATCATAGCACTTGCAGGCGTTACGTATCGCCGTCCCTGCAAGCCCCTAGGCGGAGAGCCACGCTTCCCCACAATTCACACGTGAGAGCTCCCAGGAATCGTAGACGTTACGTATCACCGTCCCTACTTTGCTCTGATACCATCAATCTATAATGCCCTTACTCCAACCACTAGAGGAATTGTCTGCTTTGGCCCATCCCATCCTGAGCTTCATGGTTGTATCGCACATGTGGAATGGAGAACTTCTCAGGAGGTTACCCATCCTAGGATTTCTCTCAAGCAAGCACGCTTAACTCTGGAGTTCTTCCAACTCTCCAAGCCATTCCACCAAAAGGCGCCTATAGTGAATAGTTTCTCCCATTTCAATAAATGATTTGATTCATTCTTGGCCCCCATTTGGACAAGGGAACCAGCGAGCCTTGCCCTCCCAGAGGACAGCTCCAGCTGAGACCTTCTCTTTCTGCACGGGATGTTACAAGTATGAAAAATTGAACTCGTATTTTTATACCACTGGAATTATTCATCGTTTGGCTAAACATGAGCAAAATAGAGTGGCACAATGAAAAATAAGACATATTGTGGACAATGGACTTACTTTACTTGCGCACTCCAAAATTGCATTTAAGTATTGGCGTTATGCCTTTGCTAATAGTTTGTTCTTAATAAATCTCTTACCCACTGCCTTGCTCAAAAATAAATGTCTTTTTGAATGTCTATACAACCGCACTCTATGCTATGACAAATTTAAAATTTTCAGTTGTGCAGTCTTTCCTCTTTTAGGTCCATATAATTCTCATAAATTTTCTATTCGTAGTAAAATGTGTGTTTATCTAGGGAGTTTACCAAACCATAGTGGTCATCTTTGTCTTGATATTGAAAGTAGAAACGTATATGTTGCAAGACATGCCAAATTTGATGAGCATCATTTTCCATTTATGTCTTCCCTTGTCTCTCAGGCTCCATCAATTCCTCTCTCGATCTCCAATCCTTGGCTAAGCATATTCACTACAATCCATAATCACTCGGCTTCTCAAATAGGTATGCCTTTATCACCTACTTTATCTAATTCTTCTTTAGTTACACCTTCACAGTCCACTTTAACACCAACAAGACCATTATGTTTTTATCCCATCTCCCCTACCAATTTAATTTAGACTGAAACACTAACATCCTTAGAGTCCCGGTCTCCCACAAATACTACCTTCTCTTCTACTTATCCAACAGAAAATATGCTTACACCAACTCAAACGTACCATCTATCATTACCCACCCGAACTCATCCCATGCAACTTTACCCTTCTACCAAGCACAAACATTAGGCCAACCTCTCCACCAAAGTCAATTCAAAGTCCTATTCAACAGATTACCTTACTAGTGAACCCCAAACATTCAATCAAGCCACTTACAAGGAATGGAAACAGGCTATGCAAGATGAGATTTGTGCCTTTCACACCAATGACGTATGGAGACAGGTTCCTTATCCTTCCAATGCCAACATTATTGGTAATAAATGGGTATATCGCATCAAAAGGTTTCTGGATGGCACCATGGATCACCACAAAGCGCGTCTTGTCTCAAAAGGCTATGCACAACAATCAGGAGTAAATTATAATGAGACTTTTAGTCCTATGATTAAAGCCACTACCATTTGGCTTATCCTTGCTATTAATGTCACTAAAATTTGGTGTATCAAACAATTGGATGTCTCAAATGCTTTCTTGCATGGAACATAGACTAAGGAAATCTTCATGGAGCAGCCGAAGGGATTTGTCAATTCTCATTTTCCTTCGCATATGTGTCATCTTCAGCGGTCTCTCTATGGCTTCAAACAAGCTCCACAAGCGTGGTTCTCTTGGCTGAGTGGTTTTCTTATTAACTTTGAGTTCACCCCATCGAAAGCAAATACTTCTTTATTTATATTTTCTGATGGCTCTGTTCAGTTGATTGTTCTTGTTTTCATTGATGACTTGATTGTGACAGGTCCTTCCTCGCAACAAATAAAGCATTTTATTACTCAAATGTAGAAGGAGTTTCCAATCCGTAGCTCGGGTGATTTACATTATTTCTTGGGCATTCAAGTGAATAAAAAATCAGATGGTTTATTACTCTCTCAATACAAATATCTTCAGGACATCCTCCATCACAGGTCCATGGTTGATTCCAAGGCATGCTCCATGCCAATTGCTGTCCATCCCACACTATCCAAAAATTCTGGTTTTGTAATCCAAAATGGTGATACTTATCGATAGATTATTGGTGCTTTACAATATGCAACCATTACACGACCAAATGTTGCATTTTCAGTTAACAAATTATGTCAATTTCTTCATTGTCGTACTTCAAATCATTGGCAAGCTCTCAAAAGCCTTCTGCGTTATCTCAAGAGAACTTCACATTATGGTCTCTTTTTTGTCAAAGATACCAACCTGACACTCTAATGTTTTACAGATAGTGATTGTGGTGGCTGCTTTAATGACAGCTGCTCAACTAGTGGATATGGAATTTATTTGAGGAAGGATCTGATCTCCTGGACATAAAAAAAATAGCCTATGGTGGCCTGTTCCTCAACAGAGAGTGAATACAAAGCTATTGCTAATGGCACTGCTGAACTATTATGGCTCAAATCTCTACTTCTAGAGCTTCATTGCCTTCCACCTGATAGAGCTATCCTATGGTGTGATAATGTTGGAGCATCTAAACATCCAAAATTCCATGCTCAAACTAAGCATATCGAGTTAGATTATCATTTTGGCCGGGAACAGGTTACTCATGGTTTCTTAGACATTCGTTTTCTCTCCACAGCCGACCAGATAGTCGACATTTTCACAAAGCCATTCCCTGCTGATCGCTTTCAATTCTTATGTGACAAACTTCGTCTTCGATCTAGCAGCCATTGGCTTGCGAGGGAGTGTTAGAGGATATGTTCTTATCCTTATTTTAGTTATACAGATTGGTTTTGGTTGTTGTATTTTATCACTTAGTTTCTTATAGTTATCTATTGTTTCTATCAGCTATACCTTTATACTATAAAAGCTTGTACCAGCATCGTTCAATAGATAAGAAACCCTTCTCATCATTTGCTATAGTAACATATCCTACAACAAAGAACTCCATCACGTCTTATAATTAGTTTTTGTGTCATTTTGTAAATATCACTTTAATATATTTATAACAATATTTATTGAAAACGTTGTTAGCATAAACTTTAAACGAACGTTTATTAAAAATGTTGCTTTAACACATAGCGACACTGGTTTAGGTAACAATTATATTAAAAAAAAAAAAAAAAAAAAAATCAGTGCAAATATAAAATAACATTTATTTGACTTATAATAACATTTGTTGAATGTTATTATAAATTAATTTTGTTGTAGATTACTCCCTGGGCATGGCTGCTATGCATGGAAGATTTACATAGTAATGGATTCAACATAAAATGGATAAGGATAGACAGAAATCTGAAGAGAAAACTGATAATAAATGTAAAAAAATCTACTTGGTGATTTTGTTTTAATAAAATTCTTTTTTTTTTACCATTTACGAAGATAATTTTTTTTTTTTTCCTTTTCCTTATAGAAAACCAGATTTTTTACAATGACTTTAAATTTCTTGCCATTTTTTTTCTTTTGAGTGTGTAATTGTTTATGTCACAACAATAAGTTCCGTAGTATACAAATTCACGACTAGTATTTTTATAGAAAAAAAGATATGCTTGAATTGAAATATTAATAATCTTTATTAGGATAAATATTTAATTATTTTAATATTATTATTTTAACATTTTTAGAAAATTAATATTTTTAATTTTTATAAAAGCAAAAAAAGAAAGACTAATTTTTCACTGCATGTTTAGAAATTTTATACCAAAATGGTGAGGGGAGAGCGGTTTTCAGTTTAAATCGAAAAATTGAACCGAGTCAATTCGGTTCAATCAGTTCGATTTTAAAATTTAATCGGTTCGGTTCGATTATTTTCATAAAAAATCAATAGAAACCGAACCGAACCAAAATTATTAATATATATATAGAGGAAATCAAAGAAAACCGAACCGAACCCAAAGATTTTTGAGTTTTGATTTCTAATTTTTTTGTTTTTATGTTTTTTTATTTAGATTTAATATTGAAAATATGAAATTTTATAAATTTCGGTTTGATCGATTTAAAATCAAACCGAACCGATATTTATCGATTTGATTTTTTCTTATTAATCGATTTGATTTGGTTTTTAAAATTTTTTATTTTCAATTTTCAATTTTATCCATTCGATTTGGTTTAAAGCCGAACCGACGGTTTGCACACCCCTAAAAATGGTAATATAATTATTACGGAATCCAAAATTATCAGGTCGTCATAGTATTAATTTATTTGTATATTTTCGAACTGGAAATAACTCTATCCAATTTGATGCAGTGAAATGTTTAACTTTTTTTGGCAACTAAAGTTTGAATTCTGACCCGTTGTTTCACTTATTTGCAATATTCACCCTATCTACTACATATTTTAAAGAAAAGTAAAAAATTTTAAAGTATTTTCACTTGCATCCCTCACTCTATTAATTTCTTAATATATTCTTAACCTCTAAAACACTTCACGTAATGCTAGTGTTACAATTTGAAAAGGATATCCATCGTTAGAGTTCTTAATACTTGGTATAGGAAAAACAATTTTCCATTATATGGAAATTCTAGTTTTCAATATTAATTGATCGTATTTATAACTTAAAAAAAAAAAAAGTCTATCATAGACATTTTTTATGTCGCACGTGACAATTATAATAAATTAATAATTTATTTCTTAATTTTTAATAATTTAAAATGTGAGACATGCCATATATTTATTATGATTATTAAATGAATTAAAACTTAGCAGCTTTCATTTGCATGCATAATTTTACGTATACGCTTCTTATTTATTTAAATAATATTTTTACAAAACCCTATTTTATTAATTAAAATTATTAAATCATATTAATAGCTCTCCAATATATAAAAGAATAATAATAATCACATGTATATTTACTAAACTTTAAGAGTGTTATTATTAGTTACAATATGAGATATATGTAATTAAGATTCCCTCATATAAATTAATACAAAGAAAACTTATTTTATTTTTTCAATAAACTAAAATAATCTAATTAAGTACAAGATGATCACATATAAAATACGAAAAAAGTAAAATAAATTGTAAAAATTCAAGTTTAGTGCATTGCTTTAGCCAATAGAAAATGCTAAAAATAATTAGAAGGACCTAAATGATAATAATCAAACTTGTATGTGCTACGACAAAGAAAAAGGAAAAAAGAAATAGAGTGGATAACATTAAAACTAGATCAAGAATAGGCAAACTTTTCACTTTTTAAACCTTTTTCTATAAGCTTTTCCATTGTGCCTTTTGTAGCAATGGAGAGGGGTAGTGGTGAACAAAGCAGAAAGGTCTACAATAAGAAGAGGGCAAGGGAAGATGGTGAAGAACAAAGTGAAAACTTCACCTCATTTGGTCATGGTGTCACCTATAAAGAGTCACCAGAAACACTGGCCACTTTGGCCAATATCAGGAATCGTGGTCGGAGACGACTGTGCCCAGGGAGCTTCTCTACCTTCCATGATAATACATCTCAAAGATATGGCTGGCTAGTTTCTGGCTGGCTAGCTGAGGAGAGAATCATGAATCATGGAAGAGTTTATAGGGTATAATATCTACCTTTATATAAAATCCTATACTTTATAAACATGAAATTGCTTAATTTTTTTTTCTTGCATCACTGTTGATTTTTTTTTTTTCTCTTTAAATCATATATGGTAGCTCTTACTTGATTTGCATTGGATTTATGTTAATCTAATAATGCTTGAACACATGATAGTAGTTGATGGAATTTTCTTATGAGTGCATGTTTTTATACCAATCATGTTAGATTTTTTCACTTGGCATGTTTTGTTTTAGATTGGATATTTTGGAAAAATCTATTGATTAAAGTTTAACTAAACAATTTCATACTAAATTTCTCTTATTTTATTAATAAATTTTATGACTTATAAAAAAAATAAGGATTGATCTAAGGATTGATCTATCAACATAAGAGACTGTATTATGACTTATTTTTATGATTTTTGTTGACTTTTTTTTTTTTTTAAATAAACTGTATATATGGTTGGCTTCAACATCTTTATTTGATGCATTTAAAAACAATTTTTTTTAAACAGATATTCTATGATAAATTCTTTATCCATATATATAAATGAAGCGTTTTACATTATTTTATTAGATCTATTATTTTAATTCATTTTTATTTTATTTATGTTGAAAAAAAATTATGAGTAGCTTAGAATTGAATGAATTTATATCAAGTTGACGAATTTGAATTTAAGGCCTATATATTTGACAGAAATATTATATTTATACTATGCAAGCAAGCACCTTTCATATAATTGAAAATGTTATGCAGTATTACTATGATCCTTCTGGGCGTCGTTACAACAACAAGAAAGAAGTTCTCTTTGCCTGGGAGCAAGCAGGGTTAGTCCTTCTTGATTTGTGATACATGGGAAGGTAAAATTCTTCAATTCATGCTTTCTCCTCCAACCTTCTTTATTAACTTTTAATTAATTGTAAATTACCTTTTAATTAGCAAACAATCCAACTTTATTGACAAAAAATCTCTTGTAAGCTAATTAATTACAAGTTTATTCGATTGATCTAATTTATCAAAATTATGTTTATAATTATCAACAATTCTTTTTCACTATAATATTTTTTCTGATCGAAGTAGACTGGAATTTTTATTAAAATTAAAAGCCTAATTTTAGTTAATCATATAAAATTAAAATAAATAAATTAAAATTGATCAAAATTATAAAAATTTAAATCATCGAATTAAATTACATATTCAAAAAAAAGTTGTTTTTATCATTAAGCCATCTTATATTCTCCTGCTCTGTTCTTCATTGAATTCATCTATATTAACGGTTGTGATAATTAATTAATTGTAGGGATTGTCTAATTTTCAAGTTCAAGCTCATATGTTGAGAGGTTGCTCCAGTAAGAAAATTGTATATTTGGCGCTTCAAAATATTTACTTTGTGTTTATGAATAATTATGTCAAGATCCTTCCAATTCTTATAGATTTCAATTTTGCAATTACTTAGTAAATTGTGTACTTGATCAACTTTCTTTTTTCTCTTTTTTTTTTTATTTTTTTACTATAAGTACTATGCTATAAATATGATTCATTTTAAATTCAAGATATAAATAAATAAATTTCACCTATTTTATACGTAAATCTCAAGGTATATATTATATTTTGAATTTACGATGTATTGGGTTTAAGTGCGGATTTTTCTTAAATTTATATCTAAAATCAAATGATTCTATGAATGGATATTTAATGATTTTAAGAGCCTTGAAGAAAGGGAGAAAATTAATTTATGCCTCAATTACTAGGAGCTTAAAACATATAAAGTGGTTTATAAAAATTATTGAATGCATAGAAGCTAATTTGCTATTCTTTTCCTATTAAAATAAAATTTGTCTGCTTCTAAAAAAAATCAATTTGCTCTTTTTCATATCAAATTCAGGAAAAAGTTTGCTGGAATAATTAAAATTGTTTATATACAAAAATGATAATATAATTGTTACAGAATCCAAAATTGTCAGATTACAATTTTAATTTAGTTGTACATTTTCATATTTGTAATTATTTTGTCCTCATCCAAATACTGTGACATGTTATTAACATTTTTACCACTAAAGTTTCCATTATCATCCATTGATTGATTTTATTTGTAATATCTACCCCTAACTTTTGTATATTTTTGCATAAATTAAAAATTTTAATGTATTTTCACTTTCATCCCATCTCCTTCAATATATTTTTAACGTCTAACATACTCATTAGGCCTTTTTTAGTTTGTGTTTGGAAGGCTAAAAAGTTTTTTTTTTTTTTTTTGAAAAAATGAACACTATTTTAAAAATTTTGAAAAAATTATTGTATTATTTTGATATTAATGAAAACATATTAAAATTAATTTTTATTATTATATAATTAATATATTTAAAAGTTATTATTTAACAATAACACCAAACAGATCTTAATCTAATTCTTATTGCTAACATATAAATAGCATATGCAGCATTTAGTGCTTGTTTTAGGAATCACAATTTCTCCTAACTATGAAAATCCTAATTTTAATGCTAGATTTACTTATAACTTCATAAAAAAAAAGGGTATGTTCTTAATTTGTTCATATATATTATTTTACATAGTATGTGACAATTACCAGAAAAGATAATTTATCTATTAATTATTTTATAAATTATAATATGACACGCATCGTAAATCTATGCCAATCATTAAAATAATTATAAAAATTATAATAGTAAATTTTATTTGCATGATTTTACATCTTAAACTTAATTCGTTTTCATGAATGAAACTCTATCTTATTATTTTAAAGTAAAAATATGATTAATGAAACTAATATGATCTAAGCACACAACATACACATATACTTTCGTTATTCTAAATGCTAAAAATTATTACAAGGGCTTAAATGATAAGAATTCAACTAGTACGTGCTACAACAACTGAGAAAAAGAAAAAAAAAATAGTGTGGAAATACACTAAAAGAGAGGAACTTGCCATTATTTAAGCTTTTTCTCCCCAAGCTTTCATGCCACATATTGTGCACTTGTAGGTTATAGTTCTAGCAATGGAGGGGGGTGGTGGTGAACAAAGGAAAAATAAGAAAAAGTCAAGGGAGGATGGTGATGATCAAAGTGAAAACTTCATCATATTTAGTCATAGTGGCACTTATAAGGAGTCACCGGAGACACTGGTCACATTGGCAAATATCCGGATTCGAAGAAGGCCACCATATCCAAGGAGTTACTATACCTTTCGACACTACTATTCTCGTGGCTACGGTTGCCTTTTTCCAGGCTGTCTGGCTAAGGAAAGGCTGATGAAACATGGCAAGGTCTATAAGGTATGATAAGTACCTCTATATACAAAATTCTAAACATTCCATATTGATAATTAAATAAAAATTGCTTATTTCTATTGCAGTACTATTATGATCCCTGAGGGCATCATTACAATAGCCAGAATGTTGTTATCATTGCATGAGAACAAGCAGGGTTGGTCGTTCTCGATTTGTGATCAATTGGAAGGTAAAATATACCTGATAGGTTCATAAATTCTCCCTTCAAGGCTCTATATTAATTGTACATTCTTGTTAATTAGCAGAAGATCCAACCCAGTTAATCTTATAATTATATTCTCCAGTTCTCTTCTCCCCATTGACTTCATTTTTACTAATAACTATAGTGATAATCAATTAATTGCAGGAAGGATTAATTAATTTAGAAGTTGAAGCTCATGGTGGGAGGTTGATCTAGGAAGGAAAATACGTATTTTGAGTTTCAAAATACATTATGGGTTTGAATACATCACATGTAAAAAAGCACTAGTATAACTTGAGGGTGGTGATTTAGTGGCAATTGGTGGCAAGGTTGCTTTGTTACTAAATACATTAGTAGCTAGATACGAATAAGAGGGCATGGAATATATATGGTACGCTACAACAATAGTTAAAGAATTTAATATAGCTAGGTTAAGAGATAATTGAGCATGTCATGAAGTCTAGACTTTTCTTAATTAATTATAATTGTCAATTTCAATTTTAAGTTATAAAATTTGTTTACGATTTTACAATTCAATTTCACGATTCGATACGGTTTTACAATATTTAGATTAAAAAAAGGTAAATTTGACAACCTTGTTGAAGACATAATATTTGTCCAGACTTTCATTAATTAGTTGTAATTTCTATTTCAGTTATTGCTGAGATTTTAACGATGAGCCTTCCATTCAAATGGATTTCAGTTCTTACAATTGCAACGTTCAATTAAATTATCTTATTGATATCTTTTTTTTTCTTTTTATCTCGGTAGAATTTAATATTAATCCAATTTCTTTAATTTTTTTATAATAAAATACTATAGGTTAGTGTGAAATATTTATATCGTATTATTTTTTTTTTTTTTTTAAAAAGAGAGATTACATCACACAATCATGATTCATGAGCATTCGCTTTTCCACATTTGTCATGGAGAAGCCGATGCATAAGATAAGGAGGGCAGCGAAAATAGAGGTTTTGATTAGGAGGTGTGCATTATTTGCTTATAACCGAATAATTGAATCCTATCAATGAAATTCAGTTAATTTAATAATAATAAGTTCAATTCAGTTTTATTTTTAATTAGTAATAATAAAAATTTTTAATTTGACTAATAGAGAATAATCGAATTTTATTAATTAATATATTAATTATAATTTTATTAATATTATATTATTTATAATTATTATTTATATGATTTTAAAATAATATTTAACTTATAATTAGTATTTTATTAATATTAAATTATTTTTAATAAATAAAAAAGATTATAAATATATTTTTTTAGAGATTATAATAAATATATAAAAAACTTATTTTTAAAAAAATAATAATATATTATTATCAAAGGAGATTACATGAGGATTAATCCACATCCCCACCCATAGAATGTCAAGAACAGAGTGCATTCAAAAAATTTGATGGGGTCAGTTGGTAACAATTGACATCCCTAATCGAAACGGACAACAAGAGGTAATAGCCATCCCGTAAGTCATCCATCTGTTTATTCGAAGTGGCTCATGCCCTTGGGAATGGAATCAAAGTAAATTGCACCCACTATTCGCTTAAAATTGCCCATGGGGGAAAGTGATTGAAAAAAAAAAAAAAAATCTATCGTGCCTATAAAATTCAAGAAATTAT
Organism: Hevea brasiliensis; assembly: GCF_030052815.1. Taxonomy (NCBI): domain Eukaryota; kingdom Viridiplantae; phylum Streptophyta; class Magnoliopsida; order Malpighiales; family Euphorbiaceae; genus Hevea; species Hevea brasiliensis. The sequence goes on from NC_079500.1 coordinate 96,611,494, forward strand.
GCAATATGAGTGGTACAGCGATCTCGCAAACATCATTTCATCAATCTCATCTACAAGTAATAAAAGAACAAACTGCAGAGGAATCACAGAGAACATAGGCACAAGGCGTAACAAAAACTATCAAAAGCAGCTATTTCATCAACTTTGTTTAGTGTATATATCGCCAAGCAACCTTTCTAATTGCTTGTAATACATGTAACTCAACATTTGAAGAACAAAACCAATGAAACAAAGACTATATAGAACAAAAATTCCTTAGCCATAAAACACAAGGCAAGGAATACATCCAAGAGAAACTTAAAAAATAAATAAATAAATAAATAGACCTATCAAGTTATACACCTTGGTGAAGCAAGTACCCAAAACAGCTTTGGCGTATAAAATTTGACCTCATTTATTCATCTGATGAAAAAGAACTACTGAACATGAAAGCCGCAGTACAATTAATCTCTCAAAAAGGGAACTTGCAATTCCCAGCCAAAATTTCTATACAATTCAAAGACCTCGCAATAACGAATGCCTCCGCCTCTCACGCTTCACTCTCCAGTTATCAGTGTTCATGGGCTTCAAGAGTCTCTCTTCTTCCACTTCAGATTGGAGCGAAGATTGCAACCTCTTTAAATGTCCGCTGCACTGCTTATGGTCTGAAGAGTTAATGCTGCTAAAATTTTGTTCCTCTGGGCTCCAATGCCTCTCGTAGGGTGATTGCCACTTCGCTTGCAAATAAGCAAGCGACCTCCATGGAGGAAGAGGCATTGAGTTTTGCTTGAGAGAAGATTTAGCAGCTTCAACCATCACTTGAAGATACTGTTTCAACCTGGTCATGGAGCCCAAATAAATAACAGGAAGCGACTTCAATATTCTGTCATAGGAATCTACAGCTCTAGCAATCTCAAAATGGCTTTGGAAGTCAATATCAATAATCAAACGCTCAGAGCTTCCACCATTGTAGTTAACCACATCAACATATTCATGATCCCCTGCCATACAATATAAGAAAGGAATTTTAGGAAGGATTGAAGAAAAAGTTACTCTTCAGAGAGTACCAACACAAGACATGCATGTACACAAAATATATGCACATAAAATTACAAATACAGACATCCATTACAAACATGATTCTTCAGAGGACATGTGGAGAAATGGAAAATGGGGATTGCATAATAAAACTAAAATCACCGGAAGACATGTAGAGAAATGGAAAATGGGGATTGCATAATAAAACTAAAATCACCGGAACCTCTTCACTCTTGATCACTATCATCCATTAAGAGCAGAATAAATCAATTCAAGTGTATATTCCAAAACTTGTAGTAGGATCATTAAAAACAGCATTAACTAAGAAAGATTCCTAGCCCCCATGTAAATGCAAGATAGGAAATTGAAGCATAAGGACTTTTTTCCCTTTCCAACTCAGCAAGAAATTACATTATAACAGAATGATGCAAAAAAATATTAAAAATACTAAGAACAAACAGGTTAATTTCATTTTAAATGCATTTGCATCTCAAAGACTTGATAACCTATTTCCTAACCCCCAAAACCTACCCAAGTTGGACGCGGTCAACCTATAGGCCATAGTCCTCAAAATATAAAACAACAATTTGGAGTAACATTGCTATATTACATACCTCCAGGGACCTTGCCACCACCCTGCCACCTAGATGTACAAACAGCAGCATCGTAACCAGCAAGTCTCAAGAGCTTTACCAAAGAAAATCTAATGCAGCTGGCATTACATGGACCTGACTTAACAAGGCGAAGGTCCGTCTCCTTGATGGATACCATAAGAGAATGAACCAATGACAGTAAGTCACTCTCATACTGAGCTCCTGAGTGCCTATAAAACTGCAATGATGCCACAATTTCAAGAACATGAGATTTTCTTCAATTGAAAAATCAAAATAAAACTAGTAAGTGAAGCACATCAATGGGGTCTAACGAAGAGATTGATTCTAATCAAGGCATCCCCTGAATAAGAACCCTGTAAAGCTCACAATACTCTTTAACAAACTTATTGAAATTGCATTAAGAGAAGACGCAAGCTATTGACTTAATCTTCATAACACAAGGGAAACAAGCACTTGTTATACAAGCTAAGGTTGCCTTCACACGCGATCTCCCAATAGATATAAACCTTGAGTTTGGGTCCCACTTATACAGGTACAAACATTAAACTAAATACTCATAAAGTGACTAAACTACGGTTGGGTTACTTCCATATCTCCCAGAGAGTAAAGAATTGGAAGCAGCTATTCTTCAGAATACTACAAAAGAATCTAAGGGGAAATCTAAAAGATCACTAGGTGGGAGGGATCAAAGTTATCTCGGCAGAATAAAAAGAGAGCAGACTACATATTTCGTAATGTTGCACAAATTCTAAATTTGTTCCTATTTACCAATCAAACATGTGCCAAAATTAAACTATCATACATAGATTTCAATGCAGGAAACGTAAACCGCTATGCTCTTGATAAATCCTAATTACCTATGGTTTTCACTAATACTAGTTCTTAATTTATTAAGCACGTGCTAAGATGTAATCCAACATCCAAAAATAGCCTACAAAGCATGGGGTCACCTTTTGCAATCCATCAACTCAGCAGCAAATATAGAGCAACTCTTAGCCAACCAAAAGAACATGCCTCAGCCTAATATCTCCTGATATGATGATAAATTACACCATTCTCATAATATGAAATTCTCCCTTTGTTATTCTCCATATTTGTTCTAGTCACAATATATGAACTTCTCCCTTTTCATATTTGTTAAAGCTACCTTGTAATTTCCATTGTTCTTAACAAACACTGCCAGCATGTCCCATTAGAGACAGCCCAGACAACAAAACTGGCTGTAATTTCCCCAAAAAAAAAAATCCCTTATTACATCATTCGAGTATATAAAAATTAAAGTGTTTATTCAATAAATTTGACAGCAAGAAGGTTTCTTATACACGGTAGTAACAGACTGCAGATAAGAGGTTTGGTGTAACCAAAAAGCAATATTAATTGATCAGGTCAAAAACAAAATTTAAGTCTAAAAATTTCCTTACATTATGATTCAATAAATAAACAAATTCAACTGAGTTTAAAAAAAAAAAAGGGAATAATTAAAATAATAGTTTGTAAGTTTCATTTCTCCATTTTGTTGGAATAAAGAGAGAAAAATAATTAAAATGTACTGTACTTTTGCTCTAAATTTCCTCCCATGCTAAGAACCAAATTACCAAATAAAATCGAAAATCTCAATAGAATGTTCTCAGAGAGAAAGAGCTCAATAGAATTTTCTACAAGAGAAAGAGACAACATTATAAAAATAAAAAAAAAAAGGTTCAATTTCCACAGTATAACTTTTCTGGTTCTAATACCCACCAGAAAGCTAAACAAGAAAATGAAGGAATATAAAAAGGAGAGACAATATATCATCATTGGAATTCCTTCCCTCTCATCTAAAATTCTATAAAGAGGTGAGTAAAAAGTAATTGAATTACCGAAATCTTGTCGGCGAGATGGTGCAGATCAGAGAGACCAGACTCGCTATCACTGCTGCACAAAGAATCGGCACCGCTGCTGCCTCCGTTCTCAAGGAACTCACTTACCATGAGAGCCAAGTCAAGCTCGCTCTCATGGCTAAACCCTCCCCCGATCTGCCCCGCTATACCCCTCGCCCACCAGTCACCCGTCGCCGCAGCCGCACACATCTTCAAACCCCCAAAAACCCTCCAAAAAAAAAAACGACAGAAAATTTTTGAAAAAAACGACGTCGTTATTTCCGTCGTCTCTTTCCTCCCTCTCTCAATTTTCTACCCAATACCATCATCAAAATTGAATTTACAATTGCAAAACAATTTGGAATTGGTACGTTTTTAACTATGAAACTAAAACTCTATTCAAAACATAATCCCATCAAAAATTCAGAATTTTTTATATAAATAATTGAAGAAATGATGGGACGCCAGCGCCGGCGGTCTGTTTAAGAAACGCTTTTACTGCGTGTGTTTTTAGATTTCTTGATTTTCCGATCCAAAAGGCGAAGGGCAAAGGATGAGGAAGAAGAAGAAGGAGAAGACAAAGAGAAAAAAAGGCTCCTTTCTGCAGGCAAAACCCGAAGGATGACAGGCGAAAGTTCACGGCGAGGCAGAGTTGATATAATACAAGTTGGATGCATACATGGAAAGACGATATTGCCCTTCTATTTGTTGCTTAACGGCCAAGTAAGTCCTCGAAATTGCCGGGCTAATGGATAAGGTGGAAAAGTAGAAATGAACATGGACGGACAGGGGCGTCGGGTTCCGAAATGAATTTTATCATATTCTATCGTATCTATTCAAATTTAAACGAATTTTAAAATTATAATTTAATAATTAAATACCTATTTAAGTTTCAAATAAAATTATTATTAATAATTAACTGTTTATATAATTATTTAAATTTAATAAAAATAATTATTAAATATAAAAAGAATAATATTAAAAATTATTATTAAATAAAATTTAAATCAACTAAGATATTTTCTAAATAATAATTAAATATAAATTTCCTTTGTATTTAAGTTGAGCTTATTTATGAAAAAAAAGAAAAAAAAATATTCACAAGCCATCTTTTATTGACTTGAAATTGGACATGAGGAATATATTATTTTATATTAATTTATAATAAAATATTTTAATTAAATATAAAATTTAGATAAACTCTTTTTCATTGAGTTAATTTTTAAGATATAGTTAGATTTAATTTATTTTTTATAAAAAATTAATTATAAATTCAAAAAATTAATGATAAAATTATATGTAAATTTTATATTTTAAATATTCATATATAAGCATGAAAAGTGTCTTACTCCATATTAATTTAAAATAAAATATTTAAATTAAATATAAAATTTAGGTAAAACTATTTTTCTTAATTAATTTTTAGGATAAATTTAAATTTAATCTATTTTATATATTCAAATTAAAAAAAAATCAAAAAATCAATATAGTATAAAAAAATGTTTGGCTTGGAGAGCAAGTCAGTCGGCAACTTCAAAAAGTTGAATGGAAGAGAAAATATTTAAAAGCACTTTTTAAAAAGAAAAAGACATTGTAAACAGTCAGTTGTCAACTAAAATAATATTTTTTTAAACAAATAATTAGGTCAGTCTCACTAAACGTATTTCTTAATATAAAATTACATTCATTAAGCTAATTTAATTTAATAATTAAGTGCTTGTCCCATGATAAAAGAATTAATAATTTTATGTTTTTATAATTATTTTTAAATAATATTATACAATAATAGGAAGGCTATATGTCACATGAGTTCCTATCAAATAAGGATAAACAAAGATAAGATGAAGGCTCCTGGGGACGACCCAGAAGCAAAGCTTATGGTGGGACAACGCGCTTCCAATCAGTTCTCTGTCTTGTATTGTTCTCTTGTGAAGGAGACGAGGACAATTGCCACTTACGCATACAAGGGCGGCCGGTCGGCTAAAATGTTCAATTTAGTACTTATTTATTGAAAGAATTTAATTTACTTTATTTTTAATTTTTTTATTTAATTTAATTTAAAATTTTAATTTAAATTTAATTTAACTTAAAAATTAAAATTTATGATTAAATTTTTTTATTTTTTAATTTAAATAAAAAATTAAAAAATTTAATTTCTTAATTTTAAGATTAAATTTTTTAATTTATTAATTTAAATTCAAAAATTATAAAACTCAATTTCTTAATTTTTTTATTTTTAAATTAAATTAAATTTAAATTAAAATTTTAAATTAAATTAAATAAAAATTTAAAATAATTTAAATTAAACTTCTCTAATAAACACTAAAACTAAATTAAACTTTTTTTATGATTATTTTTAATATATGTGATCATTACAAATACAATTTCATATAAAAATGAATATAACAATCATTAGAGGTGGCTGTAGTGACTTGAAACCAATGGCGAGGTCAAATTCCATTGGATGCCTTCTTTGAGGTATAGGTCAAGATTGGCGACAAATTCCAGTTTTCACTTGCATATGGGCGACCAGTCCGTGGTCTAGCAACCATAATAAATATACTTGTTTAATAATTGTCATCATCTACTTGTTTAAGTAGAGAAGGAGAGAGAATTTGATGGGCTGACAGTTGAGTTGATCTACTTGCTCTTCTCTTGGCTAAATATTTTACAATTTTAGTTAAACATCTAGCCAATTTAGATTGCCAAATGCGAACAAAAATATAACCAAAAGCCACGTGCTGTGTCTCAACAATTCTTTGTTTCATGCCCAATATCAGGCTGTAAGATATCATTTATGTGGTTTTAATTTGTGGGTACGTCTTTTTATGGATTCAATTTTGTGATTCTAACTCAAAAATTTTGTGTTGCAATTTGAATAGAATATTTTTATTAGGTCTGTGATGGTAATAAAGGATGTGAGTTGATAAGCTTGAATATCCTCTATATATATATATATGTTTGCTTATTATAACAGTATTGTAAGAAATTTAAAAAATATATTAATATTAGAATTTAATAATTTTGAGTAATTATATCTTATCATAGTGAAAAAATTTTTTTTTTATTTTGTTCGTGAATATAAATCTGAAGATTGAACTACATAATCTTATATTCATTCTTTTTCTATTCTCTTTATTGTGATTACGTAATTATGCATGCATCTTACATTTGTGTCCATTCTAACATAAGAAATAGATTTGTTGGATAAAAAAATTTATAAAATTTTATGATAATTAAGATTGTACCTAAAATTTTAAATTGTGTATTATAATTAAATCTTAATTAGTCATCACAATTGTAACTAAAGAGACTAAATTAAATTTTAAAAGTTAACGATAAATTATAATATAATCTCTAAAATTTTATTTGATTAATGAAATAATCAATTAATTTAAATTTTATATTTAAATATTTTTTATTCATTACATAAAATATATTTATAATACAAAATATATTTTATATTTATTTTTAATTGAAACTTATATAAAAAAAATTATTTTTATTGATTAAAATATATTTTAATATAGTAAAAAATTCAAAATTACATAATAAAAAAATAATTATAAAATAATCACACCTTAAAATTTTTTTGTAATTGTTAATCATACAATTTTTTTTAGTCATCAATTTATTGTAAAGTATATTAATCTTTCTAAACTATCAGCTAACTTTTTTAACTTCTTGTCCAGTCAAAATCAAACCTAGACGGCTAGACCAACAATTGATAATGGCAGGTGAGTTAAGCCATCAGGTTAGATCAAACACCACATTCATTAAATAACTAAAAGTATTCAGCGGCATATTCTGAAACGCCACTGACCATATCTGTATGGTCCTTGCTTGGCCTCAGGTTAAAAAGAATCAAGCATAGAGGGGCCATTTTCCTTAGCAAATTTTTTTAAAGGAGGTTAAGTGCAATAAGAAAATATTCGGGTAATGATGTCATTTCAAGCATATTGTTCTGGAAAGATTATACGAAATATTGGTTTATTTGCTAAAGCAAAAGCATCAGATATAATCAATTCATGATTTGAAATACTGAATCAATCCTTCCACACATGTTCATCACTAAAATATTTGCATCTCCAACTCTTCTGTCTGGAATGTATTGCTATAAAGGCAAACCTTTAAGGAGAATCTAATCATAGCATTTGAAGGAAAGGAAACAGGAAAAAAAGAACTGAGGAATCTAATAATTGAAGAAAAATAAATAAATTACGAACCATAGAATTTTCATATGGGAAATTTTTTTTTTCTAATGTAAATGGTCCAACAACCAATTTTACAAAGAAAAGAAACCCTTAGGTAGATTTCCTACAAAGCAAAAACAAACATTTCAAATTGTTATAGCTCTAATACTCATGGTTTAGAACACTAAAATAAACTCAACTCAACTCAATTAAGCCTTTATTCCAAAAATTTAGGATCAACTATATAAATTCGCTTTCTCCACTTTAAACGATTTTGGGTTAAATCCTCAGAAATGTGTAATACTTCTAGGTCATGTTGTACTACTATTCTCCAAGTCAATTTAAGTCTCCCCTTTTTTTTCTTTCTAACCTCTAACCTAATACACTCTATTTGTCTAACTGGAGTCTCCGTATGTCTACGCTTCACATGACCAAACCACCTCAATCTCCCTTCTCTTAACTTATCTTTAATTGACACCACTCTTACCTTTTCTCTAATACTCTCATTATGGACTTTATCTAATCTAATATGACCACTCATCCACCTTAACATTCTCATCTCTGCAACTCTTATCTTAGACGCATACGACTCCTTCAGTGCCCAACACTCACTACCATATAACATAGCCGATGGTATGACTGTACGGTAAAATTTTCCTTTCAACTTATTGGGAATCTTGGAATCACATAAAACTCCCGTGACACGTTTTCACTTCAATCATCCAACTTTAATCCTATGACTAACGTCCTCCTCACATCCCCCATCTACTTCAAGGACCGAGCCGAGATATTTAAAGTGATTACTTTGGAACAGTACCACTCCATCCAAACTAACTCCTTTCCTATCACCAGTTTGGCCTTCACTGAACTTACAATGCATGTATTCTGTCTTTGTTCTACTTGACCTAAAGCCCTTTGACTCTAGAGTACTTCTCCAAAGCTGTAGCTTTATATTAACTCCTTCTTGCATCTCATCTATCGAAACAATATCATCCGCAAACATTATGCATCAAGGAATACTCTCTTGTATATATTTCGTCAATTCATCTAAAACTAATATAAAAAGGTAAGAGCTTATGGCTGATCCTTTGTGTAAACCAATTGAGATCAGAAAATCTTTTGTGTCCCCTTTTACTGTGCGCACAATAGTAGTTGCTCCTTCATAAATATCTTTCAACACTTATATGTTCCTAATAGATACCCTCTTTTGTTCTAACACATTCCATAAGATATCTCTTGGAACACTATCATAAGCCTCCTCCAAATTAATAAAAACCATGTGTAGGTCTTTTTTCACATCTTTATATTTATCCATCAAATTTCTAATGAGAAAGATCGCTTCCATTGTTGAACGACCAGGCATGAAACCAAATTGATTGAGAGAGATAGAAGTATCATGACGTAGTCGATGCTCCACAACTCTCTCCCACAACTTCATAGTATGGCTCATGAGTTTAATTCCCTTATAGTTCAAGCAACTCTATATGTCTCCCTTATTTTTAAAAATAGGTACTAAAATACTCCTCTATTCATCAGGCATTTTCTTTGAGTTTAGAATCTTATTAAATAATTTAGTTAACCATGCCACTCTCATATCTCCCAAACACTTTCACACTTAAATTGATATTTCATCGAATCCACAGACTTTACCCACTTTCATTCTCTTAAGTGCTTCCTTTACTTCTAAAAATCTAATCCTTTAGTATAATTCACATTTTTTTCTATTGATTTATAGTTTATATTCACACTATTATCATTTTGATTATTATTAAAGAAATCATTAAAATAATTTTTCCATCTTTTTTTAATGTCCTCATCTTTCACCAACACTTTTCCTTTTTTATCCTTAATGCACCTAACTTGATTGAGATCTTGACATTTCATTTCTCTACTCATTGCTAATCTATAAATATCTTTCTTCCATTCTTTAGTTCAAAGTTTTTCATATAACTTTTCAAAAGCCTGTGCTCTTACTTGACTAACTGTTTTTTTTACCTCTTTCTTTGCTATTTTGTACTGTTCATATACCTCATTATTATCACATTTAAATAATTTATTATATCATTCTCTTTTTCTCTTCACTGCCTTTTGTACTTTGTTAGAACACTAAAATAACTTGCATTTAAAAAATTAATTAGTCAGTGTGTTAAAGAAAAATGGTTTTACAAAAAAGTGATTTATAAAAGAAAAATGGCTTCCATCCAACTACAGGCCCTACACTTGCAAGTTGCAAAGGAACTTCCCTGAAAGAGAGGCTTTCTTTGCGGATAACAGCCATCACTGTCTTTCACAAGTAAGGTTGCAGGCTCTACACTTGCAAGTTGCAAAGGAACTTCCCTAAGGTTGGGCGTTGAACTTGCAACGAAGACAGGAAGACTGGAGTACCCACAGCATGTGCAAACAAACAATTATTTAATAGCTCCATAACTCGGTGGGCCATAGAAGGAAACACGAGGCATGTTTATAGTTCTTTCTAACTGGCTCCTCAGGGAATATTCGGACATATCTCTATCATTTTTTGGTACAAGATGGATTCTCTATCATGATTTATGGTAGACGGGCTGGACATCTGGCAATATTATTATTGTGTGATGAACAGAGAAGATGCTTCAGAGTTCAGAACTCATGCTTTTTTTTTCCTTAGAGACTGTTGTATATCTGATCTGATTGAGGGAGGTTCCAAAACAGTCCAACTTTGATTACGCTTTAACTTCCTTATTTTCAATTACAATTCACATGGTTTTAATCAAAGAGCACAAATTATATTACTACATTTAAATTCCCAGTTCAAACAATGTCTATGGCTCTCGTGTGTCACAAAGACAAAGTTGGCTGTGTCAAAAATATTTTGACAAAACAACTTGCTTGAAAAAACAATATACAAAAATCAATTATTTGTTGTTATTTGGTTGAAATATTGAAAATCAACATATATATCATGCTTGAAAGGTGGATTCGGCATCTAAACAAACTAACGCAAACATTGTCCTTTATCTCTTACAAAGCCTATCTTCATATCATATCCCTCTAATTTCTTGTAATTCTTCGCTTACAACTTAGAAATCAATTTTACACATTCAAGGCCCAGAATGTGGAGTCAACCAAAATTTAGCAGTTGAGTGTTTTAAATAGCTTTAAAGATACAGCAAAGCCAATCCATTGCACATGACCATTTTTCAGATTGTGTAAAATAATAAAAGTAGTAATAATTGTTAGAATGATAATCAAAAGGGTTCAACAGAGAAGTAACTGTAATTTTATCACTACAATGAGCATTAGATAAGATTTTTCTTTTTTTTTTTTTTTTGGAAAGGGTTTCAAAGAAAATGGAAGTACCTTCTGTAGTAGCCTGCTGAGATCATTGTTATCAGGTTCAAATGGGGAAGGGTTTAGAATTGATGATGACCTATCATCGAGGCTTCAGATTCCGCTGCAAAACAAAGAACATTGGTTAATTAAAGAATACCTAACATACTGCACACAATACTCCTAAAATAAGAGGATAGCAACTCTCTATGCCTTCACACAATTTGTCCCCTGCAATTCAAGAATTAATGGGTAAAGCATGAAAAATCACCTAACTTTTCCAAAAACAAATTCAGCCATCAGTTTTAATCCACTATCGTTATTGTATTACTTCCTTCGTCTACTATCACAGTTACAACACAAGGGTAGGGGGAAAAAGATATTCTTAATGAAGAACATACTTTTGGCCTGATGGTAGGTATTTGCGGCTGTCTATCTTGTGTTCTATCTGTATCTGGCATCACCTGTTCATTCTCATGCTTATAGAATGCTTGTAAGGCTCTCCCCGAAAATGCACGAATTATATTGACTTCCATTGCAGACATATTCTTCCACTGCAACATCAAACTTAAGAAATCACTGGCCAAATTTACACATGAACCACATAATGCAACATATCACACCACAATTCAGAAAGGCTGCAATCATGCTATAAGCAATTTACACATGAAAGGTGCACAATTATTTGCTAAACCCCACGATAAGATCTATATTTGCAGTCTGTCAAGCAATTTACAGATAAAAGGTGCCCAAACCCCAGATTTAGCATATCTCTAGTTACCTTCACTTAATGTCTATATATTCTTGATATAAGTGCCTTCTAACTTTTTAACTTTATTCCAAAGAATTGGCTAAGCTTCTAAAGTCGTGATACTGAGAACACCCAAATTCAGAAAGAGAGATTTTTAAGTTATTTCAGTAAGAGACTTCAAGTGATTAACAGTTTTCAAAGCAGCTTTCATTGCCTTGCCACTGAATTCATAAATTCAAGAAATGGCTTTCAGAAGGACCTGAACTTACTAAAGATATTCTCAGAAAAAGCTTTTTCCTAAATGAACCACTAGAACTAGTGTTTTCACCTACAAGTATAATACAGTTCGAAAATCTCAATATTACTACACATTTGGGATCATGCAAAACCAAGTTTAACAACATCAGTTTCCATCTGTATATTTCCTATAGGGGCAATAATCAGGCTACTTCACATTTTCTTTCCCTGGTTATATGAGATAACTTTACAGGAAACTAAAGTATAAATTGGAAAAGTGAGACAATAACTTTTGGTTCATAACTTTCAGAGTCTTTCTTGCCTCTGTAATGTAATTAGGCACACCGCTATTTGCAAACTCTTCCTGTTTAATTATCCTTGATGTATTTAGCATTATCTCACTTCAATTCAGTGGTTTAATCCCACATTCGTTTAGATAGAAATCCCAAAAAAAAAATGAAGTTTTAAACAATAAAGAATGACAACACCTTTTAGTGGATTAAAATAATCACAATAATTTCATATGTACCAGTAAGGTTAGAGAGATGGGGACAATCAAAACAGGTCACTTTTCCCCATGTTTTAAAAACAAGGAAATCATTCTCTCCAACGAAGACCAGACATTAAAAAGGACATCTTCAGACAACTTTCAAAACTATAAAATATAAATATAACCATATGGTATTAATGTAAAAATTTTATGAGTAGAAGGTTACCGTCACTGTTGATGCAGTAAACTTTTCTAGATTAGTCTCCACTTTATGAAACCTTACGTCTCTGATGTCCTCAACAAGTGACCTCACCTGTAAACAGAGAACTGTATGGAATTCCCAAAAATAACTCTGATGCATAATTGGAAAAAAGTGAAATGCATTTTCACACTCACCATATATATATCAGGAATATCTTCACGTGCACTGTCATCAACAAAATTACAGTTGATATTCAATGTTCTGCAGCTATGAAATGAAGTATAAACTATGACAAGAATTTTTAGTATTTACTGGTCAAAAAGAAGTCGTGAGATCTCCACATAGTGAAAGGGTAGAGGCTGAAAAGCATGTGAATCTCTTTCTCCTTCCAAAACCTGAGTCAAATTTTCTGATCCACAAAGACAAAAATGGTAAGAAATATTATGATATAGTATTTACTTTCCACCAAATTCAACTAAAACTTGTTAGTCCTAAGATTTTATAATCTTTCTTATGACACTGAGAAGGCAAAGTGTGTAATATTTGATAACAAGGCAATAATAATTATATAGAAAGAATTACACTTTAATAAGAAATAACTATTAATTAGCAAGTCAATCTCTTCACTGTTAGTAGAATCGTATGATTCTCGATTCAATTTGTATGATTCGATTAGATTCAATTCCCCATTCCAACAATTTGAATATACGGTGAATCGCACATGTACTTAAATCGTGATCAAGATTCGATAGTGAATCATATAGGAATGGCAACAAGGCAGACCGGGGGCGATTTATGCCATCCCCGTCCCCGCTCCGTAACAAATAAATGTGTCCCTGACCCTGCCCCATATCCCGCCAGGGTAATAAAATCGTTACTCATCCCCGCCCCATTGAAAAACTAAAATCCCCGTCCCCGTCTCACCATCCCCACCAAGCCCCTTTTCTTTTACTTTATTTTAAGTAATTATAATTCATGAATTAATAACTTTTATTTTTTTATATCTTTACTATTAATTTATTTAATATATACATATATATATATATTTCAAATTAATTAGTCTTTTAATTATAATTTATCATTGAAGTTATTTAAAAATATATGTTAAAAGTAATAAAAACATAAAAAAAATTGAAATTAAGAATTTTTTAAAATATAATAATATGTAAATAATAACCTATAACTCAACTCAACTCAACCCAACTAAGTCTTTATCCCAAAAATTTGGGGTAGGCTATATGGATTCGCTTTCTCCACTCTAAACGATTTTGAGTAAATTCTCAGAAATGTGCAATGCTTCTAGGTCATGTTGTATTACTATCCTCCAAGTCAATTTAGGTCTACCCCTTTTTTTCTTTCTATCCTCTAACCTAATGTGCTCTACTTGTCTAACTGAAGCCTCCGTATGTCTACGCTTCACATGACCAAACCACCTCAATCTCCCTTCTCTCAACTTATTTTAAATTGGCACCACTCCTACCTTTTCTCTAATACTCTCATTACGGACTTTATCTAGTCTAGTATGGTCACTCATCCACCTTAACATTCTCATCTTTGCAACTATTATCTTAGACGTATATGACTCTTTCAGTGTCCAACACTCACTACCATATAACATAGTCGGTCATATGGCTGTACGGTAAAATTTTCCTTTCAACTTATTGGGAATCTTACGATCACATAAAACTCCCATGGCACGTCTCCACTTCAACCATCCGACTTTAATCCTATGACTAACATCCTCCTCACATCCCCCATCTACTTAAAGGACTGAGTCTAGATATTTAAAGTGATTACTTTGGGACAGTACCACTCCATTCAAACTAACTCCTTCCCTATCACCAGTTTGGCCTTCACTGAACTTGCAATGCATGTATTCTGTCTTCGTTCTACTTAACTTAAAACTCTTTGACTCTAGAGCACTTCTCCAAAGCTCTAGCTTTCTATTGACTCCTTCTCGTGTCTCATCTATCAGAACATTATCATCCACAAACATCATGCACCAAGGAATACTCTCTTGTATATGTTTCGTCAATTCATCTAAAACTAATATAAAAAGGTGAGGGCTTATAGCTGATCCTTGGTGTAATCCAATTGAGATCGGAAAATCTCTTATGTCCCCTCCCACCGTGCGCACAATAGTAGTTACTCCTTCATACATATCTTTCAACACTTGTATATACCTAATCAATACCCTCTTTTGTTCTAACACATTCCATAAGATATCTCTTGGAACACTATCATAAGCCTTCTCCAAATCAATAAAAATCATGTTTAGATCTTTCTTCACATCTGTATATTTCTCCATCAAGCTTCTAATAAGAAAAATCACTTCTATAGTTGAACGACCGGGCATGAAACCAAATTGATTGAGAGAGATAGAAGTATCATGACATAGTTGATGCTCCACAACTTCATAGTATGGCTCATGAGTTTAATTCCCCTATAGTTTGAGCAACTATGTATGTCTCCCTTATTTTTAAAAATAAATACTAAGATACTCCTCCTCCATTCATCAGGCATTTTCTTTGAGTTTAGAATCTTATTAAATAATTTAGTTAACCATGCCACTTATATATCTCCCAAACACTTCCACACTTCAATTGGTATTTCATCAGGTCCACAAGCTTTACCCACTTTCATTCTGTTAAGTGCTTCCTTTACTTCTAAAGATCTAATCCTTCTAGTATAATTCACATTCTTTTCTATTGTTCTATAATTTATATTCACGCTATTACCATTTTGACTATTATTAAAGAGATCATTAAAACAATTTCTACATCTTTCTTTAATGTCCTCATCTTTCACCAACACTTTTCCTTCTTTATCCTTAATGCACCTAACTTGATTGAGATTTTGACATTTCCTTTCTCTCCTCCTTGCTAATCTGTAAATATATTTCTCTCCTTCTTTAGTTCCAAGTTTCTCATATAACTTTTCAAAGGCCTGTGCTCTTGCTTGACTAACTGCCTTTTTTGCCTCTTTCTTTACTATCTTGTACTGTTCATATGCCTCATTATTATCACATTTAGGTAATTTCTTATACCATTCTCTTTTTCTCTTCACTGCCTTTTGTACTTCCTCATTCCACCACCACCTCTCTTTTGAGAATGGTCCATGTCCTTTAGACTCTCCAAGTACTTTTCTAGCTACTTCTCTAATCTTTGATGCCATCTGTATCCACATATCATTGGCCTCCATATCCAGCTTCTATACGTCAAACTCGAGAAGCTCATATTTGAACTTCACTTGCTTTACTCCTTTGAACTCTCACCACTTTGTTCGAGCTACACTATTTCTTCTGACCTTACTTGAATTGTTCCTAAACTTGACATTCAAGACCACCAACCGATGTTGACTTGTTAAAGCCTCTCCTGGAATGACCTTGCAATCCTTGCATAGAGCTCTATTTGTCTTCCTGGTTAAGAGGAAGTCGATTTGGCTTCTATGTTGCCCACTTTTGAAAGTCACTAAATGTGACTCTTTTTATAAAGTAGGTATTTGCTAGTATTAGGTCGTATGTCATAGCAAAATCCAGGATGCTTTTTCCCTCCTCATTTCGACTTCCAAAACCAAAACCTCCATGAACATTCTCATAACCTTGTCTATCACTTCCTACATGTCCATTCAAATCTCCACCAATGAAAACATTCTCTTCATTCGGTATGCTTTGCATTAAATCATCCATATCTTCCCAAAACCTTTGTTTACTCTCACTGTCTAGTCCTATTTGTGCGGCATAAGCACTAACTATATTCATTATTTCTCCTTCTAGTACTAGCTTTACTAGTATAATTCTATCTCCTACTCTTTTCACAGCTATTACTGCCTCTTTCAATGTCTTGTCTATGATTATGCCCACTCCATTCTTATTTCTCTCCTTTCCAGTAAATCACAGTTTGTATTCTAAATTACCCACTTCCTTACTTTTCTCTCCTACCCATTTAGTCTCCTGAATGCAAGCAATATTCACCCTTCTCCTTTCCAAGGTATCCACAAGCTTCATTAATTTTCCTGTAAGTGATCCAACATTCCAAGTACCAACCATGATCCTCCTCCTAACCTGCTCCTTCCTAATTGGTCTCCTTCTATGATATCTTCTATTATTTTCTATATCTATCTTGTATTCTGTTCCACTATCTGTTCCACTATCTGTCCTATGGACTAACTTCTTTAACCACACCCGTCCATGATGTGGGAACCCTTGCTCACTTAACATCACACTCGGGCGCCGGCATGGCTCGTCGCTTTCGGTGAACACCCTACACCCTTGCATATTTCTCACTATAACCGAGCTCCGATATAGCGCGTCGTTAGTAGAGGACACCCCAACGTTTATATCATTTGAATCCATATCATAAGGTGTGACGAAATTTTTACGCTAGTTGTCACCTACCGCAACCCTCCTCCTTTATCCGGGCTTGGGACCGGCTAAGCGCAAACTACTTAGGCGGAGTTAACCTATAACTATTAATTTAAATAAAATGAAATACCACATACATATATATATATATATATATATGTATGACAAATTTGGGGGTGGAGTGCTTAAATACCAACCCCACACCATACACGGTGATATATTTTTTTGGAGTACCAAACATTGAAAAACCAACGGGGCGGGGCGGGTCCCCACAGGGTCGGGAGATTTTGCCATCTCTAGAATCAAATGAATCAATACGAATGAACCAATTTAGTTGATTTTTTTTTCTAAAGGGTTGTTTGACCATATGCCTTTAAAATTTAAGATTTCACTTCATTTTTATTATGAAAAGTGCACACAAAACCTTCCCCTAACTATTTTTCTTCCACCAACGTTTCTTTTCCCTCTCCCTTTTCTTTTTTTTTTCTTTTTTGTTAATTTACTCTTCTAATTATAGTTGTTTTCAAATTATGACATTTTATATTAATATATTCTGACATTTTAATTTAACATGCAATCCTTTTTTATTATTTAATTGTTTAATCAAATTTAAATTAGAGTTTTAACGTATGCACAATGATAATCATTGTTTATAATTCAAGAGTTCATAACTTATAACATAAAAATATATTACATAATAAGAATTTATTATTCTATTATAAATCATACTTCTAATTAGCTAAATGATAATTCTATATTTATCAAAATATTTTATTATGATACATATATACATATATCTATATATAGAGCATATATCATTTTTAATTAATTTTGAGAATTTTTATCAAATATTACAATTCAATTCGATTATCAATTCACAAAATGAAGATTTCGATTATCTATTCGAATCTCGATTTGACAACTATGATATATATATATATATATATATATATATATATATATATATAAAGAGAGAGAGAGAGAGAGAGAGAGAGAGAGAGAGAGAGAAGTTAACTTCAAAAATATGACAGAGTCAGAAGTTGATTGAATATAAAAGACAAAACTATACCAAGAAAGTTCAAAGCATTATCATGTCATAATGCATCTTTACATCTTTCTAATGACACCCACATTTGATGTGTGTTTATCATTTTGCCTCAGAAGACCATGCATCCAGTTCTTAAGATGGATCAATATACAAGGAAAATAGTTTGGAGTTCAAACATCTTAAGGGTTTGGAGAAGCAAATCCTACTTGAACATTTAGAATTCTATTGGCTACTTTTAGGTGACTCAAAAATGTGCAGTCATTCATGATGACATTTAGGAAAAATATAAAAAAACTATAATATGATGGAAACTGAACAATACCAATTACCAACCCTTAGTATTAATACTAATCAGCCCCTCTAAAAATTTCCATTTTTATTATGAAATAAGAGTCCCTCCTTGAATAGTTCATTCCAATGAGATGTATAGCATTAGCATCTAACACAAGCCAATTTAGGCATCTGTGGACAAGGCAAAAACAAACGCCTAAACCCAGAAAATCACAATTACACACACATATATACATTTACGTATTTTTATTATTTATGTTGTGTGTCCATACGTGCAAATTTTATACACAAAAACTCACCAATAGACATCCACTGAGGAGGCCTAATTGTGCACTTCCCTCGCTTCTTCAGAGCCACTGCTAACCAAAATGGCACTTGGGT
Source organism: Hevea brasiliensis (assembly GCF_030052815.1). Lineage (NCBI taxonomy): Eukaryota > Viridiplantae > Streptophyta > Magnoliopsida > Malpighiales > Euphorbiaceae > Hevea > Hevea brasiliensis. Next base: position 96,630,246 of record NC_079500.1, read on the forward strand.
GGCTATTTGTGGATAAAATGGACCATAATCCCCCTGGAATTACCATAAACCACCCGCATGTGAAATACAACCACAAATGCAAAAGTGTAAAAACACACATAAAGAGGGAGAAATAGAGGAATACACATATAAAATTGAGAGAATCCATCCTCAGATTGGGAACAATCTCCACCAGTTCATCCTCAGCCATGAACTCTACCTGGAAAATTTTTTTAAAAAAATTACAAATCAAACAACTATGTAACATATGAGATCAAAATGAATTAGACTGAGACCTCTTCGGGAGAAAACAGAGAAAGGTGGGAGTCAGATTGACCGGCCATTTCTTCGAGTTTGAGGGGATTGAGGGTTGGTGTTTTTCAATTAGAGAATTTGTCCGAGTAATTTGGATAAGAGAAGTACGCCAATGTGGAAAAGGAAAGCGACAATAAACCCTATGTCGAGGTGGCGGGAAAGGGAGCTGAGATTTAGTGAAGGGAGCCTGCATTTTTCAGGCTTGGCGCTTAAAGTGGTTTGAAAAATCGAGATCTCACATTTATTTAGGCCTCCAATATTAATTTATTATATTTATTCTTTTATTTGTATTAAAAAATTTATTTTCTTATAATAACTTAAATAAGTTATTTATTTTTAGTAATTTTCGTAAAATACTTGTAGGTAAAATATTTATTTAATTTAAAATTAAATTATACTGTAATATAATTGAAATATATTTGATAATTTTATAATAAAATATTGAATTAAAATAATTTATTATTTAAAAAAATAATTTAATATTTTTATTAAAATTTTAATAATAAATATTTTTATTTTATTAAACGTTTTAATTATTTATCAATTATTTATGAATTCTTAATTAAATATATAATTATTTAAAATTTTATAAGTGATTATAAGCTAATTTATAAATTATGTCACAAATTTTTTTAATTTTTTATTTATAATATTTAGAAGGCATTTATCCCTTTTTTTTTAATTTCATAATTTTTTTATTAAATTTTTACATAAAATTAATTTTATAAATTAAATTAAATATCTTTTAAATATTATAAATAAAAAATTAGAATTTCAAACATAAACTTTATTCATTTTGAATTGAAAATGATTAATTTTTCAAAATTATATATCAAAATGAATATTTTTAATTTTAGATTTATAGTCACTTTTTTATATTTTATGGTTTTAAAAAGTATGATATTTACAATAAACAATGGGCGGCCGCATGAGTCATGGCAAGTGACTCATCAGCCATCACTCACTCCACGAGTGGCGCATAAATAAGGTAATCCTCTATCTATGCACCACTCAATTCCTATGGCCGTCTCAAACCCAGGGCCAAGGGCCAGATTTTCTCTTCACTATACTTGAATTTACAAAGCTACCCTCTAACTACCTCACTTCTAAAACGGTTAGATGCTCAAGGCATATTCGTTATGCGAGGCCAAAATGATAATTTCATCAGTTAAATTGGTTTATTACTATCGCCCCTAGTATGAAAATAATTCACGGCCATGAAAACTCCATACATATCAACGGGCGACTCCACAGGCTGCTATCTGCAGTGAACGAAATCGGAGATTTCTATTTCGAAGAAAGATGACCAGGAAGTTTTTCGTCGGCGGCAACTGGAAATGCGTGAGTCTCCGCCGGCATTACCTTTTTTTTCTATTTTTTAAATAATAATTTGATATCTTTCATATCTGATAGTTTAGTTCGGCACTGTTTTCTTGCGTCTGTTTGATCACGTTGGTGAATCTGCATTTTTTTTTTATTTTGTTTTGGTGTCTTGAAAACCAAATGGATCATTTGCTGTTGTTTAGCTGGTGGTTCTTTTTTCTTTTTTTTTTAGCTTTAGGTAATGTGAGGGATTTATGAATGATGCGGATGGACTTTTTTTTTTATGTAAGTTTGAAATGATGAAGGAGGTTTATTTATTTGTTTGTTTTTAACTGAATTTGGATGTAGAATGGAACCACTGAAGAAGTGAAGAAGATAGTCTCCACTCTCAATGAAGGTCAGGTGCCGTCCCCAGATGTTGTTGGTAAGTGAAATCTAACTCTCTGCCTCCTGCATTTTGTGCCATGTCGGTTTAATGTGCTTGTATGTTGCAGTTGATTTTGCTATGACCAGAGTAAATGTTTAAAATTGAATTTGGATGATTTGTAGGGGTGGTCGATGGATAAAGATAATCCATTTGGGAATGATTTTATTCCTTCTGTTCAATCCTTATCGTTGTAGTTGAAAATTGCAAGAATCATTGTAATCTCCAAAAATTGGCATTTGAAATATGGATATTTTGATTTTTGGATCATTTTGGAAGTCATTCGGTGCTAAGAGTTTTATCGTGGTGAAATTATACGGTATGACTGGTTTGTGAATGAAGTACATCGTCCTTCACATTCATATGCATGAATTAAACTTGTAAGTTTCATATAATTGTGAGAGGAGGTGCATCACTTTCAGTTTACTGGCTGCACTGGATATTTTCTTGTAGTAATGTGGGTAATTTTAATATGCAAACTATTCCTTTTTACTCTTATTGATGCCGTCAAAACTTGTTTGTCTGTCAGAAGTTGTGATAAGCCCTCCATTTATATATCTTCCACTGGTGAAGAGTTCGTTGAGGCCTGATTTTCATGTTGCGGCACAAAATTGTTGGGTGAAGAAAGGAGGTGCTTTCACCGGTGAAGTCAGGTCCTCATACATTTTCTGTTTTAATTTTTGTCAGTTTTCACAAATCAGTTTATTTGTTCTCGTTGGTTTGCTGGTGGATCCAGAGTAAATGCACTCTGAGTTAGGAATTTTTCTTTTTCTTTCTTAAAAAAGAACAGGAAGTAGAATTTTAACTATTAATGTGTGCAGTGAGGCACGACTTAGTTTAAAAAGACGCAACTTAAATTACTCAAACCAATCCAACAACTCAAGTTGATTTTGAAGGGAATTAATTAATTCAGTTTTTTCATGTCTTATACGCCTTTGGATTCTATTTCTTATTTGTTAATGTTCAGTTCTTTTGTCTGGCGCTCTGAACCGTTTGTTTCATGAGTGTATCTTTCATTTTGGTACATTAATTATTGAGATCATATATTTTACTTCTAAATGTGCAGTGCGGAAATGCTTGTGAATCTCGGTATTCCTTGGGTCATTCTTGGCCATTCTGAAAGGAGACTTATCTTAAACGAGTCAAATGAGGTAGGTGTGCATGAGTGATTCTTAAGTGCTCATCTGTCATTATTTGCTTATTAATCAAGATTTCCACTTTCCAACATGTGATACCTTCTCATTCTGGATGCCTTCATTTTAGTTTGTTGGGGACAAGGTTGCATATGCACTTTCTCAAGGTTTGAAGGTGATAGCTTGTGTGGGTGAGACTCTCGAGCAGCATGAATCAGGATCTACGATGGAAGTTGTTGCTGCACAAACTAAAGCTATTGCAGGTACATATATTGATAGGATTTTCAATACCATATGGCCATTTAAAGGAAAAAAAATTAGAAGAAAAGAACTCTACGATTGGAATGTAGAGTTTGAATTGCATCATTCAACTATAAAGTTTTAATTGTTTAAATCAAAGCAGTTTGTCAATCAACTTCTATTGGTTGTAGTTGGATGGAAATATCAGCTGTTATCTCCTCTTTAGTTAGCGAAATGACTTGTCAGACACAATGCCTAGTACATTAGCATTAGAATTGGTGTATACTAGGACAAAAGTCAAATAAATGTAATTCTATCACGTCAAGGGGCTGGTAGTATGTGAGCATTTGTGCTTTTGATATATGTATTTTCACTGAAGGTGGTAGATGTGACCATCAATTTATTTGCTTGGCTTGGAGCATTGTCTAAATGAGAGACCACATAGTTAGATATATGAATAATGCCATTAAATGCTTTATTGTACAACAAAATATATGTTAATTCTTACAAGATTCAGAAATTCTTATGTATGTTCGAAATTGGCTTCTATGCAGAACGAGTAAAGGATTGGACAAATTTGGTTTTGGCTTATGAGCCTGTGTGGGCTATTGGAACAGGGAAGGTTGCAACTCCTGCCCAGGCACAGGAAGTAAGTCTAGCCTTGCCTTTTTTATAGAAATTATGCTCATTTAGGCCCATTGAATGTACTGTTGTTGTTTCTTTGTATTTTGAATGTGTCAGTAATTTGCAGTGTTTTCAGTATTAGAGTAAGAACCTAGAAAAGAGATAGGGGAAATCTTATGCAAGGGTTATGCCTATGACTAATGACTTAAAAGGATATTCTTAGGGCTCTGATATTAGTCAGATCAGAAATTGATAACAGAAATCCCTTCCTTACAAAGACAGTCATTTACACAGGAGGTAACATTACTGAATTACTAATTGTCGAAACTATGCCTTAATATCCCTGAATTATTATTGTTATATCATAATTTGGTTGCAGACAATTATTTGTACTCTCAGATCTGTTTACAATGGCATAACTTTGCTATTGTCTGTGGAAGACATAATTGCCTAATCCTTTAGAAAGTAGAGTTTAAAAGATAATATACATAGAGCTGTTGTACATGATGAAGTGATTGGAATCTTAAGATACTCTAGGTTGTTGAATCTGCTCTTATTTTCTAGGGCTATCATTTTTACTAAGGCAATGTTTTGTAGTGAGGCAAGGGAGAGGAAAATGGTAGGGAAAGGGGAAAGAAAGGCAATTTCCTTTTTTCGTTGGAAGGAAAAATTAAAAGTCCAATTCCGTTGTTTTGTAAGAAGGAAAAGGGAGAGAAAAAGAATTGTGAGGATTTGTGCGGAAAATGCTCCATTTTGTTTTCTTTCCAAATTGGGGAAAAAGACTGGAAATCAATATTAATTTTTTTATTTTTCCTTTATGCTCTTTTTTCCTTCTAATAATTATTTTTTAATATAATTTTATTTATTCAATATGGCATAATAGGAAAAATATAATAATTCTCTCATCTTTCTTTTCATCAAAACATGGAAAATAACCAAATCACTTTATTTTCTTTCCTTTTCTTATGGAAAAGATTTATAAGAAAAATAGTGATTTTTCTTTCCATAGATATTTTACTTTCCTTGTAATTCCATGCACCTTTGTTCCTTAGCTTTCCTTTCTACAAAACATGCCCTAAAGCTTTATTGGGATGGGTGAACATAGCCAATTGATTTGTCTCTGTTCTTTTGCTTTTTGTTGGATTAGAATGTTGGCCTGATTGACTGGTGTATCTACCTAAATGATATTTCCAGTGGAACTGCAGTTTATATATATATATATATATGTTATTTTCAATCGATTAGATTTTTCCATGCAATCATTTTGTCAATATAACAGGTACATTCTGAACTGAGGAAATGGCTTAAAGAGAGCACCAGTCCTGAAGTTGCTGCAACAACCAGGATTATTTATGGAGGTATGTTTGTATATCAGTTCTACATCTTAGTTCTTACTCTTTTATCTTTTCTGATTATGCCATCCGTTATTTGTAAAATCTAAAAGATGTGGATTTTTGTTATAATTCTTCATTTTCAATCATTCATTTCTTGAAAGTGAATCAAGTTTATACTTCATACAAAAAAAAATGCACTGCATAACATGAGGTAGATATTTGTGTAAGAACGAGCTTATAGCCAAGAGGGGCTGTGCAGAACTCCAGTTTGAACTTTCAGAAAGTAGGTCATGATGTCCTCACCTATGGTTGTGTTTTTGTTGACGGGCTTATCTTCAGTCTAAGACTAAACAAATCTAGGAGTAAATGTAACGCATACTGTTTTTTAGGGGAATACATCAGCAAAGGAATCTTACCTAGGACATTTCCGTATGGGCCTGAAAGTTTATATTGGACAGAGGTAGGCTAACCTTAATTGGATGCTCTGTTAGAAGCATTTTGAATCATAGCTTTTCATTGCACTTGCTAGGAAAGACATCTAAATCAATCTTCCTGAATGTCACGCACGCTTGAACATAGGTGTTTGCAAGTGCTCATGCGCACACATCCTCTAGAAAATATGTGAGTTCACCTTCCCTAATGTCGTCCCACTCTTTAAACGTCATGGTCAAACCTCCCATGAGACTTGTAAGTGAATTGAGTCTGGGTTTAGTGGGAGTTACTATGACATATAAAAGAGGGTTTCATACCAGATGAGGCCTTGCAAACTGTGGTTTTGGCAACACACAGATGTATGCAGCGTTCCCTTTCATTGCAAGAAGGCTGAATTCCTGGGCTGGGTTTTTATTCTATTTCAGCCGTGTTGGCTGAATCGCCAATACATTTGAAAAGCATAGCACAGAATAAGCTTCTGCTTGCTCAATGGACCAAGTTGATCTCAGCTTGGCCCTGTGTGCATTGGTTGCATTCCCTGCATCTAATGATAAAACATATACAATAATGCAATTGAAACATCCATGGAATCTTGAGACCTGAAGTGTATTTTGCAAAGCAGATTTGATATGAACCTTTTGGCATTTACAGGGCTCAGAGAAAGAAAACTCTGTAGCACATTGCTTTGTCTTAGAAGCCCCTCTATGTTGTTGAGCTCTCCTTTTCCTTGCTTAAACACTACTACTTTTCACTTTCAGAATAAACAAATATCTATTCAAAAGCTGTTAATATGCATTTGTGCTTGCTGTTGTCTAACAGCTAGCTTTTGTCCTTAAATAATTAAAGGGTTGGTGAAAAATGAATGGATTGGTGTTTAATTCTCTTCCCGCCTTCCTTCTTCATTTGATTGCTAATTGGGTGCCTCTTTCAGGATCGGTCAATGCTGCCAACAGCAAGGAATTGGCAGCACAGCCGGATGTTGATGGCTTTTTGGTTGGCGGAGCCTCTCTAAAGGTAATGTGATGGTGCTTATTTCATTTAAAATTTTGCCTCCTATTGTATCCGTGTCCTTATATCCATGCCTCTTATTTTTAACTGTCCTCATCAGCCGGAGTTCATCGAAATCATCAAGTCTGCAGAGGTAAAGAAAAATGCTTGAACCTGGGCACTGGTCATTGTTGGTGACTCTTTGAATCTATGTCAGAGGAGGTACAAAATCGATAGAGTATAATTTTGGACATAATTTTTCGAGGAAATAAAAATTTCTCTGTAATGAGATACCGCACCTCAAACTGGTTCTCTATATTTGAATAAATTCAACTATTATTTCCTTATTCATGCCTTTGATGTAGTTGTTACAATAAATTAAGAAACTAGATTTTATCCGTGCCTTCTCATGCAATATTATTAGCGGATGGGAAGGGATACATAGCATTGTTTAGAATAAAGCATGAATGTATATATACCATGAACAAATAGAATAACCAAAATTCTGAAGGAGGTTCATGTTATTTGGTAGTTAACAAATAATTACTGTATTTAAATTATAGATTTTAAATGTGAAATCCTATTTGATTATAGGTTATTTGATCTTATTTATAATATTTTTTAATGTTACAAAAAAAATGTTTTATATATTTTTTATGAAGAAATTTTATTTTTTATGTTAAATTAATAATTTTTTTATAATTAATTATTTCAGAAAAAAATGTCATTTTACAAAAAATTAATGAGACGGCTTGTATATTTATGTTAAATCAATTTTTTAATAAAATAATTTTAAAAATAACCATAGAAGCACCAATTCCTTTTATTGACTTTATAATGATAAAATGAAAAAGAAAAAATTAGAAAAGCCTTTTTCACTTTTTTTTTTTTTCTAAATATGCCATATCTGAAGGAGAAATGGTTTTTAAAAGAAATATATATAATATGATTTATGTATAATATTATTTCTCACAGTAATGTGTTAATTTATATGAAATTTAATTAATTTTTTTATATTTTTAAAAAGGTTGAAAATATTTATAAATATAAAAATAGATTATTTTTATATGAAGATATATATAAATAATAAATTCACATATTCAAATTAATCCAAAAATAATTACGATTGTACTAAAAAAAAAAATTCAGTCTTCATAATTTTAAATAAATTTCACATGTTAATAAGTGCAACCCTATTTTTATATACAATCACATAATCAAAATTGATGTTAGTGTTTATAGTTATAAAATACATTATATTTTATGTACAAATGTAAAATAATTGCACTGTTCCATTCTCCTTATTATGAGATTAATAAGAATAATTGGCAATATAAACATTATGGGATGAAGAAAAAATATTGATAAAATAAAAGGGAGGTATTTTAGAATACCTCTTCACTTCTCTCTCTCTCCCCCTCCAATTACCAACCCTCGAACTCATGACCTTGACTATTAGATAACTCTGCATCTTACCATCAAGGCAAGCAGGAAGGAGGTGCTCACCTTCTTTGTGCTTTAGTATTATATACATTACTAAGAGAATCAAGGTTTCAATTAATGTTGTATACTTAAAAATTTGGCTCATTAGGAATTTAATATAAAAATATATGGGTCTTAATTATTTTATTGTGGGTCTTACATATTTATATTTGATCCACGATGAGCTGGAGAAAATAACATGAGTGAATTGAAAGATTAAAAATCGTTATGTGATTTATTGTCGATATTTTGTGATATTGTAGACACCAAGAATTCTTGGATTTAATTTTTATGATTTTTCAAATTCTTAGTTCCTTTCAATGGTTGCATTCATGTCAATGTGTAGGTTCCAAACAATCTGTTTGTCTGTTGATTTTTTTTTTTTTTTAAACAAAGGAGGATACTGAATTACATCAACGAATAAAGAGGGCATATGAACCCATTCATTCTAATCAGGTATAGAAATAGCCACCCTAACTAAAGAGTGAGCTGACTGATTCGCTGATTTTCTAACAAAACTCAGGCTGCAAGATGAGAGAGTCTGCATAAGGAATTTACTGTCGTCAACTATAGATCCAACATAAGAGACATCTTACACATTATTATTGATAGCTTGAACCAGTGACATAGAGTCTGATTCAAAATCTACATTCCTCCACCTCTTGTTTTTCATTCAACTAAGTGCTTCTCGGTAGCTAAGAACTTCTGCCTGTAGAACACTCGTATGGCCATCAACCAGCTTTTATTTTGACCATCCTTCCCTCATCATCTCTAACAATCCACTCGAACCCAACTTTGCTATCATGAGAAAACATTGCAGCATCAGTATTGCATTTCAGATGGCTAGTTCAAGGTAGGACCCAATGAACTTGATTTGCTACCTAGTGCGCGGACAATATTAAAGGCCTGTTTAACATTGCTGTTGAAACTGGTGTTAAGAAAATCACTTTTTTAAATATATTAGTTATATAGAGTTAAAAAATAATTAAAAATTAAATTTGATCAGTTTTAATCATAAGAACACTAAAATAACAAAACAGTTTTTTCCAAACTGTTTTTTTCAACAGTATCTAAAATGGTGTTTTTATTCAGAAAAACAGTTTCAGATTCTGAAACTCAATACCAAACAGAGCCTAAGAGAGCTTAACAACTAAATTTTTTCCTTTATATCGGCAGCTGAGAAGAAGAAAACACCACATAATATGGAGTCAATCTTACTTAATTTCAGACCAATTTATTTGCTTATATTTTGTTATTATGATCAGTAATTTCTTTTGATCTACAAATGTTTTCAACCATTCAAACTTTGTTTAATTTCAAGTCCCAAAGTCTTTACTTTTTTTGTCTTTTTGGAAAGCAATCCCAAAATCTTTACTTGATAACTTAGTTTGCATGAAATGCACAATAAATGTGAATGTAATGCCATCTTTCCTGCTTGAATCAACTCGATTGATATAAGGAAGGCTGATTAGACATAAAATATCAAACATTTGCGTAATTTTATAATTTTAATTAAACTTTTTAATTTTGAATTAAGATTAAGTATTCTAACATTTTCATATTGTGTATAATTATTGTTAAAGTCAAATTGATTTTAAAAAAATTAAATTTTGTCCATTAAACTTATAATTTGATAACCAAATATCCTAAAATTACAATTATAATAACCAAATATTCTAAAATGATTTTATATTTTAATAATTTGGTTGATTATTTGTTTCAAAAATTATGACCTCATCAATCAAAAAATAAAATCAGTTCATTTAGAACATATAAATAGATTTCTAGAGATTTGGGTAGTAAAATTTAAAATTTTGGGTGTTTTGTTATATAATTGTAAGTTTAGTGACAAAATTTAAATTTCTCTAAATTAATTTTAAATTTTAATTATAATTGCACCCGATATTAAAAATTAGAATGTTTAATATAAAATTAAAATATTTAGATAGACTTTTTATGTCCAATTGAAAGGCTACACTTGTTGAAATCCAATTTACTGGTTAAATTCAAGGGTAAGAGGAAATTTTTTTGGTTCCATGGAACGTACACACCAAGAAATTTTTCTTTCCATAAAATGGAGTAAAAGTTACTATATTACATTACAGTTTATGGGTCAATCTCATTTTCTTCAGTGTTTTTGAAATTAGTTTAAATTATTTATAATAAAAAAATTAAGGTTAAATTATCAATAAATTTTAACATAATGATATTAAAATTTGTTTAGAGTTGTGAAATTTTGAATTGAAATTTCACACGAAATCTAAATAAATAGGAAAAAAAAAGGGCTACACTAAGGTTTCACTTATTTTGTGGAAAATAAGTTATATATGAAAATATTTTTCAAGAAAATTGTTTTATAAAATTTTTTTTATTGTTTTGGTTATATTTAATAATATATATTTATGTAATGTATAAGTATTTTTATATTTTAATAAAATTATTAAAGTCTTAATTATATATTAAATTTTTAATTGCATTTCTAAATTCTCAAGCTAAACTAATAATAATAGAAAAAAGCCTCCTAAATTTATATAAATTCCAAAATATTAACCTATATATTCGCATTTATTAAGTGGAGAACAGGAATTAGCCATAGCAAAAATAATAATAATAATAATTTCCTGATTATTTTATGTTTTTATTTTTTAATATTCAAGACACTATAATGCTCTGAAAAATTTTAAAATTTATTTATATTTAAAAATTTAATATTTTAATTATTATTTCTTTTAAACATATTTTATAAAAGTATTTTAAAGTATAATATTATTTCAAGTATTAAAGTAATAGTATTATTAAATGAGATTTTATTATTATTATATTAAAAAATAAAAAAATAAAACACAAGTTATATATATGTGTGTGTATTTTGATGAATGAAGAAATGAAGAAATGAAGAAAAGTAACTTTGTACAGCGTGTTTGGCAAAGATTAAACATATGTTAAAAAAAAAAGTGTAAGAGAAGATATTTTGGTGAGATATGAAAAGAAGAGAAAAGTTTGACTGATGTAATAGAAGTTGAATTTTTCTTTTTGTCCCTAAACAAAATCTTTCTCTCCTTTCACCTTTCCGGCGAGATGTCCATGGGCCGGCGGCACACCAATAGCACTAGCTCCTTTCGGCGACGCACCAAGAGCTTGAACGATGGTGGTAATAACTAGATATTTTCGAAGAGAGAGAGAGAGAGAGAGAGAGAGAATAAAATGGCCGGATTTTGAAGCAACATTCCAGCAACCAAATTTTATGAGACTAGTGGCGATCAACTCCTTATCTTCCCTACTTTCGTTTCCAACCAACGAAGCTTGATTTGGTAGTCGGAGAAGAGAGAACTGAAGGCAGAGAAAATGGGTCTCTCCAAAGTTTTTTGGTGAGATTCCTAACAATTCGACCGTTAGATCGGTCATCCAAGGCCATCGTTGAACTTAGAGTGACGAAACTTTCGAGATGGGATCAACCCCACTCTGATCGGACACCGTTTAAAAATGGAGATCATTTGACGGCCTAAATCAATCAGTGAGATTTTTAAGCTTTTTAAATTTCCATAAATTAAAAAAAATTATATGATAATTATTAACAATTTATGAACTTCGTTTAGGTACGATCGGATTAGTAATAGCTCATCGGCGCTTGAGACTGAATTTTCGCGCCAGCCCGGTGGGCTGACCCGAAAGGTAATTCCGAACTCAAGTTATGTGATTTTTTATCTAAGAATAAGCTAGCTAATTAATTTATAAAATATTCCTAGCATGTTAAAAATAATTGAAATAAATTGTACGGACTTTAAGATGATGTGAAGGACCTCAAGGAATATGTTTGAAATTTTTGGAATGTGTTTGATAATTAATTGGACAGTAGTAAAGCATAGGAACTTGAACTGGATATGGAGAATTTGATTTAGATTATGTTTCTTGTAAGCCATGGATGAACGTTGTGTTTGATGTCATGGGCTTAAGGCCTTGAGTATTGCTTTTTGATACGTTTTTTTGCATGGGGTTAAGTCCAGTTTTAAGGAAGACTCTGCCAAAATTTCGGTAAGAACTTAAGAATAATTCTTGCTTCTTTAGTTTAAATTAATTAATTAATTTATCAATAAATTGATAGATATCAGTGTTTCTATTTTGGTGTTCTGTGCCGGCCATTTTTCCTTACTTTCAGTTAGACCAACTGCGGTCAAGTTGACTAATCTTTGAATTAGATATTGATTATTCTTGTAATTTCAATATATATATATATATATATGTGTATATATATATATATATATATATATATATATATATATATATATATATATATATATATATGGCATGCTTATGTATTTTATGAATATTTAATTATACACATAAATAATTAATATATTAGGGGCATTTTAGTTGTTGCATACATATTTATTATTTATAATTGTAGCCCTGATGATAATTTAGAGCTAACTGTATTATTTATATATGGTATATATGGATATAGATTGGATGGGTAGTTGCGGCTTGAGCTAGTCTCGCTGGAACCTGATCCTTATGGACATGAAAAGTCAGGGTGAGGCACAGTTTTGAGTTGGTCTCGCTGGCCTCCGCACTTAGATTTAAGTTAAAGTCCAACTTGAGTTGAGCTCGCTAGCAGAATTTAGATTGAGAGAGCTGTATAGGGAATCGGCTCTCGTATTTATGTATGGATATGATATATTGGGTGTGTGAGTAGCTCTAAATTATTTTTTCATGTGAATATTGAGTGAATTATTTATTATATGTGTTGAATGTGCATTTTATGGTAGGATTGCACTAGTTGTATATAGTTATAGAAATTGTATTTGTAATCAAGGTCTAAACTCACTGAGTCGAACGCTCATTTATGTTCAATATATTTTTCCCAAGTTACAGGAGGAGCATTCTTTCTTACAGAGTCTAACTTGTATTTTTCTTCACAGATTGTGGTGATGTTAGTAGCTCTATTCTATTTAACTATTTATTTAATTATATATTTATTTTATTTTATTCTTAGAATTCCACTGTGACATTAATAAATTACGTGTTATTTGGATATGATAAATAATATTTAATGAATATAATGTGTTGGATATTAAGGTTAAGTTAGGCTACACATATTATTGTACTATGTTTGGGTTGAGTTAGACTCCCAAAATTGAAATATAATATTTTACATTATTTTATTTTTGTGTGTTGGGCCTTGACTTTGGGTCTAGTTATGGGTTAGTGAATAGTAAGGCTTACTACAATCTTTAGAGGTTTTAAGCCAACCCAAGATCTAGTGTCGGTCCTACCTATAGAATCGAGTCGTGACAGACACTTAAGAAATAAGTTAGTAGAAAATATTTTTTTGATCAAAGAAAAAATTAAGTAATTTTTAATGGAAACAACTTCCACTTTTAACAATTTTATTAAAATATTAAGATACTTATACATATATAAAATAAATGATATAGCATGACCCCAATACAGAACTAAAAGGTGAGTTATTCGAATCCTTGAGTTTGGAAAAGGACCGAGTATCTATGAGGATAAAGTTGTCGGTTAAGAGACAAAGTGTTCAAACAGGTCACAAAGTGTTCGGACAGGTCACAAGATATTCGGACAAAATAATTGCTCGGATAAAAAATAAGTGTTCGGTATAATTGGAAAAGTGTTTAAACAAAGATGAATGATCGAGATTGGTTACATGCTAAAAGTATGTCCTATATTTTTCACAGAGAATATAGGGCATATTAGGTGGCACCTCTATAAAATATAGAGGAAAATGAGTTGATATAAGCTAGTGAAATCCCAATTATAATGGAAAAGATACTATCATTCACTTTATAAATATGGCTCACAATAATACTCATGGTATGTTATTCCATTACTTTATTATTTTGTTGGTATTTTCTTTCTTTGTCATTTATTGGTTTGAAATGTGATATCCCTTACCCATCTACAGTGTAGCCGAGTAAAGAGTGCCACATTCGGTGTTGGAGCACCCTATCTTATCTTGTCTTGTCCATTGTTAATTTTATACTTTATAGAAAACATATGATAAATTTTTTTTTATCACAAATTATTTCTGTGGATACCCGGGCAGAGCCTCCTCTATTTTATTAGCATCTGGCGGTATCCACTATTCACCTGTTAAAAACAATTTCATATATATCTCATATATCTATATGTCATATCATATCATTCACAATTTTTCATGTAATTTCAAGAAAATAATAAAACTCATTCATATAAAAATTACATACAAAAGCTTTATTTACAACTCAAAATATAATTACAATTTATTTACATCACAAACTATAATTATATAACGTTCATATACAATGAACCAAAATACTAATCTATACATGGACTCTACCAAAATAAAATACAGACTGCTGAGGTAACTGTCTACAATCATATCTAATATACTCTCTGTATAAGCACTATGGTTGCGGCTGCTGAGTCTAGTCTCCAGTACCTACGCGATAGAAAAATCAACGCCCTAAGCGAATTGCTTAGTGGTGCATAATTTAAAATAAAAATAACTAAATAATTAAAAATAATAATTCTAGGTGGAATTTCATAACTTTAGGTCAATTGTATTTTTATTGCATTTTGGAAATAAATTAATTATTAGTATCTTATCTATTTATTTGTTTCATTCTCAGTCTTTTAAAATCATATCAGTGCCCAAGTAATCTATAATAGACTATAAGGATGGATACAAGAGAGTATACTGATTAGACAGTCATATGTCTGCCCTGTATATAACTGTCATGTCAAACACGAGGCCAGCGGGCAGACTATCAAAGCCAGAAATGAAATTAGGCACAATGGCCAACGGGCAGGCATATAACCTGTAGAATAACCATATCAGACATATTTTGTCAATCAATGATTATTCATGTATGTAGTACTACTATCTGTAGTCCCTAATTGGTATACCAATCGATCAAACTATATATATTTAAGCCTAGGTTTACTTTGGGCAAGTAAGAATTATTAATTATTTAACAGAATTTTCATGTCAATGTACTGTGGGAAGGTAGATCCCACATACCTATTTCATGTAATTTAGAATGTAATGACTCATTAGGGATAAGTCCCTACCAAAATATAATTTATTTCAAGAACCTTTCTTTAGGTTCAGTTTTAGTGTCTTGATTTTACATATCAAATTGACCAATTTATGACCATTGTTTGGCCACACTTCCTTCATGAAAGTTGTTTTTCTATGTCTTGTCTTTATTCCTTTTTGAATCATGTCATTTGAATTTATAGAACTCAAGTTATAGTTAAATAACCATAACTAGTTCAGTTGCAAATTCTGGTTCCTTATCTAGGTAGTTTTGGTATCATACATTGCCAATTAATTTGGAAAGGTTGTAGCAACATTTAGGCCTAGTGTTCTTCATAGGATTTTGTCATGACCCAACCTATGGGCCGGACCGGCACTAGGACCTGGGCCAGCCTAAAGCCTCCGAGGCCCGTAGTAAGCCTAACTATTCCTTAACCCAACTTTAAGGCCCATCTGGGCCCAATTTCAATAATTCAACCGAACAGAGTCCGGCCATAAAGTGGACCTTTCAACGGGGAGTTTTCGACTTACCCGACCTGTAAACACAATATATAATCAATTGGGGAGCTCAGCTCACCCTCCACATACTCAAATATCATAATAATAAATGGGAGCTCAGCTCCCTCATCCAGTCCAATAAACATGCATATAATAATAAGTTTACAGGCCCAATATGACAATTATATTACAGTCCCCAAAATTAATAAATATTTCTAACACATGCAGAAATTCTAGGAGTTAACAGAATTACACAAACATTAATAAACACCTGCGAAGGAGAAAAGTAAGTTAACCACAACAAAAATCCTCCTGTAGCCTGAAAAATGATGAACAGAAGTGAGCGTTCGACTAAGAGAGTAAACTATCAATTTTAACCATAATCTCTATAACTATCTAAAGCTAATGCACCCTATAGAGTGAAATGCAATATCAGTAATATTTTCATATCATAACAGCAAAAAGGTAATTTGGAGCACTCACACACCCAGTAATGTCAAATCATAAATATATGGGAGCTGATTCCCTATACAGCTCTCTTTAATCCAACCTGTGCCAGCGAAGAACTCAAGCCGGACTTTCGCTTAATAAACCAAATCGGGGTCCCAGCGAAGAACTCAAGCCGTGTCTACCCCGAAGGACCGAGTCCCAGCGAAAATCTCAAGCTATGTCTACCCGTCCTATCCATAGCCAACACCACATCACACGCACGCCAACGCACGCACACTGCTCCAAATTACCACAACAACATCCATGGCACTTTAACAGTTGTGAATGCAACATAAAACGTGTCTAGAGTTTAACTACATAGATATATAAATATAAGTGATGCATGAGCACGCTTGAACATATAATAATATCGAAATTACAATTAAAATTAATATTTTACTCACAGACTTGACAGCAGTCACTGTGGCAGTTGGGCGGAGGAAGAAGATTGTCCCGGCTCACCTGATAATTTTATTACAATCATTTAATAAATTTAACTCAATACAAACTAAGAAAAAGACCAAAGACGTCCTAAGTCGTGCCGAAAATCCGGCAGAGTCTCTCCTATACCTAGGACCTACCCAACCTGCAAATGAGTTTAAGACACACTTTTATATCCACCAACCATACACCCACAATGCAATCATATCACACAGTCCCTCCTGGGCCCATCCAAACAGTCATCAATCATAATATGTAAAATTACAGTTCAGTCCTTATAATTGACCTTTTTTGCAAAAACTACCCAAATAAACTCTAAAAATTCTAAAACTTTGCCCCGCGGTCCTTAGCAATATTACTAGGCTAATGCAAAAAGAATCATAATTTTCTAAGCTGCCATGAATATTTTATAAATTTTTAATCCCATTTAAGCACTAGAAAATTACGAAAAAGCAAGGTTTGGGTTTACCTATGCCGATTCCAATCTCGGGAACGCGCTCGGGGCGTCTGACAATGGTGGGGTAGTCAAAATCTCGATCCAATTCCAAGAATTTTTCGGTAGCCGGTCTATCTGGCCGAAAATTCACAGACCCAGATAACTATCGAATTTCCGTGAATTGAAGGTACCTACACGAAGCCCACAACACAGGGGTTAGTATAAAATTTTTACAGAATTTTCTAAGCTCATTTAATGCTCGAAAAAACACTGCGAAGTTTCGTGGGACTTACCGAAAAACGGTATCGAAAAATTTCGAAATTTATATTGTCGTGAAGCTCTCGACGAGTGGAGTGCTCTGGTACTCTCGGTTTCCTCGTGGGGTTCATGGTTTGCGAGAAATCTAGCCCAAAAATCGAAATGGGCTAAAACTTCCCGGATAAAAATTAGACAAACTGCTCGATGGATTTTGGTGTTCTTGGTGTCTATGGAAAGCTCTCGAGATGTATATGGTGTTTGACACAAGACTCAGCCCAATTGGTGGCCGGATAGGCCAAATTTTGGTCGGGAAGCTGAAGCATCGTGCTCGCATAGGGGAGGAGTTCGCGCTCGTTTTTCGGCCACCTGGGACGACGGCCAGCCGTGGAGAGGCACTGGGGCAGCAAGCCGGCGAGGTGGGGAGGCTGGGAAGGCTGCGGCCCGACCTGGGGGTGAGGGAGGAGAGAGAAAACGGGAGAGAGAGGAGAAGAGGAAATGCGCGTGGGAAGAAAAAGAAGAAGAAGAAGAAGAAGAAGAAGCTGGCCCGATTCGGCCGGTCCGATCCGGTCGGATTCAATTCGGCCAGTTCGATTCAGAGTACCCGAAATTGAATTTTTACTCTGCCTTGGGACCAAAAACGAGGTCTAAAAATTCTGAAAAAAAATTTCAGAAAACTTAGAAAAATCCATAGAATCCAAATATATTTTTATTTTTGCCACGTGGTCTTTAAATTGATTTTTAAAAATCATCAAAGTTTTATATTTTCGAAAAATCAAACCCAATTTCTAAAATCCAAAAAATTTCAAATAATTTCCTAAAATTTTAATAAAGTTAAAACATTAATATTACTCACAAAATAATAAATTTAAAATTTGGAGTGTTACATTCTTCCTCCCTTACAGAAAATTCATCCTCGAATTTTTACACAAGATAGAATAAGGTACAGAATTATATATTGAATAAATAAGGGTACTTGCTACGCATGTCCCGCTCTGACTCCTAGATGCACTCTTCCACTGACTGGCTCCTTCACAAAACCTTAACCATAGGGATCTGTTTTGATCTTAGCTGCCTCACTTAGTAGTCCACTATGGCTATAGGTTGCTCCTCAAACGTCAAGTTTTCTTTCAGCTCTACTACATCCGGCTATAGCACATGAGAAGGATCAGGTATGTATTTCCTGAGCATGGAGATGTGAAGAACAGGATGAACATGAGAAAGGTTGGGTGGTAGCTCCAACCGATAGGCAACTGCTCCAACTCTATCAATAACCTTAAAAGGTCCAATATACCGAGGTGTCAACTTGCCCTTCTTTCCAAATCTCATGACTCCCTTCATCGAAGAAACCTTCAGGAATATGTAGTCGCCTACTGCAAACTCCACATCCCTCCATCTGGGGTCTGCATAACTTTTCTGCCTACTGAAAGCTGTTTTCAATCGTTCCCTGATTAAAAGAACTATCTCTGAAGTGTACTGCACTAGGTCTACATCATGCACCTTCGCTTCTCCCATTTCCGTCCAACACAAAGGAGACCTATACTTTCTTCCATATAGTGCCTCATAGGGTGCCATCCCTATGTTGGAATGGTAAATGTTGTTGTGGGCAAACTCTACCAAAGGTAGCTGATCATCCCATTGACCTCCAAAATCCAAAACACTCATGCAAAGCATGTCTTCCAGTGTCTGCATTGTCCTTTTGGACTGTCCGTCTGTCTGAGGGTGGAAAGCAGTACTAAAGTTCAACTGTGTGCCAAGTGCCTCCTGCAACTTTCTCCAAAATCGAGAAGTGAACTGGGGCCCTCTATCAGATATTATGGAAGCAGAAACTCCATGCAATTTGACTATTTCTCGAATGTAGAGCCGGGGGTACTGTGCAACAGAATATGTAGTCTTCACAGGTAAGAAGTGAGCTGATTTATTCAGGCGATCTACAATTACCCATATTGAATCATATCCTCGCGTGGTACGAGGCAACCCAATCACAAAATCCATAGTAATCATCTCCCACTTCCATTCTGGGATAGGGAGCTCTTGCAGCTTTTCTGACGGTCTCTGGTGTTCAAACTTCACCTTCTGACAAGTCAAGCACTTGGACACAAAGTCTGCTATGTCTCTCTTTATGCCATTCCACCAATAGCTATCTTTCACATCATGGTACATCTTGGTGGAGCCTGGGTGGACATTGTACAGTGTATAGTGTGCCTCTTGCATGATTTCATTTCTGAGATTGTCCACATTGGGCACACATATCCTAGAACCTTGCACTAGGACGCCATCATTGTCAAATCCAAATTCACCACCTTCACCCTGCTATACTCTTTCTATGATCTTCATCAATTGTTGGTCTCTGTGCTGGGAAACTCTGACTCTATCTCGCATGTCTGGTCTCACTAAAAAATGAGCCAACAATAACCCCTCATCTAAAAGATCTAGGATTAGACCTTGATCCATCAACTCATGTGCTTCCTGAATTAACGGTCTCTTCTCCGCTGATAGGTGCGCCAAGCTGCCAGGAGATTTTCTGCTCAAAGCATCTGCTACTACATTGGCCTTCCCAGGGTGGTACTGGATGGTGCAATCATAATCCTTCAGAAGTCCATCCATCTCCTCTGTCTCAAGTTTAAATCCCTCTGTTGGAAGATGTACTTCAAACTCTTGTGGTCGGTGTATATCTCGCACACTTCACCATACAGGTAGTGTCTCCAGATTTTTAGTGCAAAGACCATAACCGCCATTTCTAAATCATGGGTGGGGTAATTCTGTTCATGCCTCTCCAGTTGCCTTGTAGCATAAGCCACTACTTTTCCATTTTGCATCAAAACACACCCTAAGCCAACTCTGGAGGTGTCACAGTACACGGTATATCCTTCACCACTCATCGATAGTGTCAACATTGGGGTGGTGGTTAGACACTCCTTAAGCTTCTGGAAACTCTCCTCACAGTCATCTGTCCAAATGAATGGAACATTCTTCCAAGTTAACTTAGTTAGGGGAGCCGTTATCCTAGAAAATTCTTGCACAAAACGCCTATAGTAGCCAGCTAGACCTAGAAAACTTCGCACTTCAGTGACTGTTGTAGGCCTAAGCCAATCAGTTACAGCTTTAATTTTCTTGGGATCTACTTGAATGCCTTCACTAGAAACCACGTGTCCCAAGAATGAGATGCTTTCTAGCCAAAATTCACATTTTAAAAATTTGGGATATAGCTGGTGCTCCCTCAAAGTCTGCAATACCATCCTCAAGTGCCACACGCGTTCTTCCTCGGTCCGAGATATACCAAAATGTCATCTATGAATACGATGATAAAACGGTCCAGGAATGGCCTAAACACCCTGTTTATTAAGTCCATGAAGGCTGCTGATACATTAGTGAGTCCAAAAGACATCACCAAGAACTCATAATGACCATATCTTGTCCTAAATGTTGTTTTGGACACATCCTCATTCCTGATTCTCAACTGATGGTAACCTGATCACAGGTCTATCTTGGAAAAGAATCTAGCCCCTTGGAGCTGATCAAATAGATCATCAATCCGAGGAATTAGATACTTGTTCTTCATAGTCACCTTGTTCAACTGTCTATAGTCAATACACAACCTCAAGGACCCATCTTTCTTTCTCACAAATAGAACAGGAGCGCCCCAGGGTGAAGTGCTCGGACGTATAAAACCCTTGTCCAAAAGCTCATGTAGTTGCTCCTTTAGCTCTTCCAATTCTGCTGGTGCCATCCTATAAGGTGGCATTGATATGGGGTTTGTACCCAGCACAAAATCAATGCAGAACTCTATTTTCATTCCTAGTGGCAACCCTGGAAGCTCTTCAGGAAAGACATCCATGAATTCTCTGACAACAGGAACATTTTCCATGTTGACATCTTCTACAGATGTATCTCTTACCAATGCCAAATACCCTTGACATCCACGCCTCAACATTTTTCTAGCATTAATTACTGACACCAAATTATATGGAGCCACGCTCCTGTCACCATCAAAGCTAAATTCTTCCACACCAGGTATATGGAAATACACATTTTTGTTGTTACAGTCTAAAGTGGCATAATGAGTTGCCAACCAATCCATCCCCAAAATTACATCGAAATCTATTACTGGTAGAGGAACTGAGTCTGTTGGGAGGATCTTTCCGTCCACTATTACTGGGCTATCCAGAAAAACCATGTCTACATCTATGTTGTCATTAAGTGGGGTAGCTACAGACAAAGGGTATTCTAAAGTTATAGGGTTTCTACCCAATCTCATGGCAAACATAGGGGAGACAAATGAGTGCGTAGCACCTGGATCTATCAAAACACGAGTCTTATAGGAACAGACTAGAAGAATACCTGCCACAATTGCATTGGAAGCCTGAGCATTCTGGTGGGTCATGGTGAAAACCCGAACTTGACCCCTACCCTACGTTGCAGAACCCTGATACTGACTTCTGCCCCCTGATCTGCCTCCAAATCCATGTCCCCCTTGTCCTCGGCCCTATTGGCCACTGAACTGACTGCCTGCCATGTTGGAAGCACCAGGATACAACTGACGAGGAACATTTGAAACAGAACATTGTGACCCCATCTGTGGCTCGCTAAACACGAGGCATTCCCTGGCAAAGTGACCTTGTTGGCCACATCTGAAGCATACTTCTGAACCCATCATACAAGGTCCTGAATGTCCTCTTCCACACTGTGCACAAGGTGCAAAGGAGGATCCTGAACCAGACCTAGAACTGATGTATCCCGAACTATGACCACTGCTGGATCCATACCCTAGTTTAAATCTTCGAGATTTATGTCTAAAACTACTCTTCTTGTTCCTACTTCTTCCTTTGTAATTACTCTGGCCTCCGCTATCCGGAGCACCCATGTGGGGAACACCTGAAGAACCCTCTGCTCTATTTTTCTTTGCCCTTCCGCTGTCATCCACAGTATAGCTAATCTCAATCTGTCTGGCTCGATCAACCACCACATCAAAAGACTGATCAGACATCATGGCCAGGTTTGCATACCTCCTGTCAAGCCCCTTTAGGAATCTCTTCACCTTCATAGTTTCTGTAGCTATGCTGTAGGGGCATACCTACTCAATTCCAGAAATTCTGTAGCATATTCATCTACAGACCTGCCATTCTGCCTTAAGGCCTCAAAGGCCCATTGCTTTTGATCTCTGAAACTCTCTGGTACAAACTGGTTGATAAACAATTCTACAAACTGGGTCCAAGACAAACCTTCCACCCGAGGTAATATGTAGTCATTCATCCATTGTCTAGGCATAGGCCCCATGACATGTTGCATACACTCTATAAGTCTTCTATCAGTCAACTGTAACTCTATTCCTGCCTGTTTGCAAGAATCCAAGAACCGATATGCATTGTCTGACACATCATAAGTACCAGGCACCAACTTCTTGAAATTGATTATCTGTTTGTAAGGTTCCCCTCTTGGTGCGGTGGACTGCTGCTGCTGTGGAGGGTGAACCATATACTGTGCCATCATATCGATGGTTCTCTGCAACCCAGCTAGAGTAGCTGCCATTGAGTCCATGGGACCCTGTGCCATAAAATACTATTCCTGAACTGGTGGTGGCTGCTCCTCTACTTGAGCAGCTCTAGGCCTCCTACCCCGCCTCCTCGGGGCAGGCGCCTCATCCTGTGCTGATACCTCGTCAGGCACATCTGGTTCTGGTGTAATGGCAGCTCTCCTACTTCTACGCGTTTTCCTGAAATTCAGCAGCATTAGCCCACAATGTTCAAAACAGGATGTTACATAGCTCTATAGACTCATATTTATACATAATTATATGAAGCAGAAACTAGAAGCAAAGATGACAATGCAAGACGAATGTGGACCCTATTTTCCACATGTGACTCCTATTAGACTCCTGCCAACACTTTAGACAATTTTTCCCTATGAATCTGGAGCCTAAGCTCTGATAATACATTTGTCACGACCCAACCTATGGGCCAGACCGGCACTAGAACCTGGGCCAGCCTAAAGCCCTCGAGGCCCGTAGTCAGCCTAACTATTCCTTAACCCAATTCTAAGGCCCATTTGGGCCTAATTTCAATAATTTAACCGGACAGAGTTCAGCCATAAAGTGGACCTTTCAACGGGAAGTTTTTGACTCACCCGACCTATAAACGCAATATATAATCAATTGGGGAGCTCAGCTCACCCTCCACATACTCAAATGTCATAATAATAAATGGGAGCTCAGCTCCCTCATCCAGTCCAACAAACATGCATATAATAATAAGTTTACAGGCTCAACATGACAATTATATTACAGTCCCCAAAATTAATAAATATTTCTAACACATGCAGAAATTCTATGAGTTAACAAAATTACACAAACATTAATAAACACCTGCGAAGGAGAAAAGCAGGTTAACCATAACAAAAATCCTCCTGTAGCCTAAAAAATAATGAACAGGAGTGAGCGTTCGACTCAGAGAGTAAAATATCAATTTTAACCATAATCTCTATAACTATCTAAAGCTAATGCACCCTGTAGAGTGAAATGCAACATTAGTAATATTTTCACATCATAACAGCAAAAAGGTAATTTAGAGCACTCACACACCCAGTAATGTCAAATCATAAATATATGGGAGTTGATCCCCCTATACAGCTAATCAAACCTGTGCCAGCAAAGAACTCAAGTCGGACTTTCGCTTAATAAACCAAATCGGGTTCCCAGTGAAGAACTCAAGCCGTGTCTACCCCGAAGGACCGGGTCCTAGCAAAGATCTCAAGCCATGTCTACCCGTCCTATCCATAGCTAACACCACATCACACGCAAGCCAACGCACGCACTCTGCTCCAAATTATCACAACAACATCCATGGCACTTTAACAGTTGTGAATGCAACATAAAATATGCCTAGAGTTTAACTACATAGATATATACATATAAGTAATGCATGGGCATACTTGAACATATAATAATATCAAAATTACAATTAAAATTAATATTTTACTCACAGACTTGACAGCAGTCACTGTGGCGGTTGGGTAGAGAAAGAAGGCTGTCCCGGCTTACCTGACAATTTTATTATAATCATTTAATAAATTTGACTCAATACAAACTAAGAAAAATACCAAAGACGTCATAAGTCGTGCCGAAAATCCGACAGAGTCTCCCCTATACCTAGGACCTACCCAACCTGCAAATGGGTTTAAAACACACTTCTATATCCACCAACCATACACCCACAATGCAATCATATCACATAGCCCCTCCTGGGCCCATCCAAACAGTCATCAATCACAATATGTAAAATTACAGTTTAGTCCTTATAATTGACCCTTTTTGCAAAAACTATCCAAATAAACTCTAAAAATTCTAAAACTTTGCCCTGAGGTCCTTAGCAATATTACTAGGCTAATACAAAAAAAATCATAATTTTCTGAGCTACCACGAATATTTTATAAATTTTTAATCCCATTTAAGCACTAGAAAATTACGAAAAAGCAAGGTTCGGGTTCACCTATGCCGATTCCGATCTCTAGAACGCGCTCAGGGCATCTGACAACGGTGGGGTAGCCAAAATCTTGATCCAATTCCAAGAATTTTTCGGTAGCCGGTCTGTCTGGCTGGAAATTCACAGACCCGAACAACTATCGAATTTCCGCGAATTGAAGGTACCTACACGAAGCCCACAACACGGGGATTAGTATAAAATTTTTACGAAATTTTCTAAACTCATTTAATGCTCGAAAAAATACTGCGAAGTTTCACGGGACCCATCGAAAAATGTGTCAAAAAATTTCAAAATTTATATTGCCACGAAGCTCTCGACGAGTGGAGTGCTCTGGTACTCTCGGTTTCCTCGTGGGGTTCATGGTTTGCGAGAAATCTAGCCCAAAAATCGAAATGGGTTAAAACTTCCCGGATAAAAATTAGACAAACCGCTCGATGGATTTTGGTATCTATGGAAAGCACTAGAGGTGTAGATGGTGTTTGACACAAGTCCCGGCCCAATTAGTGGCCGGATCGGCCGGATTTCAGCTGGGAAGCTGAAGCGTCTCGCGTGCGCAGGGGAGGAGTTCGCGCTAGTTTTCCGACCACCTGGGACGACGACCGGCCATGGGTAGGCACTGGAGCGACACGCCGGCGAGGTGGGGAGGCGGCGGCACGACCTCGGGCTGAGGGAGGAGAGAGAAAATGGGAGAGAGAGGAGAAGAGGAAATGCGAGCAGGAAGAAAAAGAAGAAGAAGAAGGAGCTGGCCTGATTCGGCCGGTCCAATCGGGTCCGGTTCGATTCAGGGTACCCAAAATTGAATTTTTACTCTGCCTTGCTACCAAAAATGAGGTCCAAAAATTTCGAAAAAAAAATTCAGAAAACTCAGAAAAATCCATATAATCCAAATATATTTTTAGTTTTGCCACGTGGTCTTTAAATTGATTTTTAAAAATCATCAAAGTTTTATATTTTCAGAAAATCAAACCCGATTTCTAAAATCCGAAAAATTTCAAATAATTTCCTAAATTTTAAATAAAATTAAAACATTAATATTACTCACAAAATAATAAATTTAAAAATTTGGGTCTAGCTAGCTACTATAGGCGTTTTGTGCAAGATTTCTCCAGGATAGTGGCTCCCCTAACTAAGTTGACCAGGAAGAATGTTCCATTCATTTGGACAGATGACTGTGAGAAGAGCTTCCAGAAGCTTAAGGAGTGTCTAACCACCGCCCCTGTGTTGACACTACCTATGAGTGGTGAAGGATACACTGTGTATTATGACGCCTCCAGAGTTGGCCTAGGGTGTGTTTTGATGCAAAATGGAAAAGTAGTGGCTTATGCTTCAAGGCAGTTGAAGAGGCATGAGCAGAACTACCCCACCCATGATTTGGAAATGGCGGCTGTAATCTTTGCACTAAAAATCTGGAGACACTACCTGTATGGTGAAGTGTGCGAGATATACACCGACCACAAGAGTTTGAAGTACATCTTCCAACAGAGAGATTTAAACTTGAGACAGAGGAGATGGATGGAGCTTCTGAAAGACTATGATTGCACCATCCAGTACCACCCTGGGAAGGCCAATGTAGTAGCAGATGCTTTGAGCAAAAAATCTTCTGGTAGCTTGGCGCACATTTCAGCAGATAAGAGACCGTTGATTCAGGAGGTACATGAGTTGATGGATCAAGGTTTAATCCTAAATCTTTCAGATGAGGGGGTATTGTTGGCTCATTTTTCAGTGAGGCCAGACTTGAGGGACAGAGTTAGAGTTTCCCAGCACAGAGACCAACAATTGATGAAGATCATAGAAAAAGTACAGCAAGGTGAAGGTGGTGAGTTTGGATTTGCCAATGATGGCGCCCTAGTGTAGGGTTCTAGGATATGTGTGCCCGATGTGGACAACCTCAGGAATAAAATCATGCGAGAGGCACACTATACACTGTACAATGTCCACCCAGGCTCCACCAAGATGTACCATGATGTGAAAGATAGTTATTGGTGGAATGGCATGAAGAGAGACATAGCAGACTTTGTGTCCAAGTGCTTGAGTTGTCAGAAGGTGAAGTTTGAACACCAGAGACCGTCGGGGAAGCTGCAAGAGCTCCCTATCCCAGAATGGAAGTGGGAAATGATCACTATGGATTTTGTGACTGGGTTGCCTCGTACCACGCGAGGATATGACTCGATATGGGTAATTGTAGATCGTCTAACCAAATCAGCTCACTTCTTGCCTGTAAAGACTACATACTCTGTGGCACAATACGCCCGACTCTACATTCGAGAAATAGTCAGATTGCATGGAGTTCCAGCTTCCATAATATCTGACAGAGGGCCCCAGTTCACTTCTCGATTTTGGAGAAAGTTACAGGAGGCACTTGGCACACAATTGAACTTTAGTACGGCTTTCCACCCTCGCAGCACAGACAGTCCGAAAGGACAATCCAAACACTGGAAGACATGCTTCGCATGAGTGTCTTGGATTTTGGAGGTCAATGGGATGAGCAGCTAGCTTTGGTGGAGTTTGCCTACAACAACAGTTACCATTCCAGCATAGGGATGGCACCCTATGAGGTACTATATGGAAGAAAGTGTAGGTCTCCTCTGTGTTGGACAGAAATGGGGGAAGCGAAGGTGCATGATGTAGACCTAGTGCAGTACACTTCAGAGGTAGTTCCTTTAATCGAGGAACGATCAAAACTTTCGATGGCGAAGAGTTATGCACCCAGGCAGAGGATGTGGAGTTTGCGATGGCGACTATGTATTCCTGAAGGTTTCTCCAATGAAGGGAGTCATGAGATTTGGAAAGAAGGGCAAGTTGGCGCCTCGGTATATCGGACCTTTTGAGGTTACTGATAGAGTTGGAGCAGTTGCCTACCGGTTGGAGCTACCACCCAACCTTTCTCACATTCATCACGTGTTTCACGTCTCCATGCTCGGGAAATACATTCCAGATCCTTCTCATGTGCTACAGCTGGATGTAATAGAGCTAAAAGAGAACTTGACGTTTGAGGAGCAACCTGTAGCCATAGTGGACTACCAAGTGAGACAGCTGAGATCAAAACAGATCCCTATGGTTAAGGTTTTGTGGAGGAGTCAGTCAGTGGAAGAGTGCACCTGGGAGTCAGAACGGGACATGCGTAGCAAGTACCCTTATTTGTTCAATGTATAATCATGTGCTTTATTCTACCTTGTGTAAAATTCGAGGACGAATTTTCTGTAAGGAGGGAAGAATGTAACACCCCAAAATTTTAAATTTTATTTTTTTTATGAGCATTATTGGTATTTTTATTTTATTTAAATTTTAGGAATTTTTTGAGATTTTTCGGATTTTAAAAATCGGGTTCGATTTTTCGAAAATATAAACTTTGATGATTTTTAAAAATTAATTTAAAGACCTCGTGGCAAAACTAAAAATATATTTGGAATCTACAAATTTTTCTGAGTTTTTTGGAATTTTTTCGAAAATTTTGGACCTCGTTTTCAGTCCCGAGGTAGAGTAAAAATTTAAAATTTTGTATCCTGAATCGAACCGGCCGAATCGAACCGGACCGGATCTGACCGGTCGAATCGGACCGGCCTTTTTCTTTTTCTTCTTCCCTTCCCCGCGCGCGTCGACCTCTCTCCCTTCTCTCTCTCTTTTCTCTCTCCTCCCTCCTCCCCTTGCCGCGCCGCCGCCTCCCCTGCCTTCCCACCTCGCCGGGGCCTCACCTCGGTCCTCCCCCACGGCCGGCCGCCGCCTGGAACGCCGGAAAACGGCCTCTGAAGGGACGCGCAGTGCACGCGCGACGCTTGGACTTCCCGACCAAAATCCGGCCGATCCGGCCACCAATTGGACCGGGTCTTGTGTCTAAAATTATCTACTCGGCGAGAGCTTTCCATAGACACCAAGAACGCCGAAATCCATTGAGCGGTTTGTCCAATTTTTGCCCGGGAAGTTTTAGCCCATTTTGACTTTCGGGCTAGATTTCTCGCAAACCGTGAATCCCACGAGAAAACCGAGAGTACCAGAGCGCTCCATTCGTCGAGAGCTTCGCGGCGACATAAATTTCAAATTTTTCTGACACCATTTTTCGGTGGGTCCCACTGAACTTCGCAGTGTTTTTCCGAGCATTAAATGAGCTTAGAAAATTCTAAAAAATTTATGTACTAACCCCCGTGTTGTGGGATTTGTGTAGGTATCCTCAATTCGCCGAAATTCGACAGTTGTCTGGGTCTGTGAATTTCCGGCCAGACAGACCCGTTATCGGAAAAGTCTCCGAATTGGATCGAGGTTTTGGCTACCCCCCCATTGTCAGACGTTCCGAGCGCGTTCCCAAAGTCGAAATCGGCAAAGGTAAACCCAAACCTTGCTTTTTCGTAATTTTATAGTGCTTAAATAGGATTAAAAATCCATAAAATATTCGTGGTAGCTTAGAAAATTATGATTCTTTTTGCAATAGCCTAGTAATATTGCTAAGGACCGCGGGGTAAATTTTTAGAATTTTTAGAGCTTGTTTGGGTAGTTTTTGCAAGAATGATCAATTATAAGGACTAAATTAAAATTTTACATATTGTGATGGATGACTGAGTTGATGGGCCCAGGAGGGGCTGTGTGATGTGATTGAATGGTAGATATATGAGTTGCGAATATAGAAGTGTGTTTTGAGCCCTTTTGCAGGTTGGGTAGGTCCTAGTGCCGGTCCGGCCCATAGGTTGGGTCGTGACAGGACAGTTTTGGTAATGGACAATTTTCGTGACCCAACTTAGGCAAGCAATTTGGTTGGGTTAATGGCATTTCTGGGCTTTGCGTTCTCCACAAAAGTTATAGCCTTATGTCTAATCTTTCCAATGGTATAAATTTTATGTCATTTGGATCTGTCTGGAGTGAGTTATGACCAAATGAATGTACACTGTTCATTTGGTCATTTTCTGAGTTCACTATTTGGTAATCTAGATTAGGGCAGAATTTAAGTAACTTTTTTGACAGAATTTGGGCATGGTTTCTTCATAAAAAATGGTACATTTTAGGTTTAGTTTTACCTCCAATTGGCCTCATGCTAATTGGAGCCACAAATTCGATTATAGCTCAAAACATTCACGGATTTCAACAATTCTCAACCTACAAAAAAGAACATTCTCAAATTTTCAATTTCCTCCAAATCTCTTACTTCAAATAGCATACATGGCACTTCTAAATATCATCAATCATCTCAATACAATCAATTTCCAGCAATTTATACAAGTCTTCAATAATCAATTCAAAACCCTAATTCAAATGGTCAAAGTCAACAATATACACATGAAAACAATTTGCTAGTACATGTAACTTCAACTATCAACATATAATTCACTTCCACTTATCCATCAACACCATTAATCACCATTTAAATTCATAAAATTATCAATCTCCTAAGTTCCTCAAGGCTACCGAATTGAACAATTACACTAAGTCTTCAATAATTGTTCAAACCCTAATTCAAATTGTCAACCTCAAACATATACAAGCAATTAAATTCTAATACTTATAATCACTTTAATCAACATCACTTATCACCATTATAAGTAGAAATTCATCAAACTCTCAAGGGAAACTAAGGCTTCCGAAATGGGGGTTCACAATTACTCATCATTTTCATTCAAATTTCTCATCATATCAACTCATTTCAATATTTAACTAAGGAAGGAAGAGAAATTATGCACTAACCTTGTTTCAAGAATTTCCCAAGCTTGTAAAACTTCAAAACTTCTCCTTATTTTTGCTGCATATATACTTCCCAAGGTGTAAAGACTAACTTTAATGAAGTGGACTTGTGATTTCATGTGGAAAATGGGAGAGATTTGAGGCTTGCATGAAGAAAACTCCATAGAAGAAGAAATGAAGGAATTCGGCCATTTGAGAGAGATTGAAGAAGATGATGAAGTGAGTGGAGGATTTGTCTTCTAATGCTATTTATATACCCCACTAAGTATTTAAATATTAATTATAATAATTAAACTTTCATAATTTTAATTATACCCCATCGTTTTTCTTTAATTACATTACACATATAATTTCTTATTTTCATGAAATTTTTAAAATTATAATGTCACTTATTTTAATGGACATTTAGGTCAAAAATCAACTTTGGGTGCCAAATGATCAAAATGCCCCTCTTCGGGTTATAGTCGGACTTTTTCAGTAATACCGATTAAATCCCTGATCCGACGGTTCCTTTAATTTTTATTTTCATCTGTACCGATTAACCAAATTTTTTTGACATTTTTAATGTCATTTGTACCTCAGTAAACCTTTAATTACGTCCCAGAAATTATTTCCTAGGGTTCCTCGCAGGTCTAAGATCGTCAACTGCCTACGCAGTAACTTCCCGATACGATCACTCATCGCTGCGGTTCCAGCTCATTTAACCTAATTGCATTTCATGTCTTTTATTTTTCCTTAATTTTTCTTGTATTTTCTTATTATTTATTCCATCATTTTATATTTGCTCACTAACATTTAAGTGTAGTTCCAGACATCCTAGCTGTCTGGACAGACATTAGTCGTCGAAACAGTAAAATGTATAGACTAACTACGATGAGGGTGTTACATGAGTGTTAAAGTGGCCTTACCTAAGCCACTGACCTCACCTTTTCCTCTTATTATATGTAGTACTCTAATCATTCATTGACTCGGGTATCTCAAACAATATCAATAAACATATATAATTAATTTAATATTATAATTAAATAATAAAAAATATTTTTATGAAAAATACGTACAAGAGCCTATATAAAAAAAATTATAATAATAAATCTAGATAACAGCAGACTGAATATATGTATATGTAATTTTAAATTTAAATATAATTATTATTAAATATAAAAATATCTATATATTGAAAAATTAAATGGAGTTTTCATAGCATACCTATAATTAAAATTTGATCATTATTACTTGAATAATGCAACTCAGTTTTCCTGTGATGGATAAGATGCTATTTTTCCAGATTGTGCAAAGAGAGAATCAAATGCTGACTAAATAATAATAAAGAAAAACCAAATAAATTAAAACATAAAATAGATATAAAATGAATAAGTGATTGATGTGGCAGTCAACGAATACCAAACTAATAAAATATTATAATAATAATAATTAGATAATTAGGTGTTCTTCAGATGACATCACCATTGAACAAGCATCATGACGATACACTGATAAAATGGGAAGAATCATGTATAAAGTTGGGTAGAACTCCACTTCCTAAATTAAGCACTCTATTAAAGATCAAAATATTCTTCAAAAAATAGAAAAATACCCATCAACCTATTCCATAGTCTATTAAAAATTTTAATTTATTCTAAAAAACATTAATTTAAGGATTAGTTGTAAAAAAAAAAAACCTTGAATTTTATTAATTTTTATAATTAAATCCTAAACTTTTAGTAAGTATCAGTTAAACCCTCATATTTGATTAATGTATTAAATTATCAATGTATCAAATTACCTAACTGTCAGTAAACAATTAATATATCTAACAAAAATTTTACGTCAGCTATTATATCATCACTAGAGAAGCCACATAAAAAACTCTAAAATTAAGGTTAGTGGTCAAAAAAACTATGAAGTTCGCTAATTTTGTAATTAAAACTTTAAAGTTCATATAATTATCAATTAAACACTTATATTTAATTAATGTCTTAAATTATTCTAACTGTAAATAAACCATTATGTAAATTTTATGGTTTAATTGCAAAAATTAACAAATTTCATAATTTTTTAGTAATTAACTCTAATTTGATATTATTGATGTGACTTTATCCAGTGATGATATGCTAGCTGACGCGAAACTTTTAATAAGTATACTAATGATTTTTTACACAATAGAGTCAATTTAAGACATCAATAAATGTAAAAGTTTAATTGTCAATCATACAAACTTTAAAGTTTAATTGAAAAAATGGTCAAATTTTAGAATTTTTTAGCAATAAACTCTTACTGTAATGCTATATTTAAATACCAAAATTTTAAATAAGAAATTATATTATAAATTTTTATACTGAATAGCAGCAACCCTTAATGAATTTTTTTTTTTAGTCCTATAATATTCTTCAAGGCAAAATTAAGAGTTCAAATATGTTTTTTACTTTTTTTTTTTTTAAGAAGGAAAATGAGGATTATATCTTGGACTTGACTAGGTGTATAAAAATATGTGTGTAAAAATATATAAATGAGGGTAATTCAGTAAATTTTAAATACTTTTTTTTTAGTTCTTTATGAAATTTTCATATTTGAATTTCAAAATTTATAATTTATCTCTCTTCTACTACTGACCATCTAATTAAATACCACAAACTCTCTAACCTATCATGTTCCATTAATTATTCAACCAATAAGAGACCATCTCACCATTTATTTAACCCATCAGAACTTACTGTTCCTTTAACCTATCAGAGTCCATCATTACTCTAACTAATAATGACACATCTCAACCTCTAATTCCATAACTAATTATTAAGTAAGAGACTCCATACTCATTTGAAATATCTTATTCATGTATTCATTTTTTATTTTTTGAATTAAATTTATATTTTTCATCTCATACACTTTTCAAGTTATACAACAACGGGAGATGATCTAATTTTCGTAAGAGGGAGGAAAAAAGTAAAATGCTATGTTGTCACTAAAACCAAACCGAATAACTTGAAAAATTCAAAAATAAAAATTGAATCGAACCAAATTTCTACAAAATTAAATTGAATTTCTAAATTAAATATGTCAGATTGATTATTTTAGTCTGAATCGAATAATGCTTATCCTTAGGATATTTAATTTATTAATAATGATGTATTTGATCATAGTTGCTTAATTTATAATCTATTTGACTAATAGTTACTTAATTAATTGATTTGATTGTTAATAATTATTTGATTAGTTGATCTAATAAATTATGATATAATCTATCATAGTTACTTGATTTATGATCTAATTATTTCGGCAATTTGATTTTCACAAGAGAGACAAAGAAAAAGGTAAAATATTATGTTATCTCCAAAACTGAACCGTGTAAACCAAAAAATTCGAAAATAAAAATTGAACTGAACTAAATTTCTACAAAAAGCGAACCGAATTTCCAAATTAATTATGTTTGATCAATCAATTATTTCAGTCTCAACCAAATAATATTCACCCCTATCTAATTGATCATGGTTGATTTATGCACTAATTGAATATGATCTATTTGATTAATTGATAAAATACCTGATAATACTTGATCTAATTGTTAATAATTATTTGATTAATCGATCTCATTGATTATGATGTAATTGATCATATTTACTTGATTTATAATCTAATTGATTGTGATATACTTGATTAATTGATAAAATAACCGATAATACTTAATTATAATGTATTTGATTATAATTAATTGATTTGGATTTAATTGATTATGATCTACTTGATTAATTAATAAAATACCCGATAGTACTTTATTATAATCTAACTGATAATAGTTAATTGATTTAAAATTTAATTGACTGATCATTACTTGATTAATTGATCTAATTGATTATGGTGTAATTAATTATAATTACTTAATTTATAATCTAATTGATTAATAGTTACTTGATTAATTGATATAATTATTAATAGTTATTTGGTGAATTGATGTAGTTGATTATGATCTAATTTAGCATAGTTACTTGATTTATGATCTAATTGATTAAGCGGTCCGATTTTCACAATAGGGAGGAAAAAATGAAAAAAATATTATGTTATCTCTAAAATTAAATTGAATAAACAAAAAAATTCAAAATTAAAAATTGAACCGAACTGAATTTCAACAAAAATATAACCGAATTTCTAAATTGATTCGATTCGATTAGTCAGTTATTTCGATATGAACCAAACAATGCTCATATTTATCTAATTGATTAATTGATTATGATATAATTAATCACAATTACTTAATTTATGATCTAATTAATTGTGATCTACTTGATTAATTGATAAAATACCTGTTAATACTTTATTATGATTTAATTATTAATAGTTATTCGATTAATCGATCTAATTTATTATAGTTACTTGATTTATGATCTATTTGATTATGATCTACTTTATTAATTGATAAATTACTCGATAATACTTAATTATAATATAACTGATCATAATAAATTCATTTATGATCTAATTGATTACAATTTAATTAATTAATTGATAAAAAATTCGATGGTACATGATTATGATCTGATTGATCATAGTTACTTAATTTTGATTTAATTTATCATAGTTACTTAATTTGTGATTTAATTGATTAGGCAATCCAATTTTCACAAGAGGGGAAAAACGAAAAATATTATGTTGTCTTCAAAACTGAATCAAATATATCAAAAAATTCATAAATAAAATTTAAACCGGACTGAATTTTTACAAAAACTCAATCGAATTTCTGAATTAATTTGATTCAGTAGGTTATTTCGATTTGAATTGAATAATGCTCACCCTTATCTAATTGATTAATTGATTATAATGCAATTAATTATAATTATTTGATTTATTAGGTAATTGATTATGATATACTTTATTAATTGATAAATACTCAATAATACTTGATTATGACATAATTGATTATAGTTATTTGATGTATGATCTAATTAATTATAATATACTTGATTAATTGATAAAATAATAGATAATACTTGATTATAATGTAATTAATTATAATTAATTGATTTATGATCTACTTGATTAATTGATAAAATATCCAATTATACTTGATTATGATTTAATTGATTATAGTACTTAATTTATGATATACTTGATTAACTAATAAAATACTTAATAGTACTTAATTATGATCTAATTGATTATAGTTATTTGTTTAACATCTAATTGATTAATTGACCTAATTTTTAATAGTTATTTGATTAATTTATCCAATTGATTATGTTATAATTGAGTACAGGTACTTCATTTACTATGAATAGTTACTTAATTAATTGATCTAATTGTTAATAGTTACTTGATTAATTAATCTAATTGATCATAATTACTTAATTTATAATTTAATTAATTCATTGGTTATTCACCTGATTCAGATAGGTCAACTTCAGTTTACTAAATAAAAAGATTAAAGCTTGAACTAAACTAACTATTAGCCTAGTTCTCAATTAAATTAGTTTGACTAGTCTGATTTGATTAAATTCTAACATACTATATAAATTAATTGTGATTTATTAAATTTTTGATGTAGTTAGACATGATTAGTTAATTTTTGATGAGTTATAATTAGTTACGATATTAATGGGAGCTATTAATTGGTTGACATAATTGGTTAAGAGATTGATGATAGCTGATTGATCATAGAATAAGAGAATTATAATGAGTAGCATTTTAAAGAAAAATAATTTTAATAAAAAACTAAATTAATTTAGAATTTAAATAATTTAAAAATAAAATAAACATCTCATTTTATTTTTACATTTTTTGTAAAATTTTTTCCTTAAACCAAACATTTTCCTTATATCTTTAATGTATAGACAGATTAGATGAAGGGTTGTAATTGGTCTACGAATTTCTAGAAAAAGCAGAATGGCTCAAAAAGCCAAGTTGATAAAAAGCAAGAACCTTTAATAGTCAACATCATACACCGCACATAACATAATAATACATAGAGAGAGAGAGAGAGAGAGATTGATAAGAGTCAAAGAATGGCAGAGAGATTGATAAGAGTCAAACAATGGCGGATGCTGGGGATGGGTACGTGAATGAGTAAATAAGAAACCTGTGTTTTTTCCTTGTTTTGCACAAAGTCAAATCCAAATAAGTTTGGCTTCACGAGAGAGACTTTCTTTTCTCTTTATCTCCACGTTCGTCGAACGCCATCCATAATTCTCATGATCCATTGAACATAATTATTATACACCATATTACGAAATCATTCATTTATAATATTAAATTTTACTTAATTGTGATTAATCACTGTTGATCCTGAGCATTACGTCTAAATTTTTTAATTTATGATGCTTAGACTATATATTATGAGTAATTAAAATTATACCTCTATTAAGAATTTAAACTTTTAATACGTTAATAAGTGCTCGATCGTGTAAGTGATATCAAAATTAAAAGTCATAGATTTAAATCTTTAGTTGGTGTTGATAAATTATTAACACTGTATCTAAATAGCTTAGTGAATCAATATTTTATCAACACTTTTTCGTCCAATAACACAGATTGCTATATTAAAAGAGATTAAAATTACGCATCAATTTAAGTTTTTGATACGATAATAAGTATTCGATTCAGTCATCTTTACAATAATAAAGAGGAAAAATTATTCATCACTATATGGTGTATTCAACGTATTATCATATTTTTAAATTTATATATATATTTTGTATTTAATTATAATTAAAATTTAAATTAAAAATTAATTTATAAAATTAAAATTTATAAATTTATTAAATAATAATGAAATTTAATTTTTATTTATTAAACAAGATTGAAATATATAAAACTAGGCATGGGAATATATTAAATAAAAAGAAAAGGTGCAAGCAGGAATTGGCAGTTGTTAAATTTTGATTAATGTGGTAAAGTAGGGCCCTGCATCTGAACACAGTAGTAGACTTCACAAGCTGCCACCGTCACTTTCCCCATGCCGGCATTAATAAATAGAAGAAGTTGGGCAGGTATTGCAACTTCATCCTCCAATTCTTATGAGAATTGCCTAATGTTGACAATATATATATATATATATATATATATACAAAAGAAAATTTTAAATGTAATATTTTTTAAAATTTGATATGAGATAAATATTATATATAATTACTTTTATTTAATTTTAATTAAAATTCAAATATAAGATCTCAAAATTTTAAAACAATTTGAATGTATGAATTACATAAGCATATTTATCGAATCATATAAATTTTTATTATTCATTTTTCTTATTTTTTTAATGTGTAGCCATATGAATTTGTGGATTTTTTTGTGGACATTATGGTTATTAATAAGAATATTTTTTTTAATTTAAAATGGGGATTGGAAATTTTGACTCTAGATTGTTGGGAAGATACCATAGCCATTGGGTTATGCAATAATATTCATTTCTGGATATAATATATTTATATATACATAAGAGAGAAGTTGAATATTTAGGTAAATATTAACAGATTTTAAATTAATAGTAATTTGTGTTCACATAAAAATATAATAAAAAATGATTGTTAAATATAATAAATAATACAAAAAGCCGATTAGAGATAAATATAATGTAGTTGGTTTTCTTTTTTAAGATATATTGAGTCAGAAGTTTTAAATTTAAATCTTCTTATCTACCTGTTCTGATAATTAATAAAAAATAAAAAAAAATATATAAACAATGAACATTAGATATTATGAGATACACATCTTCTAAAAAGAAAAAGTAAAGTGACAACGTATTGAATAATAATAATATATTAAAATAATATAAATAATAAGCATTAAATTATAATAATAAAAAACTGAGTATTTCGCATACTATAGTCGATTTATTAGATCTCTTTTGAATTCAAAAGAAATAAAGAGATTATTTAACCATTAACATCTTATATTATACTCAAAGAATACAATAAATATAAATACAATCATCAACATTTTATATGCATGAGAATGTGAACATAAGATTAGTTTTCATATGAAAGACTTTTCCCTTTATAATTTTCTACTTTCTTTATAAATAAAAGCATAATCGAAGGCGTAGTCAACCATTTCTACCTTGTCCTTGGCGAAGCTGTAGGAAATAGAACTTTCCAAGAAACCAAATAAGCACAAAACA
Source organism: Hevea brasiliensis (assembly GCF_030052815.1). Lineage (NCBI taxonomy): Eukaryota > Viridiplantae > Streptophyta > Magnoliopsida > Malpighiales > Euphorbiaceae > Hevea > Hevea brasiliensis. The sequence continues at coordinate 96,668,929 of NC_079500.1, forward strand.
GCAAAAACCAGCCACCTGCCTCTGCCTGTATGCTCGTTCCTTGCTCTTAATAGTCTCTCTCTCTCTCTCTCTTCAATTTTTTTATTCAGTCAAAAGTGTGCAATTGGCCGTCATCATCGTGGGTGACAGCTAACTCTACCTATAAGGCCAGGTTTGGCACACGAGTTTTCTTTCTTTGTTCACGGGCTCAAGCTTCTTTAGTTTGTTTTTGCCGGGTGTTAGAGCTTGGGTTTCTATTACTTTCTATATTCTTTGGCAGCTGAGGGTTGGTGAGAAAGAGTGAGCAACTCTAAGCTTGAGCTTTGAGGTTTTTGTTCATGGGTTCCTGCTTTAGTGTAAGAATCAAAGCTGAGATTCCTTTTCACCATGGTATGTTTTTGCATTTTTCTCATTTCTTAATGCTAATTTGAGCTTTTTAATTACCAAAGGAATTTTCTTTTTCTTTCTTTTTTTGGGATCTTTCCTTTAATGTGAAGTTGTTTAGTTTTGATTAGTGAAACAGGAAAGACTGCAGCTTTACCTAGCTTTTCCTGAGTAAGTATAGTCTTGTTGGATTCTTTTTTGCTTACATTGTCGGTGTTAGATTCTGTTTGGTTCTTGAGAAAAGGTAAAGGAATAAGGGAAAGTAAGAATTTTGATTCTTTAAACTTTAGACTTCAGGTTCTAAGATCCAATTAATCTTTTCTGTTTTATCTTATTGATTTCCCTGCAGAATTTTATTAAGTTACCATTTTCTTCTCGTTAGAACTCTTATATCACCATCAAAGAATTCTACTCGGTCCTTTGATTTTCTTTTCTTAAAGTAGAAACAATCAAAAATAGATAGAAGAACACAAACCTCTAGTCGATTGAGTCTAACTAGCTTCAACCATTTGGCAATTGGCATGGCTGACCAGAGGCTTTGTTTGTGCAAAAAGATATGATATTGCTGTTCAAAATTTTGCTTCCTGTTATTTATTTTCCCTTAAATTGATTGGCAACTTTGGCAAGATTTGGGTGTATTGTTCTTGGCATCTAATGGCTGGATGTTCAGTCAGAGTGCTCGTTTCTGATTTGGCGTTATAGATGTTTTGGTGGATTTATAAGATTTATGATATTTAATTGTCAATTGTGTAGGGGCAGACCCAAAATATAGCAGCAAAGGTGGATATGATCCAAGTGGATCTAGCAGCAAGGTCTCGTCTGTCACGGTGCCTTCAACTCCTCGGACAGAGGGTGAGATCTTACAGTCTTCCAATTTGAAGAACTTTAGCTTTGGTGAACTGAGGGCAGCCACTAGGAACTTCCGTCCGGATAGTGTGTTGGGTGAAGGAGGATTTGGCTGTGTCTACAAAGGATGGATTGATGAACATTCACTGACACCTACCAGGCCTGGAACTGGCATGGTTATTGCTGTGAAGAGGCTTAACCAAGAGAGTTTCCAGGGTCACCAGGAATGGTTGGTAAGTATTGCTTCTGTGATTTGGCTTATTGCCTCTTCTTAAAGCTGTCATTGGGCTTTCTCAATGACATTCAAATATGCCATAAAGCAACATGTAATGTAATGCTTCAAAATGCTTTTAAAACTTTTAACTCACTTAGAATAGACAGACTAACATCTTTAAGGATCTTGCTCTTGGTAACTCATGTAAGTAGATGGTTAACAATTAAAGACAGCGTCACTGATAAATTTTGTGGTGCATCTTGGAATCTAGACCGAAATCAACTTTCTCGGCCAGCTTTATCATCCAAATCTTGTGAAATTGATTGGATACTGTTTAGAGGATGACCATCGGCTTCTGGTATATGAGTTCATGCCAAAGGGCAGCTTGGAGAATCACTTATTTAGAAGTGAGTAATTCATATCCTCCTTTATGTAGCCATTTCAACTTTTTAGGCATGTGTAACATTTTCTATGACTTCAGATATCAATTTTTTTAATTAAAAAAAAAAACCTTGTTTGAAGTAATAATATTGGTGTAACAGGGGCTTCTTATGTTCAACCACTTTCTTGGAATCTTCGAATTAAGATTGCTCTTGATGCTGCTAAGGGTCTGGCATTTCTTCACAGTGATAAGGCCAAAGTGATATATCGAGACCTTAAGGCTTCCAACATCCTGCTTGATTCAGTATGTGAAAATGTTTTAAATTTGGTTTGTACAGGAGTCACAATAGTTGCATCTCCCTAACACATGCCCTTTCTTTTCTTGTTTAAATTGTAATATTACAGAACTATAATGCCAAACTCTCTGACTTTGGGTTGGCCAAGGATGGGCCAACAGGGAGTAAAAGCCATGTTTCAACCCGAGTAATGGGTACCTATGGGTATGCAGCACCCGAGTATATGGCCACAGGTATCTTTCCTTCCATTCTTTACTTTGTTCAAGTTCATAAAAAAATTCATTCTCCACTATGTGCATTAACTATCAGCATTCTAATCAATCAATTGCTTGTGCATTGGTTAAAATGGTTGTCCATTTGATATGAATTATGGTTTTTACCTACTTGTATCTCACTTTGTTTCTTTCTTATGAAGGTCATCTAACTAAGAAGAGTGACATATACAGTTTCGGGGTTGTACTTCTTGAAATTTTATCCGGCAGGCGAGCTATAGACAAAAGCAAACCATCCAGGGAAGAAAATTTAGTTGACTGGGCAAGGCCTTATCTTGGCAGCAAACGCAAAATTTTCCAAGTTATGGATGCCCGACTTGAAGGCCAGTATTCATTGAAAGATGCACTAAAAGCAGCTACTCTTGCAGTACAATGCCTATCAACAGAGCCAAGGTTTAGACCAAATGTGGAAGAATTGGTAAAAGCATTGGAACAATTGCTCGAGTCCAATGACCCCGAGGGGTCTCGGGGCTCTCAAAGCGAAAACCCCCGAAAAAGGAATCAAAGTTCAAGCACCGGTCCTAAATATCGTAGGAGAAGTACTAATGAAATTTCTGATAGAAAAGCTGTCTCTCATCCAAAACCAACTGCTTCTCCTCTGCATAAATAGAAGAGTAAAATATGCATGCTTTACTACTCGCTTCCATCCAAAGAAAATCATGAATTGCATTGTATGAGTATAAATGGTATGTAACATAACGATATGTTGTTGTACAGTTCTTCATTTCCATGAAATGTAAAATTTATATTTCTTTGAGGTGTTTTCTTTTCGCCTTTCGGTGGTGATAAACATGCAACTTCTGTAAATTGTCAACAGCTTGTTAGGTGCCTTTGCACTGATGAAAATGTTTGCAAGACATTTTCCTTTTACTAAACAAGTTTCATGTCTATTCCTTAGCTGAGAAAATGTTAGAAAAACAAATAATTATCAGTAATTGAAAGGGAATTGATTTGAACTAAGAAGAAAAGAAAAGTTTTTCTCAGTCTTTGGTGTTAATTTTACATGCTTATATTCAATTTCCCCTCCTACAAAAGCTATAGAGGAAAACAACTCTACCATCTAATATACCAGAGAAAGCTCAAAGAAATCCAGGATTTTAGTCAATGTGAGTTTATTTTATTTATTTCAATACTTTCTTTAAGACTTTATCCATTTTTCTTTGATGGGGTTTAAATTAATCTTTCTTTTCTTCCCTTAGAGAAAAATTAAGTGCCTCAGGCATTCAGAAATGATCTACTTGTTTATATCAACTACTTGTTTATTGGCATCTCAATTCAATATTTTTCCCCTTTTTTGAGCAAGATAAAGTTACATATACTTATCTCTGATTTGCTATTATGTTTATCTTATTTACTTCAGCTTGCCACTGATCTTGTAGCTACTGATTAAATTGGAGGACAATATATTGGAACTGTTGGCATACCAGTTGAAGACAAGGGCAGAACTAGAAGTTTATTTTGGGGGCCAAAAATAATTACTGAAACGAAATGAAATCTTGGTAAAAATATAGGGATTAAAATAAAAATATTATATATTAAGAGATTAATATTAAATAATACAAAAATATGAATAAAATTTACATAAAAGTACATGGGTCAAAACAAAAATAAAAATTTGGTGGAGTAAACAATAGCTTTTTAAAAAAAAAAAAAAATACATAAAAATTTATTGGTAAATTTTTTATTTAAAAATTTTTGCGGGGCCAAACAGTAATTTAAAAAAAAAAATAAAACTTAGAGGTAAACTTTTAATTTTAAAAACTATGGAATAAAGATCAGATTTGCTTGTAATTGTTACCTTGATGTTCATTAGACAGAGATGGGTCGATATGCTGGTTCTCTTGAAGTTATCATAATAAGCCATATAACCGCGGGATGCATGCTTCCTAAATTTGCTACATTGCATTGTCAGCAGAGATTGTCTCATTTATTTTTTAGGTTCCTTTTGCTCTTAAAACAATTAGCGAAATGTTCAAACAAATGTCAGTGTGAAGGTTTTGAATGGAAACTCACTCCTATTGAGTTGTTCTTTCAGGATGTGCAAATTGGGCAAAGGATGATTACAGTTTCCACTGTAGGGGTCCCAAACACAATTAAAAAGCTGGCTCCTTATAAACTTCAATTGTCATTGGCCTTCAGGTACTTAAGTTAGGGACACATTATGGTGGGATATGTTTGTCTATCTTATTTCAGCAAATATCTAGACTAGAAGCTTGTTTTTAGCTTACCCTTTTGAAATATTTCATGTTAATTGTTCTCTTGTTACCAAAATATTGTCTCTGGGGATGAAATTTTCTCATATTTTGAGTCAGTTTACATGCTCCAAACCAGAAACTTAGAGAAATAATTCTGCCAAGTGCAAAATCATCCCCCCTGGATGCAATCATGAATGATTGTAGGGACTACTTCCTTGAGACCAGTCGACGAGTGTCCTTTGAGTATGCACTTTTAAGTACTATAGCTTCATTTCAATAAACAATTTCTCCCTCATCTCCCCATGTCCACTTGAAGTTTTACAACAGAAAGCTGACGTGAAGGTATTTTCTTGAAACCAATTTGTCATTTGTTTGGGCAGCTGGGGTCAATGATAGAGCAGAGCATGCAATAGAACTTGCCAAGATACTCCACGAGTGAGGTCGTGGTTCTCTTGTGAATTTGATACCTTTCAATCCAATTGAAGGCTCTGATTATCAGCGACCACAGAAGACGGCGGTATGAACATGTGGCCTTTTCATCACTTTCAGAAGAATAAGTGATGTGAACCCTCAAGTAATTGGTGACTTGAAAATCCACATTCAAGAATTAAATGAACAATATAAAAAGCACCAAATCAAGATGGATGAATTTGATTATTTGAACCATCACAATCAGATTGTTGTGTAATTCAAAGAAAATATCAGAAATGAGATTCTTGACCTAATTCATATGGAGAATGAATAAACTAAGAATATTATGTACGTTAAACCTTGCAAGATAGAAATCTATGCAAGTTAATGAGCTTCACAAGAACAAAGGCAACAGCCAATTTACTCATTAATGGAGCAGAAACAATCTTTCATTAATATTCAAAGTGTGTCCTCCACTCTCTCATTACACTTGTATTTATAGTATCTTGGCTTCAAAGCTAAAGACAAAAATATTCCTACTTTAGTAACAGCTGTAAGGGGCTTTAAGTCCAAACAAAGATTAATCTATCAAAAGACTAAAAGAGAGGTGGTTATAACGATAAGGAATATTCCTTCAAAAAGGTGCCAGCAGAGGCATGTATATGGGTTGGATCTGGTGCATGCATGTCCACAGGTTATTCCATGTAACCTAATGCTCCACATGACACCTGATCACTTCCAAACTTAATTTTCACCAAATTTAATCCTTTATAATTTTCTCCATGCCATTCCAGCTTATAATCCTTGCTCATTAAGATTTCACAAATTAAATTTTGAAGTGATTTAGCTCTAGTTCTAGTAATTGGACCTTGGATGAAATCTTTTGGCGTGGATGTAGCTTGATTCTCATCAATAAGCGATAAGAGCCATTGCATTTGTTATTATATCTAATGAATCCATTTTTTTGCATTTGGCAGGTATAAGCATTTGCACCTGCTTTGGAATTCCATAAAATAACCGTAAGCATACCTCAAACAAGAGGCCTGGATGCAAGTGCAGCTTGCCGTCAACTAAGAAATGAGTTCCTGAAAAGTCCTTTACTTGCCAACTCCAACAGCTTACAGTCACAACCAGACGTTGCAGTTGCATGCTGATGCCACAAGTATTCTGGTTGGCTGCCTATGTACTAGGTTTTTCTATATCCACATTCCACACACAGCCATTCTTCCCCTTCCACAAAAACCTTGATGTTTGGTGATGAGGCCAGTTGGTTCTTCAGCAATTTTAATTAGGGAAAAAAAAAAGCCTCGATACTCTCAATCAAACTCGACATAGTTCCATGCATGATGTGGAAATTAAGTGGTCAAACAGATAGTTACCTTTGCTGATTTCCTGGCGGTGCTGGATTATAACAAGCAAGAGCATGACGGAAGAATGGAGGGCTTAATTTCTCATGGACAGTTCACTTTATTGCAGGGAGAAAGGATAAATGGATCATGATCACGGAAATGGTAGTGTAGCATTACAGTAACCTACTTCCAACTTAACCATTGATTATTTTGAATCTGTAGGCTGAGATTGCTGTTTAAAGGGATTATTTTAAGCATCATTGCAATTAGATAAATGCATTTTTTTTTCCATCCAACAATGTATACTATCCTATAAAATATTCTTTTCCCATCACTTCTTCACCTAGATACCTAACCACTTCTGATGCAAGAGCATTGGAGCATCCATACTTTTCCAGGATCTTCCCGCTCCCATCACTGATTTCTAATTTTCTACGTAGCCAACTTGGCATCAATGCTGGTTGTGCCATAAAAGTAGCATGGCTTGGCATTTCTTTTTTTTCCTTTCCTTTCTTGAAGTTAGAGAAAAAGAATTTGTTGAAAGCACTGCCAAAACCTATTAAGTGTATTGATTTCAGACTCTCAATATGCTCGTTTGTGAATTGCTTTTTTTATTTTTGTTAAATATAATAAATATTTATAAAAAAATAATTAAATAAGATAAAAAATAATTTAATTAATTATTAATATATTTTATAAAAATGGAGTTATTATTAGTATATTTTATAAATATAGAGTTATCCCATCATTTCCTTCCTTCAAATAGATAAAAATTATGAGGTAATTTTGAAATATAGACCTGTTACTTACACGTCATCACCAACAAAGTCATCACCAACTAAGTCAATCCGTTTATCGTAGTGCCTATTAGATATTGTATTTAGTGGTTTAAAATTATTTTTTTAAATAAAAATATTATTTTAAATATTATTAAAAAATAATTAAAAATTTATTTTATTATTTTAATATTTTTATAATCAAAATTTATTAAATTTAATTTTAAATTATTTTTTAATATTCTCGTGTCTAAAAGAGTCCACCAGGAATACAGCCCAAAATTTCAGTCTAATCTCTGGGGTTTATTAAAAGGCTCCACCTTTGACACCTTTGCGAAAGCAAATAAAACGACAACTTCTTTATAAATTTACTGTAATGTTTGCAGGCTTCAGGTCCAAGTGAAAGCTTCGCTTCTCTTAGCTCATAATTTTCTCTCTCTGGTTTCTTCACAGGTTATTTAATTCCGAATTATCTTTACCTTTTTAATTTTTGTTCTTGTATCATATAATGAAAAAATTGAAAACCCTAATTCTCTGTTTTTTTGCTAATGCAGAAATCGAGGTCTAAATGTGTTTTCTTATTGATTTCTTCCAGTTTTAGATGGTTTATTGTTTCTGTTTGGTTAAAATTCGGATCTTTCTGAAAAAGGAAGGAATTTTGATCGTTTAGGTTAAATATTTGATATTTTCACCTTGATGTAATGGTAGAAGTCAAACTGAGTCTAGTGTAATCAGATTCGAGTGAGATTTTGTTCCCTTTTCAGATGTTTCGCTGATGATTAGAATGAATTTAATTAATTTATTTAATTTGTAGCTTATTTAGCAACCAAGAACGGATTCTGGGATTTTGAGTTTTTTTTTTTTTTTGGTCTTTATTTTTTTGGTTTTTATAAGTGCCACAATTGAATTGGTATTGGAAAGTTTTAATCACCCAGGTAAAAATGTGTGCAAGAATTATGCCTGGGATTTATGTACATGTGATTGAATTGCTATACCCTGCATCTATTTGAATGACTTGATATTCTTTTGTTAAGGAAAAACTTTATATATATAATATGGTAGCTTGTATGTATTGCTAGAACAAAGAGAGGGAGAAGGGAAATGTGCCATGGGGTAATGTTTTGATGAATTTCAATTTGTTAGTAAAAAATGGGCAGTTATATTTACTTAGACTATGTTTATTTTTATAGGCAATATTATGAGAAGGTACAGTCCACCATATTATAGTCCTCCAAGGAGAGGATATGGAGGCCGAGTAAGAAGCCCACCAAGGAGAGGATATGGAGGTGGTGGGAGGTATGGGAGACGCAAGGACCAGAATCATGGAAGCCTACTGGTTCGAAACATACCACTTGATTGCAGGTAAATTTGCAGTTCATCGGCTGCTTCCTCCTTTACTTCTCCTTTTCCTTGGGGAGGATTGTGGTCCATGGCTTTAAAAAGCAATCTGTTGGAGGTTGTTGGTGATTTCTGCTCTTGCTGTTTTTAGACCAGAAGAACTTAGAGTTCCATTTGAGAGATTTGGAGTTGTAAGGGACGTGTATATTCCAAAGGACTATTACACAGGGTGAGTTTTTTCACTTTGGGAATATGATTGAATGATTTGTTGTTGTGTTCGGATTTGTGTATTTTCTTTCTCTGTTTGTCTAGGTAAATTTAGCTTGAATATCCAATCTAAAATAAAATCTCCTTTTTTTTTTTTGAGCCACTTTTATAGATAATATAAAAGTGCAATATGAATGGAGAAAAAAATGTCTCAATCTAAACTATTTGTCAAGGTATTCTTTTTCTTTTTCATAGTGAATTAAATTTTCAACTGGTTTGTCAGGGGGTGTGTTGGTTTGAAGTTAAAATCAAGACCAAGCCCCACAATTGATGAAGGCCTACTGTTTATCATTCCTTAACATATTGGTCTCAAGGGTGTTAAGAGTAATGTTCAAATGAAGAATGTTCCTTTATGAAGAGAAATTATATAATTACAAAATCACTAGAAGTTTGATGAGGGGGAGGATTGATTCTTGATCAATTGAAGACAACTTTTGGAGATTTTTAAGTTTGGGAAATGTTGATTTCAAGTTCATCTTATATTAACAAGCATATGAAGAATTATCAAGTCACTTGCCTCTTTTGAAGTTGCCTTTGATACTTGGCTGTTAAAGAAAAGGTCAGCCACTTAGCCTGCTTTCAGTGTCCAGATATGTGTAAGTGCCCTGGAGCTAAACTGTGGATATGTAAAGAAAGCTGTTACAGTATTTGTGTTATAGCAAAAACTTGATGATAAAATTTTAATATGTTGCTATTCTCAGACACTGAGTATTTGCTCCTGCAATATTTGTCCTCTTTTTGATGCTTTGCCTTGTGTTATATGCAGGGAACCTCGTGGCTTTGCATTTGTGCAGTTTGTGGATCCATATGATGCCATGGAAGCTCAGCATCGCATGAATGGACAAATTGTTGCTGGGAGAGAAATATCAGTGGTGGTAGCAGCGGAGACGAGGAAAAGGCCTCAGGATATGCGGCAAAGAGCCAGGGTTAGGTATAGCTCTTTCCCTGCCTCACATATCATACACTTTGTCCTTTATGATTCTTAATTTTTTTTAAGGTAGTTTTTTGATGTTTTGTATGTTCCACAGAGGACCATCAGGCTATGGTGGACGATCATCTTATTATGGTATGGTATGCTGTCACCTGTCATTTTTTTTTTCAATAGCTTACTCTTTAGTTATTGAAGTTGTTGCTTTCATTTTTATAATTATAACAACTGCACATATTTTGCGTGTGATTGCAAGTTTTCTGCATCTGTTGCCATGTTCTTTTCCTCAAAGCTTAACCATGAGAGAACCTTTATATAGTAGTGAGCTTCATTATTATGTGCGTTTCTCCAGGGTTTTGTTATAGGTTTCTTTTACACGGTTATGAAATGGTCAATATATATCTTCCTAGCCCTTTGTTTACTTTGATGGATTTAGGTACCTGACTTGTTTAATATATATATATATATATATATATATATATATATGTACACATCTCCCTTCATAACAAAAGACTGTATGTTTTCCATGCATGTTTCTGGCTGCTTTGCATCTTTCAAAGGTGTGGTTTTTCCCTATTCGATTAAACCACTATGTACTTTGAATGATGGGTGTTTTCACCTATATATTTGTCTATTCAACTCAACTAAACTTTTATCCAAAAAATTTGGGGTTGACTATATGGATTCGCTTTCTCCACTCTAAACGATTTTGGGTTAAATTCTCAGAAATGTGTAATTCTTCTAGGTCATGTTGAACTACTCTTCTCCAAGTTAATTTAGGTCTGCCCCTTTTTTTTTTTTTTCTATCCTCTAACCAAATGTGCTCTATTTGTTTAACTGGAGCCTCCGTATGTCTACGCTTCATATGACCAAATCACTTCAATCTCTCTTCTCTCAATTTATCCTCAATTGGCATCACTCCTAATTTTTCTCTAATACTCTCATTACGGACTTTATCTAGTTTAGTATAGTCACTCATCCACCTTAACATTCTCATCTCTGCAACTCTTATCTTAGACGCATACGACTCCTTCAGTGTCCAACACTCACTACCATATAATATGGCCGGTCATATGACTGTACGGTAAAATTTTACTTTCAAATTATTGGGAATCTTGTAATCACGTAAAACTCCCGTGGCACGTCTCCACTTCAACCATCTTGCTTTAATCCTATCCCTAACATCCTCCTCACAAAATTTTCTGGCTTTATCCGATCTTTGTTGTTGTTGGAAGTAGAATGTCTATAGGACTACTTGTTAAGTTTTGGGTCCACAGATAAAGAAATTGTGATTAGATTGAATCTCAGTGTATGCTGCTGATACAGCCTGAAAATTTTGCACTCAAATTAAACTCTTTCTGGATAAAATGATATTTAGTAAATTTTTTTTACAATTTCTAATTGAATATTGAATCTCTATATTGTTCTCTATGTTTGTCTGAGTGTCCTTGTTCTTCCAAGGTCAAAATCCCTTAATATTCCCAACAAAACTAATCGCTGTTCTGTATCCAATATGCATCAGGACGTTCTCGGTCTCGATCACTATCCCGATCACGCTCCCCTCATCATCATTTAGGTTCTAGGTCTCGGTATCGCTCAAGGTAAGCTTTCATAATAGCATTTTGTCATTGCTTGCCATTGTGCATGTCAAAGTTGGTGATTAGATGTATTTAAACTTTTACAGATCATATTCTCCTGCCTCAAGGCGGCCGGACTACTCTGCTTCCTCCGGTAGAAGGCATACAGACCATCTAAGGTCTCCTGGGAGTCCTCCACCTGAGCGAGATGCTGATCACATTCACAGGTCTTACTCTCCTGGATATGGTGTGGATGAAAATGGCCATGGTTATGGCGAGTAAGTGGTTTCTCTATTCTATCATTTTTAAGATTTTGTTGTCATGTCATGCAGTGCAATCAAGAAGTGATTGTTTCATTGCACAAGAAAAATGGGATTAACAGAATCCATTGTGAAACTCCTGCTTTATTTTATGATATTTTTAATAGTCCATTTTGTAGCCTTCGTAACTGTGAATAGAACTAACAGAGGAGTGCTATGAATTGTTTTAAACCCCATTAGAATACCAGTTAGTTGAATTGTTCTTTTTGTTTGATTCAAGTCTCTGTCATTTAGTCCTCCGTTCCTGTTAGATGCATTTACCCGAGTTGTCGTTCATCCGAAGCATTTGATTGCTCCTGCTTTATTTTATGATATTTTTAATAGTCCATTTTGTAGCCTTCGTAACTGTGAATAGAACTAACGGAGGAGTGCTATGAATTGTTTTAAACCCCATTAGAATACCAGTTAGTTGAATTGTTCTTTTTGTTTGATTCAAGTCTCTGTCATTTAGTCCTCCGTTCCTGTTAGATGCATTTACCCGACTTGTCCTTCATCCGAAGCATTTGATTGTGGCCAGAACTTTTAAACCTGAGTTTCGATTGTGAACCTTTCTTCTGAGAATAGAGATGTATTGTTTAACTTGTTTCTAAAATTATGATTAGATAATGACTTATTGTTTTGTAATTTAAGCAACTGAACAGCAATATGTGAAATATATTATTGTAGGAAACCTCCATATGATTCTGAGGAAGCAAGAGCTTGGAGGCCATCACCTGGTAGAGCTTCAAGGTCACTCTCTGGATCTAGATCTAGATCAGCTGACTTGTCACCCAGGCGCAGCAGATGAGGAAGGATTGATCCGGAGGCTGTTATTTGGCTGCCAATTTCTATGTAGCAGATTTTAACATGGCAGAGCCATACCTGTGCTCTTGTGCTGAATCATGAGGAGGAAGAGATATGTGTTCAATTTTCTGAATCCCAAATGCTTGTTTTTGGAGACTTCCATCAGATATTACTTTCTAGTCTAAACAGTGAGAGAACCCTTTCTCTATGTGAAATGCTAGTCTGATTTGGCACTAATGTCAATGGAAGGTAAATTATTAGATGCATCACTAAATTTTAATGCTCATAATCCTGACTTTTCTATAAGTCATGAGAAGTGAATCTCATGCTTATGCGACTAAGGAAGCATATGCTCTCGACCAAACTAGAATTCAGCACGAGAGTGTGACTAGATTGAGTTTGGTTGATTTGGGCTGGGCTGGACTGAATGAGTGTAGCTTGGATATGTCCGAAAGGAATTGGCCAACTATTATTTTATTATTCGTGTATAATTTTTTTTATTTGTATAATAAGAAAATGTATTTTAAAAGTTAAATTAATATATTTTATTTCAAATTTATATTGGAGTAATAAATATATAAATCATATTTAATAAATAAAATTATAAATATGAAAAAAAAAATATTGGGTTTAGTTTGAAGGGACACTTTGAATGATAAAACCTCTTATAAAACTCAATTAAATTCTGTTCGGAAAGGGATAAGGCTTTTATGTAAAGGTTTTTAAAATAATATTTTTTTCCTATTTTTAAAAAATTAAAAATTTTTATTATTTAAAATAAAGAGTTTGGCACATTTTTAAAAAATTATAAAGAGAAAATATGCTCTATCCACTGAATTAATAGGTTAAATAAAAAAAGCTTTTAGATATTTTTAAAAGAATTAATAATAAAAGCATTGTTAATGGCAATCGAGCTTTCCTAAATCTTTCCTTTCTCTTTTTTGCGAGAACCTAATTAAGAAATTAAAATTCTCCCTTTTGACTAACATTTTTTTTCAGAAGAAATTTCTTGGAACTATCCCAATCCACTTGCTCATTTCCCGTAAGCTCTATATATACCTTTAGAAATTTCTTCTTCTTGATCTCCAGAGGTGTCTTATTCAATCCTAAAGCAAGATTCAAGAAACGGAGATGGCTACTGGGCTATTGGAAGTGCAGCTGGTGAATGCAAAAGGCCTCAGAGGCACTGATTTCTTAGGTATTTAGAGTTAGAGCTTAAGGCCATCTCTGCGATAATTTTTCTTTCTCTTCTTTTCTTTGGTTTCTGTCTTCTCTTATTCCTGTTCTCCTCTTTGCCTTTTGTTTCAAATGATTTGCCGATTGATTCTACTCAAACACTCAGTTACAGAGGGCTATTATGTATTTGCCAATCAATTTTATTCATGGATCATAAAATCCAGATAAAACCGCATAAAATTGTATTTTAAAAACTTTGATTTTCTTGATTTCTGGACATTTTTATGGTAAATTGAGAAATTGATCTGTTTGATTTTGATATGTGATGATAGGTAAGATTGATCCATATGTTATCGTGAAGTACAAAAACCAAGAGCGCGAGAGCAGTGTCGCCAGAGGTTAGTTTCTCATTTACTCAAATCAAATCTAGTTCTGGTTGGATTTCAGTTTGAACAAACATAGCATAATTGAACTTTTTTATTTATTTATTTAGAAATGAAAATTCGATTTCAATTCAAAATTAAATTGATCAATTTTGATTCAATTCAAATATGATTTTAATCATTCAATTCTTATTCATTTGGGTTTGATTTCAATTCAAAATTAAAGTCATCTAGTTTCGAGCCAATTTTAATTCTGAACATTGGGACCATATAAAGATTCCATGCTCATGAAACTTTTCACAAATGTCTTTCACCAACCCATCTTGAACATACAACTCAATTCAATTAAACCATTATACCAAAAATTTGGGGTCGGCTAAATGTCTTTCACCAACCCATCTTGAGCATACAACTCAATTCAATTAAACCATTATACCAAAAATTTGAGGCCGGCTATATGGATTCACTTTCTCCACTCTAAATGATTTTGGGCTAAATCTTTAGAAATCTGTAATACTTCTAGATCATGTTGTACTAGTCTCCTCCAAGTCAATTTAGGTCTACCCTTTTTTTAACCTAACGTGCTCTACTTGTCTAACTGGAGCCTTCGTATATCTACGCTTCACATAATCAAACCACATTAATCTCACTTCTCTCAACTTATCCTCAATTGGCAACACTCTTACCTTTTCTCTAATACTCTCGTTACAGACTTTATCTAGTCTAGTATGGCCACTCATCCACCTTAACATTCTCATCTTCGCAATTCTTATCTTAAACGCATACGACTCCTTCAGTGTCCAATACTCACTATCATATAACATAGCAGATTGTATGGCTGTACGGTAAAATTTTCCTTTCAACTTATTGGAAATCTTGTGATCACATAAAACTCCCGTGACACGTCTACACTTCAACCATTCGGCTTTAATCCTATGACTAACATCCTCCTCACATCCCCCATCTACTTGAAGGATTGAGCTGAAATATTTAAAGTGATTACTTTGGGACAGTAACACTCCATCCAAATTAACTCCTTCCCTATCACTAGTTTGGCCTTCACTGAACTTGCAATGCATGTATTCTGTTTTCGTTCTACTTAACTTTAAGCCCTTTGACTCTAGAGTACTTCTCTAAAGCTCTGGCTTTCTATTGACTCCTTCTCGCGTCTCATCTATCAGAACAATATCATCCGCAAACATCATGCATCAAGGAATACTCTTTTGTATATGTTTCGTCAATTCATCTAAAACTAATGTAAAAAGATAAGGGCTTATAGTTGATCATTGGTGTAATCCAATTGAGATCGGAAAATCTCTTGTGTCCCCTCCTACTGTGCGCACAATAGTAGTTGCTCCTTCATACATATCTTTCAACACTTGTATGTACCTAATAGATGCCCTTTTTTGTTCTAACACACTCCATAAGACATCTCTTGGAAAACTATCGTAAGCCTTCTCTAAATCAATAAAAACCATGTGTAGATCTTTCTTCACATCTCTATATTTCTCCATCAAGCTTCTAATAAAAAAGATCGCTTTCATAGTTGAATGACCGGGCATGAAGCCAAATTAATTGACAGAGATAGAAGTATCATGATGTAGTCGATGTTCCACAACTCTCTCCCACAACTTCATAGTATGACTCATGAGTTAAATTCCCTTATAGTTTGAGCAACTCTGTATGTCTCCCTTATTTTTAAAAATAGGTACTAAAATACTCCTCCTCCATTCATCAGGTATTTTCTTTGAGTTTATAATCTTATTAAATAATTTAGTTAACCATGTCACTCTCATATCTCCCAAATACTTTCACACTTCAATTGGTATTCCATCGGGTCCACAGGCTTTGCTCACTTTCATTCTCTTAAATGCTTCCTTTACTTCTAAAGATCTAATCTTTCTAGTATAATTCACATTCTTTTCTATTGTTCTATAGTCTATATTCACGCTATTATCATTTTGAGTATTATTAAAGAGATCATTGAAATAATTTTTTCATCTTTCTTTAATGTCCTCATTTTTCGCCAACATTTTTCCTTCTTTATCCTTAATGCACCTAACTTGATTGAGATCTTCACGTTTCCTTTCTCTCCTCCTTGCTAATCTATAAATATTTTTCTCCCCTTCTTTAGTTCCAAGTTTCTCATATAATTTTTCAAAGGCCTGTGCTCTTGCTTGACTAACTGCCTTTTTTGTCTCTTTCTTTGCTATCTTGTACTGTTTATATGCCTCATTATTATCACATTTAATTAATTTATTATACCATTTCTTTTTTTCTCTTCACTACCTTTTGTACTTCCTCATTCCACCACCATCTCTCTTTTGAGGGTGGTCCATGTCCTTTAGACTCTCTGAGTACTTTTCTAGCTATTTCTCTAATCTTTGATGCCATCTGTATCCACATATCATTGACCTCCATATCCAGCTTCCATGCTTCGGACTCGAGAAACTCATTTTTGAATTTCACTTGCTTTACTCCTTTGAACTCCCACCACTTTGTTCGAGCTACACTATTTCTTCTGACCTTACTTGAATTATTCCTAAACTTGACATGCAAGACCACTAACTGATATTGACTTGTTAAAGCCTGTTCTGGAATGACCTTACAATCCTTGCACAGAGCTCTATTTATCTTCCTGGTTAAGAAAAAGTTGATTTGGATTCTATGTTGCCCACTTTTGAAAGTTACTAAATATGACTCTCTTTTTATAAAGTAGGTATTTACTAGTATTAAATCGTATGACATAGCAAAATCTATGATACTTTTTCCCTCCTCATTTCGACTGCCAAAACCCAAACCTACATGAACATTCTCATAACCTTGCCTATCACTTCCTACATGTCCATTCAAATCTCCACCAATGAAAACATTCTCTTCATTCGGAATGCTTTGCATTAAATCATCCATATCTTCCCAAAACATTTGTTTACTCTCACTATCTAGTTCTATTTGTGGGGTATAAGCACTAACTATATTTATTGTTTCTCCTTCTAGTACTATCTTTACTAGTATAATTCTATCTCCTATTCTTTTCACAGCTATTCTTTCAATGTTCTGTCTGTGATTATGCCCACTCCGTTCCTGTTTCTCTCCTTTCCGGTAAATCACAGTTTGTACCCTGAATTACCCACTTCCTTGCTTTTCTCTCCTACCCATTTAGTCTCCTGAATGCAAGCAATATTCACCATTCTCCTTTCCAAGGTATCTACAAGCTCCATTAATTTTCCTGTAAGTGATCCAACATTCCAAGTACCAACCCTAATCCTTCTC
Organism: Hevea brasiliensis; assembly: GCF_030052815.1. Lineage (NCBI taxonomy): Eukaryota > Viridiplantae > Streptophyta > Magnoliopsida > Malpighiales > Euphorbiaceae > Hevea > Hevea brasiliensis. The sequence goes on from NC_079500.1 coordinate 96,686,077, forward strand.
CTATCCTGTTCCTTCCTAGTTGGTCTCCTTCTATGATATCTTCTATTGTTTTCTATGTCTATTTTGTGTTATGTTCCACTATCTGTTCTATTATTTGTCATATGGACTAACTTCTTTACCCACACCCGTCCATGACGTGGGAACCTTTGCTCACTTAACACCACACCCGGGCGCCGGCATGGCGCATCGCTTTCGGTGAATGCCCTATACCCTTGCATACTTCTCAACACCTGAGATCCGACGTTTATAAACCCACTAGGTAAGAATTAATTAATAGTGCAAGTCAAGAATTTGATTCTGAAGGACAAGCATGCATAGCTGTTTCCACCAGATTAATGATGCTTATGCTTAGGCCTGTCTGACATTATTCTTGGAGCTGTTGTCGAGAACAGCATTTAAAATGATGTTTCTTTTTTTTTCTTCTGAAGTGATTTTGGAAGACTCTCCAATTTCAATACCAAACAAGCACAATCAACTTGATTAATGTGAAGATATGAATCAATAATGTAGGTCAAGGTGGAAATCCAGTGTGGAATGAGAAACTCACATTCAAGGTGGAATATCCAGGGCAAGGTGAAGAGTACAAGCTCATTTTAAAAATCATGGACAAGGACACCTTCTCTGCTGATGATTTGCTTGGCCATGCTACGTAAGACTACCTCTATTTATTTATTTATTTTAACTTTACCTGAGGGAAGAAAATATGAAATGGGAGTCTAAGTCTTTAATAAAATTGATTTAGCAAATTAAAGAAATTAATTAATGTTTTAAAAATTTTTGTATATAGGATCTATGTGAAGGATTTGTTGGAATTAGGAGTGGAGAATGGAACTGCTGAACTTCATCCTCAAAAGTATAGCATTGTTCAATCTGATCAATGTTACAATGGAGAGATTCAAGTTGGAGTCACTTTCACCCTCAAGGTATTTTGAAAGCTTATCTAAACAGAAAAGTTTCATGAGTAACGTGCTATAATTGAATTTAAATATATATGATTCACTAATGCACACATTCATTATTGTGTAATCTTATGGTTGCTTGCTTGGTTTGGTTGTATTAGGTGGAAAATGGCAACCGTGAAGAAGAAGAGTATGGTGGGTGGAAGGAAAGCTGTTTTTAGTTTTCTTGCAAGTTTGTTTGCATGTAAATAATAGAGTTTTATATCTTGATAGAGTTTATCTATTGATAGAGTTTTATCTCGTGAAGTTTATCTCTTGTATATTTATTATCCCTTGTATGTATTGGTAGATAATTATCTCATATATTAGGTGATAATATTTCTATAACAGATTATATCAGACTCGTACTCAACTCCAGTATATATGTAACGCCAATACTTATCAACAATATAAGTTCAGTTTTCCCAAAACATTTGAGTTTCTATATGGTATCAGACCCTCTCTTGGTTTCACATTCCGTTCTTTTGTACAACCATGAACGCCACTCAAGCCTTGATTTCTAGCTCCTCCTCTTCTTCGTCTACTCCCTCACTACCAAATGTTAGCCCATCAAGCTAACTTTCGCGAATTACCTGTTATGGAAAGCCCAACTTCTGCCCATTTTGCATGGTTGCAAATTGGCTTCGCACATCTCAGCAAAGTCAACACCTCCTGCACAAGGCAATAATGATGACACTCCCAATCCTGATTATGATGATTGGTTCTGCCGAGGCTAGTTAGTGATGAGCTGGTTGTTTTGTTCAATTTTGGAGACACTCTTACCTCAAATTGTTGGTTTGACTATTGCTCGTGAAGTATGGCTAAAGTAAAAGGCCATTTTCTCTCATGGATCAAGAACTCAGATTATGCAATTAAGAAAACAACTAAAGCACCCAAAGAAAGGCAATGAGACAATTGATGAATACATGAAAAGGGCCAAGAATATTTCAGATCAACTTGCAGCTCTACAATGTGGTGTCTTCGACGAATTGTTAGTGAATGATATTATGGAGGGTCTGGACTCATCCTACAGACCATTCATAAGAGCTATTGAAGCGCAAAATACTTCAATGGAAATCATGATTTGTATGCTTTCCTACTTAGTGACAAGGCCCAACTTAAGATGGATGTCAAGTTTGGCCGGGGTCGTGGATGATCTTCCCACTACAACTCCTATCAACAGCCATGTCATCCATCTTCTATCATTTGTCATCATTGTAATGGTACCAGACATGTAGCAAGACAATGTCCATCTCCACGAATCACCAATTTCAATGGTCCTCCTTTTACACAACCAAAACCTTCATCAAATTTTGTTGCCAACTAACCCCCACCAATGAACACTTGGACCATGGACTCAGGTGCAAATTACCACCTTCCCATGGATATGGGAAATCTTGCTCAACACAAACCATATCAAGGAACTGACGAAGTTATTCTCGGAAATGGTAATACAATTCCTGTCACTCATGTTGGCTCTTCTAATATTTGTGCTAACAATGTTCCTTTCAGTCTTCATAATATTCTGCAATCTCCTTTTATTCATCACAACTTAATTTCTGTGAATGCTTTTGCAAAACAAAATAATGTTTCTATGGAACTCTTTCCTAACTTGTTTCTTGTGAAGGATATCCGCACGAAACAGATACTCTTCCAAGGCCAGAGTAAGGATGGGCTTTATCAATTTCCAGTTTAGTTGTCCAAATCCATCTACCTTGAAGCAAATGTTACCACCTTTCAAACTTGGCATGAGAGACTCGATCATACCAATTCTACAATTGTCTCTAAAGTGCTCAATTTAAATAAATTATATTGTAGTTCATCTTCTAAATTTCCATGTCATGCTTGTCATTTAGGATTGTCACGACCCAACCTATGGGCCGGACCGGCACTAGGACCTGGGCCAGCCTAAAGCCCCCGAGGCCCGTAGTAAGCCTTAACTGTTCATTTACCCAATTCTAAGGCCCATTGGGCCCAAATTCAAGAAAACAAACGGACAGAGTCCGGCCATAAAATGGACTTTCCAACGGGGAGTTTTCGACTCACCCGACCTGTAAACACAATATATAGTCAATTGGGGAGCTCAGCTCACCCTCCACATACTCATCAACATAAAATAAATGGGAGCTCAGCTCCCTCATCCAATCCATCAAACATGCATAGCACATTTAAGTTTACAGGTCCAAAAATAATAATTTAGTTTACAGACCCAAATCAAATAAACATTTCTAACACATGCGGAAATTCTAAGATTTAACAAGTTTATACATGTCGACTGCGAGGAGAAAGCGAGTTAACCTCAAAAAATATCCTCGTAAAAATTTTTGAGCAGGAGTGGCGTTCGACTCAGAGTAAAATATCAATTTTAACCATAATCTCTATAACTATCTGTAACTAATGCACCTGTAGCGTGAAATGCAACATCAACATCATATTCACATCATAGCATCAAAAGGTAATTTGGAGCACTCACGCACCTGTAGCATCAATCATAATATATTGGGGTGATCCCTATCTGACTCTCTTAAATCCAACGTGCCGAAGAACTTAAGCGGACTTAATAAACCAAATCGAGGTCGAAGAACTCAAGCGTGACTACCCCTCGAAGGAATGGGTCCCGAAGAACTCAAGCGTGACTACCCGTCCTATCCATAGTCCACACCACATCACACGCCTGCTACGCTCCAAATTACCACAACAACACTCATGGCACATTGATTATGAATGCAACATAAATCGTGCCTAGAGTTTAACTACATAAATATATGCATATAAGTGATGCATGGGCATCTTGAACATATAATAATATCGAAATTATAATTAAAATTAATATTTTACTCACGGACTTGTGACAATTGGGCGGAGGAAGAACTCACTGACAATTACATTACATTTATTTAACACAAATGACTCAATACAAATAAAGAAAAGACCAAATCGTCCTAAGTCATGCAGAAAATCCGTGAGTCTCCTATACCTAGGACCTACCCAACTGCAAAGGGCTCAAACACACTTCTATATCCACAATCCATATATCCACAACTCAATCACATCACACAGCCCATTGGGCCCATCAAATCAATCATTCATCACAATATGGAAAAATTTCAATTTAGTCCTTATAATTGATCATTTTTGCAAAAATTGCCCAAACAAGCTCTAAAAATTATAAAACTTTGCGTCCTTAGCAATATTACTAAGCTATTGCAAAAGAATCGTAATTTTCTAAGCTACCACGAATATTTTATGAATTTTTAATCCTATTTAAGCACTAGAAAATTACGAAAAAGCAAGGTTGGGTTTACCTTTGCGATTCCGACTTCGAACGGGATGCACGACAATGGTGGGGTAGCCAAAACCTCGATCCAATTCGGAGACTTTTCCAGAGTCTGTTCGCGGAAATTAATTCATGAATTGAGAATACCTACGAAGCCCAATAATAATATATAAAAATCGGGGTGTTACATTCTTAAAATTCGTCCTCGAATTTTACACAAGCGAATAAAGCACATGATTATACATTGAACAAATAAGGGTACTTGCTACGCATGTCCCGTTCGACTTCAGTGCACTCTTCCACTCCTCCACAAAACCTTAACCATAGGGATCTGTTTTGATCTCGGTATCTCACTTGGTAGTCCACTATGGCTCTGTGCTCCTCAAATGTCAAATTTTCTTTTAGCTCTATCACATCCAGTGACATGAGAAGGATCGGAATGTATTTCTGAGCATGGAGATGTGAAACACGGGATGAGCGTGAGAGAGGTTGGGTGGTAGCTCCAGACAAGCTGCTCCAACTCTATCCGTAACCTCAAAATGTCAGATATCTTGAGGTGCCAACTTGCCCTTCTTTCCGAATCTCATGACTCCCTTCATTGGAGATACCTTGAGGAATACATAGTCGCCTGCAAACTCCACATCCCTCGTCTGGGTGCATAACTTTCCTCGATCGTTCTCGATTAAAGGAACTACCTGCGAAGTGTCTTGCACTAGATCTACATCATGCACCCTTGCTTCCCCCATTTACATCCAACACAGAGAGACCTACACTTTCTTCCATATAGTGCCTCATAGGGTGCCAACCCTATCTTTGGAGTGATAGTTGTTGTAGGCAAACTCCACTAAAGCTGCTCATCCCATTGACCTCCAAAATCCAAAACACTCATGCGAAGCATGTCTTGATGTTTGGATCGTCCTTGTCAAATGCATGCGAGGGTGGAAAGCCGTCTGAAGTTCAGCTGTGTGCCAAGTGCCTCCTGCAACTTTCTCCAAAACCAAGAAGTGAACTGGGACCGGATATTATGGGCAGGAACTCCATGCAATCGACTATTTCTCGAATGTAGCCGGGCATCAGTATGTAGTCTTTAAGAAGTGGTGATTTGGTCAAGCGGTCTACAATTACCCATATCGAATCATATCCTCAGGCAACACAAAATCCATAGTACTCATTTCCCACTTCCATTACGGGATAGGGAGCTCTCTTCCTTGACGGTCGTGTTCAAACTTCACCTTCGACAAGTCAAGCACTTGGACACAAAGTCGGCTATGTCTCTCTTCATGCCATTCCACCAATAGCTATCTTTCACATCATGGTACATCTTGGTGGAACACAGGTGAATCTGTATAGTGTGCCTCTCGCATGATTTCATTCTGAGGTTGTCCACATCGGGCACACATATCCTAGAACCTTGCACTAGGGCGCCATCATTGCAAACCCAAACTCACCACCTTCACCTTACTCTTTCTATGATCTTCATCAATTGTTGGTCTGGGAAACTCTAACTCTGTCCCTCAAGTCGGCCTCGAAAAGTGAGCCAACAATACCCCATCATCTGAAAGATCTAGGATTAAACCTTGATCCATCAACTCATGTACCTCCTGAATCAACAGTCTTTCTGCTTAAAGCATCTGCTACTACATTGGCCTTCCCAGGGTGGTACTGGATGGGGCAATCATAATCTTCCAGAAGCTTCATCCATCTCCTCTGTCTCAAGTTTAAATCCCTCTGTTGGAAGATGTACTTCAAACTCTTATGGTCGGTGTATATCTACACTTCACCATACGAGTAGTGTCTCCAGTTTTTAGTGCAAAGAATGCCATTTCCAAATCATGGGTGGGATAGTTACGCTCATACCTCTTGGTGCCTTGAAGCATAAGCCACTACTTTTCCATTCCGCATCAAAACACACCCTAGGCCAACTCGAGGCGTCACGTGTATCCTTCAGCTCATAGGTAGTGTTAACAGGGGCAATGGTTAGACACTCCTTATCCTCATCATTATAAGACTCTATCGAGCTCTCTTCGTCCTTTGCATCTTATCCACTTCCCTTTTCCTATTTTTGGTATTGTTGGTATCATTTCAACCTGCTGTACTTATTCCTTAATTTTAGTCCTATCTCATCCTTACACCTTTTCCTTCAAAGATGTCTATCCCATCATCAACTTTAACTTTCTTTTTATTTCTTAGTCTTATCTTGAATACTAGTTTCATTACTTCAAGAATTCTAACCCTATGATTTACTACTACACATTCTTCACCTTATGTAACACTTATAATTACCCATAGAAATTTTTTTTTTTTTTTTTTTTTATTTTTTCAACTTAACTATCAGAACATTATCATTCCCTATCAGCCTTAGTAGGAAATTGCTTATCCTGGATGAATATGAGCCCCATAAACTATAAGTTCCATCTGAACTAACACGGCTGTAGGAAATATGTGTCATGCCTTAATTCCAAACAAGATACTTCACGTGTTCATTCTCCTTAATATAATCATATATCGCCCATAGCTTTCTAAACTTCAACCTCAAATTACCCATCGGCAACAATTTCATCTATTGAATCTCAACCATAAATAGTACTTCCTCCACTCATAGTTTAACAAGCCTTAGTAGCTAACTCAATTTAACTCTGTCATTACTCATTCGTCCTTTCATACTTAATACTAGGTATGCACTTCATTCTCATATCGAAATTATGTATGAATTTGTGCCTACTAAACTCTCAATAACTAGGTCTCCTTGCCTTATATAACCTTCTAGAACCAAAAGCACAAGCTAAACTTGAAAAGAAAGAAAATATCCTCTTATATTCAACTACACCCGATTGTCATATTATAACGTTTCACCTAAGTTTCTTGGTCTTTCTCTCCAAATTTCATCATCTCCTAGCACAATTATGCTCTACCTATAAGGTATCATCTGCATGAACCCTTTACCATTTTCCTTCTTGACATAATATTTTATAATTTATTAACTTTACTTATACTCGACCTATGATTCATATCTATCATCGTTTTTATTGTGCCATTAACTTTTGTTGATTCTGAAAGATTTCTCTCACTAATAAATTATTCCAACACTAATTCCACCCTTATCTAGGGTCATTAATTTGATCCTTGAACTTTCGATTTATAACCATCGGACTTGTCACTTTTCGTTCTACCCTACTATTGTCCGTTATTGCTTCACTACAAAGTGATTTTGATCACACTAAAAATGTTTGACATTCATAACGAACCTCTAACTACCTTCTCACTATCTCAAAAGTCTAACCTAAAACCTATGTGTCATTATCTATCATTCTTTTCCTCTCATCATACCTATTTGATCCCTTAGTGACTTTTATTCAACTTCTTACTAACTTCTCTTTCTCTACCTATTTAGGTAGTCCAATACCATCGCACACCTTCTAACATTTACTCATTATTATTGTATTCCATACCTCCATCACTTTTCTCACTAATGTGGTCCCATTTTGGGTTTTCCATCCTTGTCATTCTCCTTGCCAAGAATAACACTTAGCCTATCCTATATCTTAACTTTGTTCCTTTTATTATGCGCTCTTTAGGTTGTCCTTTCATTTATTTCATTTGTCTTAACCAAAATATAAATTGACTATTCTATCCTGGTTCCATTCTTCTTCCTAACATAATATTTGTACTTGCTAACTATATCTTAGTCTCTATCGCGTTATCATATGATTTGGTCCTTTGACCACTCTAGCTAGTACTTCCACTAGCATTTAGATTATATTGCATCTGCAATCAATTGCCCAAACTTTCATTCTGCACTTTCTTTATCCATTGGCCTTCTGTGATTTATCTTCGCTAATTTATTACTCTTAACACTATTATTATTATTATTATTTTCCATGTTTACTCAATTCCAAAACTTAAGATTTGGGCACCCAAACCCGTCATCCAATTCAAAGGATTTACATCCATCGTGATCGATTATATATGATTCCTATAATGGAACTTGTATCCTCTCAGCCAACTACTCTCTACCACACTCTACGGTCCCATGGGACACTATTCCATAAGTCATCATTATAATAACCTTGATCCATTACGAAAGATAGGACTATATCCTAACTTCGCAACAAAGGTACTACATCTACCACCTTGCCGAACCATGTCAAGTTAATGACTCTTTTATCATATCATAGCTCTATAAATCATCAATTCATAGTTTCGACCTTCTCTAGGTAGTAGAGTTGTACTTTATTCCATACTGATACACACAAGGTATACTATTCTCACTCTATAAGTGTCACCTTTACTTTGCAACTAGTCCGAAACCTCTGGTCTGATGGCAACTCTTGTTGTAAATCTAGCTCAGACTCTAGTTATCACCCAACCGTGACCTTTCAATATTCTAACTCTAGACTCTGAGTTCCCAACTCCTCTGCAAATATAGAACTCATAAAGCCATCTCAAACACCCTCATTATGGAGCACCACGGGGATGTACACAATAATCTCATGGCGGACATCGAGAACATTGTATAGTTACTACGATACTAGGTCTCCTAATTTCTTATCTCTCCGAATCTTCTATTATCACAAACTTATTTGGTCATAGTGGTATCCTCATCCTTATCTAGACTTTTAAGACTCACTTTTATGTACTCGTGTCTTACGAAATGGGCACACCATTTAAACCCATCGACAAAAATATAACATTTCTTGATCCTCATGATAGATCTCACATGTCTACTAACTCTATTTCACATTTCATGTACTCCACGAAAATCAAGACACTAACCGAGGTAATCTTATATTTCCAGGTATAACGTAGAATCTAGAAACAAAGAATTACAGGAAAAGGAATCCTATACTCGCATGTGACTCCTAGTAGACTCTTCCCAACATTTTAGACAAACATTCCCTAAGAATCTGGAGCCTAAGCTCGATACCACATTTGTCACGACCCAACCTATGGTAAAGCCCCGAGGCCCGTAGTAAGCCTTAACTGTTCATTTCTAAGGCCCATTGGGCCCAAATTCAAGAAAACACATAAAATGGACTTTCCAACGGGAGTTTACTCACCAAACACAATATATAGTCAATTGGCACCCTCCACATACTCATCAACATAAAATAAATGGGAGCTCTCCTCATCCAATCCATCAAACATGCATAGCACATTTAAGTTGTCCAAAAATAATAATTTAGTTAAATCAAATAAACATTTCTAACACATGCGGAAATTCTAAGATTTAACAAGTTTATACAAAGTAATCGACTGCGAGGAGAAAGCGAGTTAACCTCAAAAAATATCCTCAAAAATTTTTGAACAGAGTAAAATATCAATTTTAACCATAATCTCTATAACTATCGTAACTAATGCACGCGTGAAATGCAACATCAACATCATATTCACATCATAGCATCAAAAGGTAATTTGGAGCACTCACGCACTGTAGCATCAATCATAATATATTGGGTGATCCTATCTGACTCTCTTAAATCCAACAAGAACTCGGACTTTCGCTTAATAAACCAAATCGAGAAGAACTCAAGCCGTGACTACCCCTCGAAGGCGGGTCCCGAAGAACTCAAGCCGTGACTACCTATCCATAGTCCACACCACATCACCGCTCCAAATTACCACAACAACACTCATGGCACATTATGATTATGAATGCAACATAAATCGTGCCTAGAGTTTAACTACATAAATATATGCATATAAGTGATGCATGGGCATGAACATATAATAATATCGAAATTATAATTAAAATTAATATTTTACTCCGGGCGGAGGAAGAACTCACTGACAATTACATTACATTTATTTAACACAAATGACTCAATACAAATAAAGAAAAGACCAAAAAAATCGTGAGTCTCGGCTCAAACACACTTCTATATCCACAATCCATATATCCACAACTCAATCACATCACACCCATCAAATCAATCATTCATCACAATATGGAAAAATTTCAATTTAGTCCTTATAATTGATCATTTTGCAAAAATTGCCCAAACAAGCTCTAAAAATTATAAAACTTTGGTCCTTAGCAATATTACTAAGCTATTGCAAAAAGAATCGTAATTTTCTAAGCTACCACGAATATTTTATGAATTTTTAATCCTATTTAAGCACTAGAAAATTACGAAAAAGCAAGGTTCGGGTTTACCTTTGCCGATTCCGACTCCGGGGATGCGCTCGGGATATCTGACAATGGGGGGTAGCCAAAACCTCGATCCAATTCGGAGACTTTTAATAATAATATATAAAAAATCAGGGGTGTTACAAGGATCATGCTTGTCATTTAGGAAAAATGCATAAATTACCATTTCCAGATGAAACTTATCTGTTCAGATGTTTGGGGACCGTCTCCTGTCGCATCTATTCATGGTCATTGTTATTATGTTATATTTTTTTACCACTATGGCAAATACACATGGATTTATTTTTTTAAACACAAATCAAATGTGTTAAACACCTTCATTAGTTTTGAACAATTATTGAGATATATTTTAATTTACCAATAAAAAGTTTCCAGGCAAAGTGGGGAGGTGAATTTCAGGCTTTAACCACATATTTGAGAGAGAAAAGAATTGCACAAAGAACCTCTTGTCCACACACCCCTGAACAAAATGGGTATGACGAACGTAAACATCGGCACATCGTTGAAACTGGACGTGCTCTGTTGCATCATGGTAAAGTCCCTTTTAAATATTGGAATTATGCATTTGAGACTAGCGTTTACACTATAAATTGAATCCCTTCAGTCCATACCAATGTATCAACACCCTATGAATTATTATTTGACACCAAACCAAATTATAATGAGCTATATGTCTTTTGGTGTCTTTGCTATCCATGGCTAAAGCCATATGCACAAAATAAATTATCACCTCGTTCTAGCAAATGTGCGTTTCTTGGACATAGTAAAATTCATAAAGGGTATCACTTCTTGGAACTTCTTACTGGTAAATTATTCATCTCACGACATGTTTTCTTTTATGAACAGGATTTCCCTTTCTTAAGTGAAGGTGCTAATGTTATTACCCAAGGTCCACCCAAATTGGTCACATCCACCACAACCATACCACCATTGCCCCTTTTGCCCACCACATATTCAACGCAAGCTGGATTCTTTGGTCCACCCCCAGGTGTTCAACCTACCTCAAGTAATATTCCATCACTGACCAATAGCCCAAAGACACCACGCCAACACAGCCACTTCAATGCATCCTTATCCAACATTCCACCACTCCCATCTCCACATGCACAAGGACACCTATCACCGCAAGTAGTCTCCCATTCACCTAATCCAACAAGTGTCCATCCCATGCAACATGGCTTATAAACAATTATTGACATCACCTCTTCCTCTGAACCTCACCACACATAACCTACCACACAAGCTGACCCCATACCATCCACCCAACCGACAATCAAACTTCATCCAATGATTACCCGAAGTCAGACAGGTTCCCTAAAACCAAAAACATTCTCTGCTGTGTCTACCATACCTCACATCCCATCATCCTACAATAAAGTTGTGCAAGACAAAAATTGGCGAGTCGCCATGAATCAAGAAGTAAATGCATTAATCCAAACCGATACATGGGAGCTTGTTCCTCGGTCCAGTGCTGATAATATCATTGCATTCAAATGGATATTTCGCATTAAACAGAAGCAAGATGGCAGTATTGATTGCTATAAAGCCCGCTTGGTGGCTAAAGGTTTTCATCAACGGCCTGGGCTCGACTTCTTTGAAACATTTTCTCCAAGAGTCAAGCCTATGACCATAAGAATTATTTTATCAATCGCAGTGTTTCATGGATGGGAACTTCATCAACTTGATGTCTCCAATGCCTTCTTACATGGAGACTTGGATGAAAATGTCTTCATGGAGTAACCCCTGGGATTTAAAGATCCTGACAAACCTGATCATGTCTGCAAACTAAAAAGATCTCTTTATGGTCTTCGTCAAGCTCCACGACAATGGCATAAAAAAGCTAAAAAATGTCCTATTGGGTCAAGGTTTTGAAGCTTCCATCGCTGATTCATCATTATTTCATTATCAAAAAGATGACAAGAAACTATTTTGCATGGTGTATATGGACGGCATCATGCTCACAGGTAATGATGTTTCATTCATGAAATCCATTATTTCTTCACTCCAACAACATTTTGCGGTCAAAGATTTAGGGGGACTCGATTATTTCTTAGGGATTGAAACAACTACAACACCCACTGGTCTTCTTCTCACACAACAAAAATACATTGGAGACCTCATATCTAAAGCCAATATGTCCACGTGTAGGGGCATCTCAACACCAACAACCTTACAAGACAAACTTAATGGTGCGAGTGGGACACAAGCAGAAAATGTGACTCTATTTCGCAGCATAGTTGGCGGGCTGCAATGCTTGGTTTTTACTCGACCCGACATTACATTTGCAGTAAATAAAATAGCCCAAGTTCTGCATGATACTAAAGATTGTCATTGGGTAGCAGCAAAACAGATCCTTCGCTATCTCCAGGTGACTCGACATCATGGATTACACATCACCAAATCACCAAATAGTCTTCTTCATGTCTACTCAGATGCTGACTGGGCTAGCAATTGTAGATGACCGCAAGTCCACCAACAAGTTTGCCATGTTTCTTGGTCCCAATCTCATTTCCTAGAATTCTAGAAAATAAAGAACAGTAGCTCATTCCTCTACCGAAGCAGAGTATCGAGCACTTGGGGCTGCCACAGCTGAGGTAACATGGATCCAATCATTGTTGAGCGACATCAATTTCAGTCCTCCACAACCACCGAAATTATGGTGTGACAATTTAGGAGCAACCAAGCACATAGAGGTTGATTTTCACTTTGTAAGTGACAAAGTGGCCAAGAAGGAGATCACAGTTCACTATCTTTCCTCAAAAGATCAAATTGCTGACATACTCACCAAGCCTCTGCCTAAACTTCAGCACATTCAACTCCGTGACAAAATCACAATTCGAACTTCCTCCATCTCGAATTTGTTAGAATCTAATTCAAAAATGTTTGATTTAGTCTTCATTTTTTAAATTGTTGCATTTCAAATTTTAAGTAATGATCCAATCTTAACTATTTAGATGAGATTTTTATTTTATTTTGTTAGATCTAAGTGCTGTATAAGCAACACATCAATTAAGATTATCAATAGAATTGTACAAATTCCTTTCTATTCAATAAAATATTTTTTATTCTTTCACATTAATTTTTACTTTAATAGTGGTATCAGAGCCTCAGTTATCCTATGGGCAAACCTTTAAGTGCCGCAACCAATTTCTCCTTGTCTTCACCCCTATAATTTTAGGAGAAAATTATTAAATATGAGCTATCAAAATGAAGTCCTATCTAAAGCTTTTGATTTATGGGATTCAGTAGAAAATAATACTGATCTTACCCCACTACCACAAAAAATTCCAACTCTTGCTCAAATAAAAATTCACAATGAGGAGAGAGCTAAGAAATACAAGGTAAAAACTTGTATAGAATCTTCAGTTTCTGAAACCATTTTTATAAAGATTATGGCTGGTGAAAATGCAAAAGAAGCTTGGGATTTGCTCAAGGATGAGTATGAAGGCAATGATCAAACAAGTTTCATACAAATTTTAAATCTCAAAATAGAATTTGAGATTCAAAAAATGAAAGAGTCTGAAAATGTCAAAGACTATTGCACTAAGCTCGTGTCCATAGCCAACAAAATTAAACTGCTTGGTAAAGAATTTCTTGACAAAAGAATTGTAGAAAAAATATTTGTTAGCCCCCTGAGAAGAATTAATCGATGGTTTGCAGGCTGTGGAGCAAAGAAGAACAATCAGACAAGAAGGAACAATTGAGGGAGCCTTTCTAGCAGCAAAGTCATTCACAAAGAAAAAAATTTCCACAATTTGGTATTTGCAAAAGGTTTAACTATGAAGAAAAGAATTGTTGGCATAAAGGTAAATTACAATGTTTTAATTGCAAAAAAATAGGCATTTGTTAAAAGATTGCACGTTTAAAAATGAAGAAGCAAATTTAGCACAAGAGGAAGAATTTCTTTTTTGAATTTTGGAGAGAAGTGCTCTAAGAAAATCGGAAGCAAAGGAAATGTTGGTGAGAAATGCATCAACAAATGATGAGAAATGCACCAAAATTATCAGTTGAAGAGAAGTGCTCCAACACTCAAATTGTCAGATGGAGAAAAGTGCTCCAATCAAAAAAATAAAAAAAATAAATTGTTTTGAGTCCATGTTTGAATTAAGGGAGAGAATGTTAGAATCTAATTCAAACATATTTGATTTAGTCATCATTTTTTAAATTGTTGCATTTCAAATTTTAAGTAGTGACCTAATCTTAACTAATGGTTGAGATTTAGATGAAATTTTTATTTTATTTTATTAGATCTAAGTGCTATATAAGCAGCACATCAATTGAGATTATCAATAGAGTTGTACAGATTTCTTTCTATTCAATAAAATATTTTTTATTCTTTCGCATTAATTTTTACTTTAATAGAATTGAAGGGCGTGATAGAGTTTATCTATTGATAGAGTTTTATGTCTTGTGAAGTTTATCTCTTGTATATTCATTATCCCTTGTATGTATCTGTAGATAATTATCTCATGTATTAGGTAATAATATTTCTCTAACAGATTACATCAGACTTGTACTCAACTCTAGCATATATGCAACGCCAATACTGATCAACAATATAAGTTCAGTTTCCCAAAACATTTGAGTTTCCATAGTAAAATTAAAAATTTGCTTTTAATTTTGGATCAAATTTTTTCATGGATTTAGGCAGCTATGTAACTCTTATGTTCTTCTTGGCTTGAGACTAAGAATTAATTGTTTTTCTTTTTTCGTTTTCCTGCTCTTATTCTCTTGTTTAGAAATTAAAATTTATAAGAATTTAATTCAATTAATGTCTTTTTTATTAATTTCTATGTTTAAAAATCTAATAAATGAAAAAATTTATTTCTTTCTAATTTAAAAAATTCATTTAAAAAAATTATGTCATAAATAATATGATGGTATAAGAAATGGAAAAAATAGACGAATTTGATGACGGAGAGGGTAACTAAATATATTTTATGCATCTTATTTTCTTTTTGTTTAGAAACTAATAAAATAAAGTAAATTTATTTGTAAAATAATGAAAACCTTTAATTTTTAGTCATAGTCATTCTTATAAAAAAAAATTTTAATTAAGTAACTTTTATGAAAATATTTATGGTATAACATCGTGTATTTCCTTAATACAAACAAAGAAAGAGTTATCACTAGCGCCAAAAAATGAGCCACCATGTTGGCTGTTCTAGGAATGAAAAATGAAGTCAAGAATCAAAATCCCTGAAGACATCAAGAATGTCTGCAATAATCAAGAAGGCCATAACTTCACCCATCTCATTGCGAATGATTAAACTACTTTTGAACCATAACCTGTCTTGCCTAACTGATGTATTCGTATTCATATTTACATAAATCTCATGCAAGCATGTTGAACAATTCAATACACTATATATTTGGTTCAAGCTTCACGAATAATACCAATGAATGGCAAGTCCTGATATAATTATAAAACACATCCAGGCGCAAAGGACTTGACTTCCATACCTAATGAATATAATTCTTGGTTTTAAAGAAAATTATGGGAGAAACATTTTTGTCTGAGATTAGATTTTCTAAAAGTACTAGCCTCACCAGAAGCTCCTGCAGAGGAGTCTAGATACAACAAATCATATGCACAGCTTGACTACAAAAAACCTCTAATCATCAGAACCCAAGACAAGTACATTTCTTTCATTAATTGATTTAAGTTAAATTGTTAACCGGCGGTTTTAGTTTAGCTAGCCGTCTTAGCTCAGCCGGTAGAGCGCATGGCTTTTAACCATGTGGTCGTGGGTTCGATTCCCACAGACGGCGGTTTTGTCTTGTGTTTTATAACTGATTGACTTTCATTGATAATGACGTCGAACGGAAGTCAACTGACTGGTACATTGTTTTCATATGATGAAAACATTGAATTTATCCATTAAAATTACTAGATTTTTGTTCATAAAAGTCATTCTTGAATCTTGATGAGGTGACTGCGAAAACCCTTTTGTACAAGAAAAGTTTCAAACTGTTCATGGGCTTCACGTCCTCATCTTCGTCCATTTGTTCTAAATTTATTGTTTTTACATTTTGAAATAAGTTCATGAGATAGCCATGTTCTTCACTAATGGCAACCCCCCACCACCACCACTACCACCGCCATTTACAGCTAAAGATTCTTTCCACCGCACATTGTTAGTCTCCTTTTTGTCCACTCCATTATTTCCACGCCCTCAGTTTTTTCAGCTCTTCTTTTTCTCTTCTAACTAAACCCTTAATGGTACCCACGATCCAAGTGAACCCTCCCTCTCTGTTTTATTAAGGGTCTCTGACTTGCCAGCACCTAAAATGTTGCGCTGAGATTGCCAAGTTTGATTCTTTTCCCTTCTCTTCCCCAATAATGAAATTTGAAGACTACCTGATGCAACAAAAAGATGATAAGCAGAAAAGGCTTGATCTAGAGAAGGAGGTGAATATAATGTCATTTTTTCATCTGGGTCAATAGAAGAAATGCCATTGAAGTTAACTCATATTGAGCCTTTAGTTGTATACCTGGTGCAGGTTGAAAATTTAAGATTAGAATTTGAAGAGGAACAGATGATAAACAAGGTCTTATACTGTGCACTCCATGGTCCTGTCTCATCACAGCCATGTCTTGCCTCTTTGCTTCCACCTCAGGTAAGAGCAATTTAAGTAGATGATATTAGTTTTTGTAAGGGTTTGATATTATAAAGAGGAATTGTGCATCTGCAGGTTCAGGGGCTTCTTGCAGAACTAGCAATGGTAGAGGAGGAGATCATATGGCTAGAGAGAAAAGTTGATGAGCTGAAACTGAACTTGTACCAAGAGAGGAACCAAACTCAGAAATGGAAACTACAAAGGAAGCAGCAGAGGAAACTGAGGCACCAGAATCATTTACCACCATGCAGACCGGGAAATTCATCGGTGCTTGATGATGATTCCGGTCACCTATCTAGATCAAAGCATTATAAAGAGTTCAGGAAAGAGAACATGAAATTCAGGAGAGCTTCATTGGGTTCTGCAGAGGAAATGTCATATGTGCTTTCCACAGGTTCCACTAGTAAGCTTCCATTTTCTCCATCAAAAGATTGTCTATGATAACATCCCTTCAGCACTGGCTGATGGTATCCTACAGCCATGAAAAATGGAAATTAGTTGATTTGAGCTATGTAATTTATTTTGGGCAATTCATGGATTTTTTTGGCATTTTTGTTTATCAAAATTTGGAAGACAAAAAGTATTGTTAATTGTAAAATAATCCAGGCTTTAATTGATACAAAAATTAATGTAGAATCAAAATAGAGAAGGGGCAGAAGGGATTTTTCTTTCCTAGATCCAACTTGGTTCACCATGGATCTAAGATACGAGATGCATAGTGGGACTTATATATCAAAATATATGAGTCCCACATACTTGTGTCTTTGGGTATATGATGAACCAGATTTAAGCAATAATTTCCTAGGAAAAAGAGAAGAGATAGTGGCATTAATATGAACCATAAACAGGAAATAGAAATAAATTTCTAAACTGTAAGGCTTTAACTAGTATCAAATGTCTAAAATAAGATAATTCTCTGATTATAATGACCTCAAGGGCCTAAATTAATATTGATCCAAAACTACAACAGCCATACTTATGTACACATTGTAAAAGGTCTTCACGAAATGAGAAACATAAACCACCAGAACCAGTATCACTTTCAGGAACTAATTTAACTTTTTCATTGGTTTGTTGTGTGCAGGTGATGAAAAATCAAGAAGAGGTAGAATGCAGAAGGAACACCATATGTATAAAGAGATTTGTGATGAGAAACCAAATGAACTCTCAGAAGAACTAATCAAATGCCTAATAGGCATATTTCTTGCTCTAAAGCAGGCACCAAAGGATAGAGAAGAATCAGCCATTATCCCAAAGCTTGGCCTCTCATGTATGAGTTCAAAAAGCTCAAAGACCTCTTTCAACTGTAAAGCATGCATGTTTCCTTTCAACCACAATATATCAAATCTTGATCCCTATTGCATTATGCCAGATTTAGACAGCACTATCAGGGACATTGGACCTTACAAGAACTTCATCCACATTGCTAGAAACTCGTTAGATATCGGTCATTTTGCAGAATGCTTGCCACAAACTGGAAAATTGAGGTTGCAACAGTTTTCCTGAGAAGACACTGATTTTTTTAACAGACATATCTGAGTATTTATGTCATATTCTGCTACTTCTTTCAGGGTTTTAATTCATAAATTAGGTAATGTTGAATTGACATTCTTGACCTACAAGCAGAAGCTAGCATTTTGGATCAATATCTACAACGCCAGCATAATGCATGTACAGTAAGACATCTTAAGCTAAATCATGCAAATCAAATAAATGTCTTATACATCAATATCAAGTGTACTTGTTTTTATGAAATTTCCAGGCATTTCTAGAGCATGGACTGCCTTCCTCACAGGAGAAACTGTTGGCAATCATGAACAAGGTATGTCAATATGTGGCACATGATTACCCATTCAAGACAGATTGCCCAAATATTAGAATAAACAGAAATTCAAGTGAAATGATGCTTGATCATCAATAATTTACTGACACTATTTTAACTCAGGCTGCATTGAATGTGGGCGGGATAGTGCTGAATGCCTTGGCCATCGAGCATTTTATTCTCCGGCATCCATGTGAATCAAAACATGTAAGTCAAATAGATATCCATACTTGCATTATCTACATGCAGTACACCTTAAGGTCCCTCTTTTAATATATAATGGTTTGACAAGGTGATGTTTTCACTTCCAGGGCCCTTCAGATGAGAAGGAAATGCTACTACGACATGCTTATGGTCTTGGGTATCCAGAATCCAACGTGACATTTGCTCTTTGCAGGGGCACTTGGTCCTCCCCAGCAGTGAGTATATAACATTTCTAATACTTGCCTGTCCATATATAATAGATTCTTGGATCATGAGTGTGAATGTTCTACATGTTTAATAAATGAAAGATATTGTTTGCAGCTAAGGGTTTATACACCTGAAGAAGTGACGAATGAATTGGAGAAAGCGAAAGTCGAGTATCTGGAAGCTTCAGTTGGGGTTACAAGCAAGAGAAAAATAGTGATTCCCAAGCTTCTGCAGTGGCACATGCAAGATTTTGCAGACAGCATGGAATCACTACTGGAATGGATTTATAGCCAATTGCCGCGCTCTGGGTCACTCAAAAGATTGATGTTGGAGTGCATAAATGGAGAAACGAAATATCCTTCAACAAAAATGGCGGAAATTCAGCCTTATGAATCAGAGTTCCGATATCTATTGCCATTGTGAAAGGGGAAAAAAATGTAACAGGAAAAATAGAACTTCTGCCACAACTGGTTATGC
Organism: Hevea brasiliensis; assembly: GCF_030052815.1. Lineage (NCBI taxonomy): Eukaryota > Viridiplantae > Streptophyta > Magnoliopsida > Malpighiales > Euphorbiaceae > Hevea > Hevea brasiliensis. The sequence goes on from NC_079500.1 coordinate 96,705,771, forward strand.
TTGCGCATGCAATAAAATTATAGAAGCACAAAAAATTATTAGGTGCATTCAATACATATACACTATTTTTTATAATCAAATGGGATTTATTTATTTTTTTATAAGAAAATAAGTATTATTTTTGTATTATTTTTTAATATTTCTGGTGTATTTAATAATTATCCATTAAAACACTATACAGGTAGAATTACTGGTGGGGCTGAGATTATGCGTTGCTAGGCCCACTTAAATCCTTGTGAGTAGACTCGGTTATGTTTCGATTTAAAATTAAAATCAGATTAATTTAACTAAAAATCAAAATCATTTTGAAATAAATTAATGTCGATTTGCTGAAATCGTCGATTAATTTGGCTGAGTTCAAAAATAGATTAAAAAATTATAAAAAATTAATCATTAAATTTAATCAAAATCAAATAAAAATTAAATTAAAATTGAGAATATATGCAACTCTAATTATAATTTTTAGACTTCCTTTGAAAAAAAAAAGAATTAAATTTCACAAAATTATAAATTTTTATTTCTTTTAAAATTAATTATTTTAAATTTAAAAACTAAATTCCTTTACTTGGCTTCCTTTCAAAAAATTAAAAAATTATTTTTCTTTCAAACTTATTATTTAACGTTTTTTTTTTGGTATTATTTTAGATTTTTTATTTGACATTTTGAATCCTAAGTTTGGTGTATTTGAGAAGTCTGCTGACCTAAATTTACAATGAACGTTAAATTTTTCTTGGTTTTTATTAACAAAATATCATATATCTTTTTAAAAAAATTATTTTATATTAAAAAAATTAAATTCTTTTACTTATTTAGCCCATTTAAAAATTACATATTTACAAGAATTTAATTTTTTTTTTGTTGGTTTTCATATTTAGAAAGATGATAAATAATTTCCAAAATAAGTTTATCCTTCTATTTAAAAAATTAAAATTTTACAAAAATTAAATTTTATTTATTTCGATTTGATTTGGTTTGGTTTCTAAAATATGATAATTCAATTAATTTAATTTTAATGACTCGACTCGATTCAGTTCAATTTAAATCGAATGCTCAATTCTAGATATATTTGGAAGGCCTGCCTACTTAAATTTACAATGAATGTTAAATTTTTCTTGATTTTTATTAAGAAAAAATTATATATTTTTAAAAAATTCTTTTTATGTTAAAAAATTAAATTCTTTTACTTGTTTAGCCTATTTAAAAATTACATATTTGCAAGAATTTAATTTTTTTTGTCAGTTTTTGTATTTGGAAATATGATAAATATTTTCTAAAGTAAGTTTATCTTCCTATTTAAAAATTAAAATTTTAGAAGAATTCAATTCAATGGATTTTTTTTTTGTTAATTTTTATATTTTGAATAAAAGAATTTAATTTTTTATAACTTAAAAAATTAAAAAAAAAAATAAATATCAATCAATAATTCAATTAAATTCCTTTTTTAAAATATTTATTCCAAATAAAGTATATCCCTTTATTTAGAAACTATAATTTTATAATAATTCAATTTAAATGATTTTATTTTTACAACTCTCATATTTAAAACAAAAAAAATTAATTATTTATAACTTTAAAAAAAATCACTTTAAAATAAAAGATAATTCAACATAATTATGTAAGAATACCATCATCCTTAATTTTTATTTCTTTTAAAATAATTTTTTTATATTAAAAATAATTAAATTCTTTCATTTTAAATATAAAAATTAATAAAAAAATAAATTAAATTAAATTTTTATAAAATTTATTTTTCAAACAAACTAATTATATTTCAAAATACAAGCATTGACAAAATTAATTTATATTTTCAAACATAAAAATTAAGAAAAAAAATTGAATCGAATTTTTTTTTTTTAATTATAATTTTGAAAACAGTGATGTGTCAAACGGAGAAAGCATCAGCTCTTCCAAAATTTGGATAATTTTTGCTTCGATGAAAGCAATGTGTCAACAGCTAGTGACGATTGGTACCATCTTCCAGTTACTTGGTCTTTCGCAACGAATCCCTCAAGCGCGCGTGATGTACACCGATCTGATGAGCTGTGTGTCTAAAATTATCTATCTGACATCCAAATTTGGAAAAGGTAAATCACGAGCTTTGAGCACGAATACATTACATCATCTATATTTAAGTTAGATTTCCACTTTTTTTTTAATTAAAAATTTTTAAATAAAATAGCCAAAAAAAATTATGAAAACGTGAAGAAACAAGCATGGCATGGCAAAGCCAACGGTAATTATCACATACAATTATTTAATTTTATGAATTTTTTATAAAAATTATTAAATTTTAATATTTTTATATAAAAATTATTAAATTTTAATTTAATTTTATAAAAATTATTAAATTTTAATTTAAAAATTTTTATATTAATTTACTATCTTATTAATTATTTTATAAGTAAAATTATCTGATTATTAATTATTAATAAAAAATAAATAAAAAAAATAAAGAGTTTTGATGATGAGAGAGATAATGGAATATATTTTATTTTTTTAAAAAAAATTAATAAAATAATATAATTTTATTTATAAAATAATTGATAAATTAATAAATTAATTTAAAAATTTTTAATTTTTAATCACAATGACTCTTATAAAATTAATTTAAATATTAATAATTTTTATAAAATAAATTAAAATTTAATAATTTATATAAAAATACTCATAAAATTAAATTACCATGAATATTTACCCCAAAACCCAAGAAATGTCCTTTGTTGAATTTACCATTACATGTCAGATGAAAAATGTTATTTCAAACTTTCACGTTGTACAATTTTGTAGTAATAAATCAATTGATTTTTATAACATAATAAAATTTTCATGTGGGTTTACACTTATTAAATTTATTTTATGTATTTTATTATAATAAAAAATTTTAATAAAAAATATATAAAAATTTCATATACAGTTTCTCTAATAATTACAATATTATATTTATTGAAATTCGTTAAATATATTTATTTATTATTATTTTTGTGCCAAAAATTATCGATATTAAATAAAAATGTGTAATATTAATATCACATAAAATATAATTTCTTATATTGTTTTTTAATAAGCACAATATTGCATTTCTTGAAATTAATTGGATGTGTTTATTTATTAATATTTTTGTTTTAAAAATTATTAATATTACATAGAAGTAGAAATGTGTAATATTACATCGAAAATGATGCAATATCATATAAAAAATATAATTTATTTTATTCCCAATGTAATATTACACATTCTTATAATAAATTATATTTTATTGTGATATTGCACTCTTTTTGATATAATATTACACATTTTTATGTAATTATATTAAATTATAAAATATATTTAATATAAGATTAACCTTAAATGAAAAAAAATTTAATAACTATTAGACTAAATATATTTATCGAGATTTATACAAAATTAATTAAGGTGTATATAATAAATATATAATATATATATATATAAATATTTAATCTAGTGGTTATTAAACTAATTCTCATATAAGCTCTCTTTTCTATTAAAATTAATAAAATATATTACTTTAGTAAATTAAAACATTATAAATTAAATATTCTATACTTGATGTGAAAATATAAATATTTTGATTTTATAAATTAAAATTTATTATTTAATAAAAATTGTTGCAATTAAAATTTTATAAATAAAACATGAAGTGAATATTTTAAATTTATATATCAAAATTTATTATTAACAAAAGTCATTATCAAAATAGCTTTAATTTTTTAACTTTCTTTTAATAAAAGTTATTATAGCATATTTAGAGTAGAGATTGTAACTTGTAAGGTTAAAAATGCATTATATTATTGGCTTTATCAATTATATAATAAAAATTTTAAAACTAATCATTTGCATTCTTATTTTACTTAAAATCTATTGATTTTCAATAGTTCATTATAAATTCAGTCCTTCATTATCATCATTCTATCCATTCTATTATTCCCCTGACATATTTGATTTTTATATTTTATTATATTTTTAATTTTAATTTTTATATTTTAAATTTTAATTAATTAAATGAAAATATAATAATAATATTTATTATATTTAAGTTTTAATTAATTTTAATTTTAATTTTAATTAATTATATGAATATATAAAAATAATAATTTTATATTTTTTAAGGCATATATATATATAGCATAGTGATATTCCTTTGGTGCTACCACATAGGATTATAAAATGATTATATTTATGCCATGTAGCAATATTTAAAGCAATCAAGTTTTCTTCTGTGTTGTCATATAGGATTCTAATATTATTACATTTATGTCAAGTGATAATATTAAATTGAATTTATTGCTAGTAATTTTTTTTCTTGCCATATATGTCAATTATATTAAATTGATATTTATTAAATTTCATATAATATTTATAGAATATTAATTTTCCATAATTTTAATCTTTAATTTTAATTTAATATCCTATATAATTATAATAGATAATTATTACTTAATTTTTAAGTTATAATTCAAATTTAACTTTTTAATATATATATATATATATATATATATATATAAAGTAGACAGGTTTTTCCCTAGTGTTGCTATATAGGATTTTAAAATAATTATATTTATATTACGTGGCACTATTTAAAACTATTTAAAGTAATCATATTTTCTTCTGTGGTAAGTGATAATATTAAATTGAATTTATTGCTAACAATTTTTTTCTTTACCTCATTTGTTAATTTTATTGCTAGTAATTTTTTCCCTTATTTAATTTTTAAGTTATAATTCAAATTTATTTTTTATTGTCTAAATGCACATAAAAATAATATTCAATATGCATAAATACACATATTTTCTTTTTTATTAATATTAAAGTTCAATTTATTGAGTACAATAAATTAAATGAATAATATTATATTCTATATGATCCAAATTCTATCATTTGTGAATTGTAATAAATCTTCAAATTTGAAATGAAGCAAATAAGTCATTGCAAGTAACGTGTCTTCATTTGGAAGTTGTACCACAAACATATTATTAGATCAGCACTGCAACCTCAAATCTATAAATTAAACACTAAAAAGATCCATCATAAGATTCATCTAAATAAATAAAAATATGCCTCCCACAGTATTAAAAGAAAAAATAAATAAATAAATAAATGCAATCTTTGTTTAGCTGGTATTAGAATAAAATGATATTGCTCTTGTAAAAAATCAAGCCTAAAAAAATAATTTTTTTAGTAAGGAATGTTTTCTATATTCTTTAAAAATAAAGTTGAAATATTTTTCTTTTTGGAGAAATTAAGTAGAAACTATAAATAGTAGCAGAAGAAGTGAGAATCCATAAAAAAATTACAAAAATAATTGTTATTTTAAAGCAAAACACTAATAAAATGAAGGAGAAGAAGAAAAGAACAATAACTATAAAAAAGACTCTGTTTTGGAGATCTAATATTTTTAGTATTTTTATAAAGAGTTAAAATATATAATTATTATATAACTTCTAAATTTAATTCTTTTTTTAAATGAAAGGTCAACATTAAATTTTATTTATATTTTCTAAATAGTTTTAATTAAATTTAATTTTTCTTAAAATATCTGTTCTAAATTAGAACAAAGAATCAAGGAATTTGAATATTTATGAGAAATTAATAATTGATTTTTTTTAAAAGATATCTAATTATTAAATGTTATTTAAAAAAAAGATCAAAATTAAAATTTATCTATATTTCATAAATAGTTGTAATATATAATTATTATATAATCTAATTTTCTAAATACAATTCTTAATTAATATAATATTCCAAATTTAAATAATAAAACATTATTAATTACTATAATTAAGTTTAATTTCTTTAAAAATATATATTTAAAATTAGAATCAAGAATCATGAGAGATTTAAATTTTTTTTTAGAAATTAATGATAAAAATTTTCATTAAGTTTAATTTACTTTAAAATTGATGCTTTAAGTTAAAATCAGAAATTAGGGGATATTTAAATTCTTATTAGAAATTAATTATTAAAATTTTAAAGGTAATTAATCTTTAAATTAAAAAAATGAAAGGTCAACATTATATTTTATTTATATTTTATAAATAATTTTAATTAAATTTAATTTTTTTTAAAATATCTACTCCAAATTATAATCAAGGTTCTTATTGATTAAGAAATATATATGTGATGAATTATAGAAAAATGGAATGAAATAAAAATTTATTTTTATAGTTATGGCAAATAGATAATTTATATCAATATTTAACCCCAGGGGTGTGGTCGAGCGGTTGGGGCTCGTCCTCCCTTAAGCAACGTCCCGGGTTCGATCCGGGCGTTGTGTATGGAGCGCTTTAAAACCTGGGGCCAGCCATCCTGCCCTTCGAGGCACCCACAAGCTGGCGCAGAGGGATTAGTCTGAGCTGAGCAAAATGTGTAAAGGCCTGGGATACCTTCTTGGGAATGCACCAAAAAAATATATATATTTAATTTTCATTCTTTTACATTTTTTATAGTATATTAATGAATAATTAATATTATTACTTTGGTTAATATTAATTATGTTATATTATTTTATTATCATTTAGAAAAATTAATTAATGATATAATTTTTTAAATTATGATTAAATTATTAATTCTCTAATAATTATGCGTATATAAGTTATAAACTAATTACTTAGTTATTACTTTAATATTGTAATAAATAGCTATTATTATTGTTATTATAAATATGTAGAAATCTCAATTTAATTAGATATAGAAAAACTCTTTATTTTTTATATATATAAAAAGGTTATATTTAATAATTATATTAATTAATGTAATTAATTATTATCATTATTATTACCATTAATGATTTTTATTATTACCATTATTATCACAATTTCTATGATTAACTAATTAAAAATATTAGACATATTTTAATAATTTTATAAATTTCTCAGTTAATAATTTTTAAATTTTTAATTATTTCATTTAATTATAAAAAATTAAAAATTATATATATCTTAAAATTAATAAAATAATTTAAAATTATGTTGTAAAAATAGTCACATGAAGTTAAACACTTTGATTTCTTTCTCTCTTTCTTTTATACATTTAATAATTTTTAATTTACTTTAATATTATTTTATTTTTATTTATCTTATTTTAGTATCCATTTAATAAAGATATATTTTTAACTGTATATTGAATGCTATATAAAATAAATTATGAAAAAATAAAATAAAATAAAAATTTATTTTTATAGTTATCATGAACAATAAATTTATATTAATATTCAATTTTCATTATTTTTGGATATTTTTTATAGTATATTAATAAATAATTAATATTAATTATGTTATGTTATATTATTTAGAAAAATTAATTAATGATACAATTTCTCTAAATTATGATTAAGTTATTAATTTCTTAATTATGTATATGTAAGTTACAAATTATATAATTATTACAATTTAATATTATAATAAATAGTTAATATTATTATTAAAAATGTTTAGAAAACTTAGTTTAATTAGAAATAGAAAAAAATAAAAGTTAATCATATTAATTTATTAATTATACTGAATGAATACACATATATTAATTTATGTATATTTCATATTCGCTTTCTTACGAAGAGATTGTTCAGATTTTATAAAACATATTCAAAAAAATATAAAATTTTAAATTTATCACATTCATAGTAAGAAGCAAATTTTTATTAAAATTTATTGATAATAATTTTTCTATATTTCTTAAACAGTTGTAACATATAATTATTATATAATTTTATTTTTAAATATGATTCTTAATTATTTTAATCTTTCAAATTTAAATAATAAAAAAAATATTAATTACTAAATATAATTATCATTAGTTACAAGTTTTTTACTTTTTAATTTAAAAAGTCAATGGCAATTACTTTAAAGGAAAGTAAAATATTTTTAAACACATTTACAGCAATTAACTTTAATATTTAATTACTAATAATTTGACAATTCAAAATATTTAATTTTAAAATTCAACTAATATTATAATAATTATCTAATTATTATTACAACTAAAAGTTTAATTTCCTTTTAAAATATCTGTCATAAATTACAATCAAATATATTTAAATTTTTTGTGAGAAATTAATGATTAATTTTTTTTAACCATGTTGAATTATTAAAGATAATATCTATTCATTAATTTTTAATTTAAAAAAAAATAATATTAAGTATTTTCTATATTTTTTAAATAGATGTAATATAATTACTAAATATAATTATCACATATTATTATGTTTATAATTTTTAATTTTATTTTATTTTTATTATTTTAAATTATTATTATTATTATTATTATTTATGAAGTATAATTTATGACTATTAAAAAAAATTATAACTATTAAATTCAAAATAATTGTTAATTTATCTGATTAAAATTTATTGTTAGTATTTTAAAATTTTCATATTTTAAATAATAATAGTAAAATCTTTTTAATTAATATATATATATATATATATATATATATATATATATATATATATATATATATATATATATATATATATATATTACCGTTACTATAATACGGTTATCGATATGCAAATTGATAATTATACCGTCCTTTAGTCAACATATAAAAAAATACTCTAATTTGAGAAATATATTCCTATGCTTAAAATATTTATATAGTTACTTAAAAATTATTTCTATAGTTTTTTTAATATCAATTTTTTTTATAAAATAATGTATTTAAAGAGTGAATAAATAATTTTATTAATTATTTCCTTGCAGTTTTGATATAGATTTATATATACCAAATTCATTATATATACTTTTTTTCTGTGTAATTTTAAATATTCGAGCAATTAATTTATTATATATATATATATTAATTAATTATGAATATCTAAAAATGAAAAGAATAAAAAGTTAATAGCTGATGTTGTTGCGGATTTTTCGATCCCGTGGCTAATACTTATATTTGGGTGACAAGATAATATAAAATTAATTTAAATAATAAAATATATAATTATAAAAAATTAAAAATATTTTTAGTAATCTCATTATTTTTCATTTCCTATATAGATAGATTATAAATATAGATATGGATAGATTAAGGGTTGAGCATTCGGTTCAAACCGAATCGAACTAAACCGAATCGAATTAAATTATAAAAATTGAACCATAAATTTTAGAAATCGAACCGAAATGGGTGAAAAACCGAATTGAACCGAACCATTCTATTTCCGTTCAGTTCGGTTTAAACCGATCAGTTTGATTTTTTATTGATTTTTTAATTTAGACTTGATTTTCAAGTTATTTGGTCTAATTTTAACTTTAGTTTGAACCTGATAACCATTAATCAATGAAATTAAACAATTAATTTATATATAATTAAATATAATTCATAAAATTTTCATAAAAATAAATCAATTCAAAAATTGATTCGGTTCGATTTAATTTGATTTGACTATATAAATTACTATTCAGTTCAGTTCAGTTTAACCGAATTTTTTCTCTTCAAAACCGAACTGAACCGAAATAATTAAAATTTTTATAATGTAAAATCAAACTGAACCGATTTAATTTTAAAACCGAACTGATTAAATCAATTTGAATCAGTTCAATTCAATTTTTCGATTTTAACCGAATTCTACGCGGCGCTAGATAGATTACAATATGGTGAATTTGGAAATCTCAAAATGAGTTAAATTATAAAGGGATTGAGTTTAGTGAGGGTTGGGCTATTTCCAATGGGTTAATATTGACCATAAATATTACCAAGTTCTTATGATTTTAAATTTTATAATATTCTTGTATTTTAATATTATTTACTATATGATCTTATTGTTAAAAAAAAAATCATATTTTAACAAGCGCAAGTGAAATGACATTACTATCCTTGTGCGAAATTTTTTTACAGCATCCTTATATGAAACTTCGTTCATTATTTTATAATTTGAAAGCATTAAAAATGGGAACCAATAATTTTTTTAAAAAAGAAAAAATGTATTTTATAATTTAAAGTAACTAATTAAATAAAAAATTTAAATATAATTACGAAAATAATCGATCACAAAATTTCATTGATAATTTATTAAAATTAATAATAAATATTAAAAAAATTAAAAATAAATCTAAAAAACTTTTAAAAAAATAATAGTGAAAGCTATTTTAAAAAAAATTTATTATGGTATAAAACATTTTGACAATCACTTTATGAGTTGATTAATTAAAAAAATTATATAATAAATAAAATTAAAATGTAAAATATCATAATTTAAAATTAAAACCACTATGAACCTCATATAAAGTAATTAACTTAAAAATAAAAAATTAGAAAATTACAGTAATTTTGTTTTTATAAAGTAAATTTATTTTATTCATAATTATTATTAAATAAAATTTATAATGTGATTTAATATTGAAATATTAAAACAATAGATGGAAAGTTGTTTAAAATCAAGAGAAAAAGAAGGCCGCATTTGCTAGCCTCACATCCTCATTCAAGTCTGCAATTCCCACTTTCACCACTTGCTTCAATCGCGCGTGCAATCCACCATAGTCTCTGCTACTTTAACTCACGCACTCGCAGACACTCTCTTGTCATCTTCTTCAGGTACCAAACTCCTTCAGAAGTGCGAAGGCCCAAATTCTTCTCCATCAAATCCCCCCAAACTCCTCCCATATCCGCCGATTCTGTACACGAAGCTACCAGTTTCTCAATCTCAGGCTCCAATTTTTCCACCCGCGAGGTTCTCTGGTTTGCTCGCATTTTATCTGGTCCTTGTTTTAGTCTTCATTTTGACCTTATTTTGATCCATGCATGGTTCTTTGGCTTTCGATTTTTACATGTATAATGTATTATCTCATGTTTTTCTTTGTTTTGTGGCCTTTCTTTTCCCTGATCTGCATGTATCATTTTTGTTTGAAACTTAGCTAATCATGGTTATGTTTTTTTGATTATCATATGTATTAGAAGTTCTGGTCTCGTAAAAAAATTTTTTTCCTTATCTTTGTTTTGGATTCTGTTTGGTTCTTGGGGAAGTTATCGCGGAGATAAACTGATATTTTACCTATTTTCTGTTTGTTTCTCGGGAATGGGACCATTAAATGCTCGGTTTGACTCATTTCTGTATTACATTTTTGCCGTCTCTTCAGTGTATGATATGTAAGAGCTCAATATAGGAAAAGAATGGAGAATGTTCTAAGTTTTCCTGGGCAAAGCACAGGGACCTTGAAGCTTTAGTAATTTGTTGGGGATTCAATTGTTTACAATTCCATTTTCTGAATTGATATGGAATTATTGCTACTTTTCATGCATATTTTCATTGAAGCATTCAGCATAAATGTTTCATTTTGTGGTTCTTACTGACCACTGAATATGCCTGGGCCATTTCATTTTGAATTGTGCATTCTTTTCTTGTATTCTTCACTACTTTTTTATATTTGGGTTTTGAACTTCTGCGTGTCAACTGACTCCAGCCTGTTTTGTTTCATCCCCTTATTAACTTTTTGTTGCTTAATGAATTGACTGCCCTTATCTCGTGGATCCTGAATTTGAGTTCTAGAGAGTGACAAATAATGTGAATTAGACCAAAAGGATACTTTCTGCAATGTGTTATTTTCTTTCTGTTTTTCTAATCACTTAGAAACCTTCAAGTGCATGTTCTGCTCTATATTTTCCCAAAAACATCTAGAGACCTTTAAAGATCAATTTATCCACAGGAGCTATACCATTTTTTTGTTTTAGCAGCTTTATTTTGCTGGATTTACCGCTTCCCATATTATTTTGTTTGCCTCACATATCTCATTGTTAGGTTTCTTTCTTAGGGTGACAGTTTTGTGCTTTATTTTTGTAGTTTGATACATGATTCAGGCTTGAATGCCTTCCTCTTGCTCCTTTTGGAATCTGATTGCAAAGAGCTTGCCTATCAATAGTAGTAGTCTGTTAATATCATATGCAGAATATTCTACTTAATTTTAATGTTTCTTTCAATTTTCAGTACTCCTTAACGCAATTTAAATGGGAAGTTCAATAGATCACAGTTCGGATGAGGACACAGATATGAGTGAATCTGAAATGGATGAGTATGAAGCTCAATCTTATGAAGAACTGAAGAATGGAAACCACCCTGTGAAAATTTCAGATGAGACTTTTACTTGTCCTTACTGCCCCAAGAAGAGAAAGCGAGATTACTTATACAAGGATCTCCTCCAGCATGCTTCTGGGGTGGGCAAGAGTCCATCAAAGAAAAGATCTGCTAAGGACAAGGCAAATCACCTGGCATTAGTTAAGTACTTGGAGAAGGATCTTGCAGATGTAGGCAGCCCATCAAAACCAAAGGCTGACACTGATCCTTTCAGTGGTTGTGACCATAACGAGAAACTTGTGTGGCCTTGGACAGGCATTGTGGTCAATATTCCAACTACAAGGGCAGAGGACGGACGATATGTAGGAGCTAGTGGATCCAAGTTTAGGGATGAGTTGATAAGTAGAGGCTTTAACCCCACGAGAGTTCATCCGCTATGGAATTACCGAGGTCATTCAGGGACTGCTGTTGTGGAATTCCACAAAGATTGGCCTGGTTTACATAATGCCCTTTCATTTGAGAAGGCATATGAAGCTGATCATCATGGGAAAAAAGAATGGTTTACTAATAGTGGAGAAAAATCTGGTGTCCATTGTTGGGTTGCACGTGCTGATGATTATAATGCAGATAATATAATTGGAGAACACCTACGGAAGATTGGAGACCTTAAAACAATTTCTGAAATCATGGAGGAAGAAGCAAGAAAACAGGACAAACTAATATCCAATCTCAATAACATTATTGAAACTAAGAATAAACACTTAAAAGAGATGGAGCAAAAGTGTAGCGAGACTTCAATCTCCCTCAACAAGTTGATGGAAGAGAAAGATAGGCTTCTTCATGCCTATAATGAAGGTAATTTTTTTTAATAGCCTTGGTGTGTTTTTTATTTACTTACTACTGCTGGATTGTGAAAGGTCAATTGACTTTTTGTCTTGATTATTTTAGGCTTTCAGCAGTTCCATTTATATTGCTGCATAATCCATATTCTAAGGAAAAAGTGGCGTGGATTTTGCTGTGTACATGTATTATGGGGAAACTGATTTCTACTTTGTCTCTTTGCATTTCAGAGATTAAAAAAATTCAAATGAGTGCAAGGGAGCACTTTCAGAAGATATTTAATGAACATGAAAAGCTTAAGTTGCAACTGGAATCTCAGAAAAAAGAGCTTGAAATGCGTGGGTCAGAATTGGAAAGGCGTGAGGCCAAGAATGAAAGTGATAGAAGGCAGCTTTCTGAAGAGATTGAAAAGGTACATTATGTTTGGTAAAATGAGTGAGTTGTAAGCTGTCACAGTTAACCATTATTGGGGATTCACTGAAACAATGTCTTAATAACAGATCACTGTGTCTCTAAAGTTTACTTGTAACTTGTGACTTGCATGAAGTTAAGCTGTCACTGGTTCTAATCATTCCATTTGCTTCCAAAAGGAAACCATCTTCACTGAGCAGGAATATGCGAGGGATCTTGATTTCATATACTTAGGCTTGGTTTCTCAATGATTTTGTGCTCATTGGATTTCAAGGGTGGCTAAGGGTGCGTTTACTCAAGGAAAAATAGCATGGTTTTCTGGAAAATTTTTCTAATAAAACTAAAAAATAGAAAGATTTTCTAAGAAAACTAAAAAATAGTTTTGTTCAACTGTAAAAATTTTCTAAATGGAAAACTGAAAACCTAATTTCCAATTCTCTAATGGTATAACAATTCTTGGGAAACAGGTTTATGATCTTTGCCATTTTTTTCTTTTATTCATGAGCGGCTGTTTTCCATTTGGGAAACGCAAAGGCATCTATCGTTTCCAATTCTCGACATTTTTCTCTTTTATTTTTTTTTTCGTTTGGTTATTTTTATTTGCCCTTTTTCTCGGCCTCAAACAGCCCATGCATTTTAGTACTTCTGCTTTCTCCTATTTTATTTTCTTTTCTTTTCTATTTTTTTTAATTTTCATTTGCGCCAAGTTTTGAATTTCTTTCTTCTTTTCCCCTAAATTTACTTTTTTAATTTTCTATTAATTCTTTAATTTTATTTTGTTATTTCTTTTATACGCTTTTTCCCTTCTATTTTTCTTCTTTTCTAATAAACACTTTTGAAAAAAAAATTTCATTGTTGCCTATTTTCACTTTCTATTTAAAGTGTGACTAATTATTTTTAAATAAAATAGCTATTAGTGAATATTGAGAAAATGTAATAACTTGTGCGTGTTGTGTATGCTTTCAGTTGTTTTCTAAGTTTTCCACTGAATGAAAATTGAAATTTTTCTGGAAAATTGAAAATGAAAAACATAAAATTGTTTTCCATAAGTAAACAGGCCCAAAGCTTCTTCTCACAGTGCTGTTTGTGTATGTGTACCATTCCTTGATTTTATTGCCTGTTGTGGCATCCACAAAAGGTAAAATAACTCCTTTATTTAAAGAGTTTCTTTTATGAGAAGCCATTGCATGGGTAGCATGCACAGTTGCACACTCTTCCTTTATCCCCTCATTTTCAAGGAACACTGGTGAGTTGGTGGTGATGCTGTGTTGCCATCAAGTTAATAATACATGTGCAATTGATTTTTGCTATTACAATACATTTGTGAATGTTCTGGTCTTTAGATTCCCTCCTTCTTGGTGAACTTTTGTGTCTTTGTGAGGGCAAAGTTCTAAAATTAGTTGTTTGTTTCTTCTTATGATGATATGCTTAAAAGGAAAAAGGGGGAAGAAAAGGTTCATCCAGAACTTTGTGGTATAATTCGCCATTGAAGCACACATTTAAATGTTTATCACATTATCAACCCAAATATTCTGGTCATTTGATAAGTTTACCTATTCTGATTTTCTTGTCTAGAATGCAATCAGAAATAGCTCACTTCAGTTGGCTTCTTTGGAGCAACAGAAGGCTGATGAGAATGTATTGAAATTGGCTGAAGATCAGAAGGTATGCTTGTTGTTTGAAGTGCTTGAATAATTACTGGAGTATTTCTGTGTCACTGTTAAAAAAATAAAAATTCATGCTTTCAGAGGCAAAAAGAGGAACTGCACAACAGAATCATTCTACTGGAAAAAAAGCTGGATGCCAAACAAGCTCTGGAACTGGAAATCGAGAGACTTAGAGGCTCATATAATGTGATGAAGCATATGGGAGATGATGGTGATGCAGAAGTTCTGAAAAGGATGGAATTAATAATTCAGAATCTGAGAGAAAAGGAAGGAGACCTTGATGAATTAGAAACTCTGAACCAGGCTCTTATTGTAAAGGAGCGAAAGAGCAATGATGAACTGCAGGATGCTCGGAAGGAATTAATTAATGTAATTTCTATTTTTGCTGTTTTTAAAAGTTAACTCCAGTTAGCTTTCAAGTTATGATAGAGCAGGCATCTGCCTTTTTCATAAACCTTCAACATCTTAGTCATGTTGCTTGCTCAAATAGTTATCTGTGGAGTTGCTGATGACAGATAAGTTGAGAAAACCATAGATCACTGGCCATAAAATTAAAATTTTCTGTTATAATTGCTAAGTTTTAGTTGTTATTTAAATACTTTTCAGATAATTCATCAAGTAATGCTTGAAGCTTTATAACCCATTTTACTACCCCTGCTTGTGGTACAGTACTAATTCACTTTATTTTCAGGGCCTGAAAGAAGTATCAAGTCGTGCTCATATTGGCGTTAAGAGGATGGGAGAACTAGAGAGTAAACCATTCCTTGAAGTAATGAAGAGAAAGTATACTGAAGATGAAGCAGAAGTCAGAGCTTCCGAACTTTGCTCATTGTGGGTGGAATATCTTAAAGATCCTGACTGGCATCCTTTTAAAGTTGTCACAGTTGAAGAAAAACATAAGGTACGCTTTTGACAAGCATCTCTAATTTTTGGCTGCCACATATTTATCTTTGGAAATCACTATATTACAAATTGAACAATGCATATCATGTGTATTGTTATTGCATTTATTTGACATGTCTTTAGTGCTAGAATGAAAATTAATAAGCACAAGAACTATTTTTTTGCTTGAATATCCATGGGAATAGTTGCATATGTAGTGTTTAAAGTAATCAATTATTTTTTTACCAGAATATTTTTATTTTTATCATCCTATTCTCAATTGAGAGGATCAGTAAATTGAGGAAACTGGGCACTTATACATTCTGTGTGGCTTGAGCCCCAATTTACTGCAATTTCTCCACAGCCTGGTTCCTTTAATTTTTAGTTTGTATGCTTCACTATAATCTTCCCGGGATTTCATCATTTAAGTTTTTCAATTTCTTGTTCTCATTTGTGCATGTTTTGTTTTTTAGTGTGGTTTTCTTTCAAGAATTATCATGAATTGAATGCTTTATGTTTACCACTTATGAGCTCTGCCTGCATATTTATATAATTATTCATGTGTTTATTATGTTTTTGGCTGATAATGTGCTCTCTGCTATATTTCTGATAGAATTTATGCAGCCAAGTGCATGTTATTTGCAGTAGATGAGCTTGGAAAATTTACTATAAATTATATGAATTGCAGAACTGTTGAAAGATTTGCTCTTCGCACTTAGTAACTGGACAGTTTAATTAAATTATACAAGTTATTGTGTTATTCTGGCGTTTTTCTGTACTCCAGGATGCCCTTTTGTTTGCAACTGAACCCTGGTTGTTGCTTCCTTTCACAATGATATGACTATATTTCAATTTGTTGGTTCAGGAAGTAATTGACAATGAGGATGAAAAATTGAAAGATTTGAGAGATGAGATGGGTGATGAAGTTTACAAGGCTGTGACTGATGCTTTAATGGAGATAAATGAATACAACCCGAGTGGAAGGTATATAATCTCAGAGCTGTGGAATTATAAAGAAGGGAAGAAGGCTGCCTTGAAAGAGGGAGTCTCATTTTTATTGAAGCAATGGCAAATAGCTAAACGCAAGAGGCTACTTTGAAGGTCGGTACAATTCTCAGTGGAAGAAATGGAATTCTCAGTTCATTCCTTCCCATTTGTGTTGCATAACCATAGTCTATCTTGATTATATTGTCTCAACAAGGGAAGAAAAAGAGTGGTTATTCTCAAAAAAAAAAAAAATGGTGGGACTCAGCTCATGCTGCTGAATCGCATGTTGATGAAAAATCAGCTATGTTTTGTTTGAAACAAATAACGAAAATAATGTGGAAAAACATTCAACAGTAATATAAATGGTTATGTGCTTTTTATTTGTCTCTGACATTCTTAGCGTTGATCTCACAAAGAAGTATTGATGCTGCTTACAGGAAACAATCATAACTGATGCTGAGATGATGTGCTCCAAAATTGGGAGGCAGGTCACCAGAGGATGAGGCTCATAAAATGAGTTGCCTTCTGGTTTCATGGTGTCGTTTGCTTCAAGGCATTTATTCTGCGCAGGCTAGGCTGATTTATTGTTTCATGTTTAGAAACTGTATTTGTATGCTGTGTTCGACTTTCCCATAAGCCAAATCAGCTTCATTTCAGTAGCGAAATGCTCTGGGTTGTGAGAACTAGAGAAAATAACTTAACTTATTTGCTGTGTGATGTACTGAATTTCTTGTTGCAGGAGTTGCTGCTCTTATGAGGCTGCTTGCCTGGAATCAACTGTCCATGTGAAATGTAGAATTTTGTGTTATTGGAACAATTTGTAGGAATGTTTAGAGAGATAAGTCTGCCTGACTCCGATTTTCAATGCAAATGTGTGTTGTCTAGTATATATATGTGTGTGTGTGTGCGTGTGCGCGCGCGCGTGTGTGTGTTAAGGGAGATATATATATATATTCCAGCTGAGCCAACCTTAATCAGATGATCTCCACGTGTCAAGGTAAGTGAAGGAAACGGGGCCGAGGTTTTTCATAAACATCAATTGGGCGTGTTTGTTGTGTTTCCTTGGAAGTTGGAAGAATGGAGACGCAAAATACAGCAAAGAGCCCAACATAAGAGGTGGGTTAGAATCTTGGGTTTCCTGACAGCTACTCTGTGAATGACTATGGATAGCTTTGACAGCATAATAATCTGTCAAACGAGCCTTTAGGACATGTAGATCGAATGCTAACATTGGATTGCAGCCTAGAGAGCCAAAGATTCTTCCACTAGAAGAGAGGATATTTCAGCAACGCATCATTGAGACAGAACTATTTCCATCAGGATGCTTCCCTAAATTGCTAGCATATTACAGAGTTGTTTTTGCATATTGTGCAGAAAAAGTAGTTTTCTCTTCACAAATTGGGCTGCAACAAGAACTAGGCATCCTCCTTTAGTGGAGGTTTGCTAGAATTGCCTGTGAGTTTTTGATAGCCCTATACATGGTCTTGGGTTTGGTTTTGACCTGAATATGCCATACTGGTCCCCAGAACTTGTTACTAAATAAAATGAGCTTGCTGAATTATTACCAATAATTCATATGGAGTCTGAATTATCCCAACCTTAACCCAATAATCTCAGTTAAAACAGGGGTCAACTGATTAAAACAATCTTGTAGGAAGATATTTGAACTCATCAATGGTGCTTTTGTAGCAAAATAATTCTAGAATAATTCCAGAATTAGCAGCCGCAACTGGTGAAACTATTTCAGCACAAAATCTGCATTATTTGCATTAGCATTTGTTCCTTGAAAATATACAACCAACTACACCAGCACAAGAAATATTGGCAGACAATCAGGTCAAGCAGCAGGGGGAAAATATGGCAGCAGCCTCAGGTAACAGCAATGAACAACATCAAGTCTTAGGCCAGTCAGATTATTAAATATAAGCAGATTATTGATATCACCATAGTTGAGAACCATCAATATTGACAGCATAGAGCAATAGAGAATAAGATATTCATTCTATTTTACCATCTTAGTTATGCAGAGAAAATAAAAAGAAAATAAATAAATAAAAGAAAATTTAATTTTTTTTTTATCTAATTTAGATAAATTATTAAAATGAAAGAGAAATAAATTTTATTTCTTAAAAGAAAAGAGAGAAAATAATTACTATACTCTCATATTTTTTTTTCTTATATATAAGGGAATCTAATTAATTTTAATATGTAATATTTTTATTTCCACATTTTCCTTGGTTTCACTCTAATCTACAGGAAAATATTTTGATCAATTATGAGGATTTAAAAAATGGAATTTCTGTTTATATTCTTCTCCTTTTTCTCTTTTTTAATATTTAAATAAGAAAAATTAAAAAATTAGATTTTTTTTAATTTTTTTCCCTTCTCTCCTTTCTCTCAATACAAAGGGTAAATAGAAAATATAATTTTAGTGAATTTTATAAATTCCAAGTACACATATCAGATATATTTAGCATTGCCATTAAAATTGCTAAAGAAAAAAATATATTTTTTTAAAATATATTAATTAAAAAATAATTTAAAAATAAATTTACTAATTTTTAATCATAAATATACTAAAATACTTAAAAATACTAAAATAATTTTTTCAAACTTCCCAATTTTATCCAAAGTGATACAGCAAACAAGCACTTATTCTTCCTCAAAATAGTAAAACTGAGCAATGGGCTTTTCTAATGGGCTCTCGAAAGCCCGGAGAGTTCAGACTCTCTCCCATAAAGTTGAAGAAACCTGGAATTTCAGTGGCTTTGCCCTTTATCTTGAATCTCCGGCCGTCACAAAAAATACCCCTGGGCTAAAATTTTCATCAATATTTATCCCAAATTTGCATTCCTTGATGCTTTTATAAGTGTGTAAGCTAATGGGTTATGATTTGAAAGAGAGAGGCTTGAGTGGGGATCTCAACAATCAAACCAAAGGTTACCAAAAAAAAAAAAAAAAAAAGAGTGAATGGATAAGTTGAAGATGCCGCCATTCTTCTCAAGGATTTGAGCTTGGACGTCTCCAATTTGCCATTTTCCCTTCTTTTTAACCTTTTTTTGATTTGGGTTTTCCCACAATGAGGGATCTTTCAATCTTTTACACTTGATATGAACCCAAATCTCAAAATTTATCCAATGTTATTATTAGCTCTTCTTTTTGTGTTGGTATGGTTACAATTTGCATTTGTTGTTTTTGTTAAGCGGAAGCACTTTGTTTTTGTTTTCTCATTGAACAACGATGCAGACATAGAAAGCCTGATTGCTACCTGTTTTCTCATAGCAGATAGCTGTTTTTGGGAAAGTTGGTATGCAATTAGGCAGCGGCCAGACAACCGTAGGGATGGAATCCACAGATGGCGGGTGTTTGATACCGCTGTCTACTAAATCCCATCTCACATATAAATTTTTTTAATGGATGACATTAATTATACACCCATGAAATGGTTGTTGGGTGTTGTCCAGTTATTTGATCTGATGCGCTGAAGGGAAACCTCCCCAGTTGTTTGATGATATGCCTAAAAGACTTCAACCATTACCTTACACATTAGCTTACATGCTGTCAGTATTAAATCATTTTAATTTGATTCCACCGTATGCTACATCTGCTATCTTAAATAAGCAGGTAGAATTGATATACTCTTTTATACGATTCCCAGAAAGTATTTCTTTATCCTTCCTTTTCTTTGGCATGCATGATGAGAGTACAAAGCCTTAAAGGTCAAAGGATGTTAATGATGAATCCTATTCCTGCCATTGTCCAAATGGGATATGAAAAAATATTTGCTGCATCTTTATAATTGATTACATTGACACCTCTAATTAGTTAACTGGAACTAATTTATGTATGGAAATGGGAAGTTTTCCCACATTTTGTGCAATTTCTATTCTTATATTTATAAATAAAATTCTACTTATGCCTCCAAAAGTTAGAAAATTTTCTTATAATCCTTTGAAATCTTTCAAAGTTGTTCTTTTCTTTAGCTAACCAAGATCATTAATCTCAATCTTTCATTGTGTAACAGACTTAGCATTCAAGCTGACATTAAAGAACTTTGAGGATAAGAAGAATATTTTTGTGTGAACTAAGAAAAGATTATACTAAAAGCAGCACTTCCATTCCACTGGTTCAATTTCAACTTGTACACTTGACTTTTATCAGGAAAAGTCTGTTCCTTCCAAGCTCCAATTCTTATTTCCAACCAAACAATGAAAAGAAAATTCCTCATCTTTCTAGCTCAAATTGCTAACCATACAATCAAATTGAAAAAGCCATTAACTTTACACAAAATAGTACCATTAAAATATATATTATATTATAACATTATGGTAAACAAAAGCTGCGGGCTATTTGACTGTGCAGCCTCCTCAGCTCATCCCTTACATGAACTTTTTCACCTTTTGCCCCCAAAAAAAATTAAAAAAAAAAAAAAAACCCTCTTTAAAAGAAGCTCACCAACGCATTTTTCCCATTTCAACATTTCCCAGAAACGGAGGGAAAAACCCAAAAATTAAGAGGGAAAATTAGACCCTGAAATTCTTTCCAGTGAAAGTTTGACCAAACTGCCAATGTGAAGGGACAATATTCCAAGAGGTGGAGGTACGTCTGTCACTGGCTGTGACCCTGAAAGAGAGTGACTGACCAACTAAAATAGCATTTGATTGCCAGTTTTGACCCCAGTTACGGCTCATCGTCATCCATCCAGTATTTGCGCCCTTCACGCTCGCCTTCACGATATCTCCTGCACCTGCGACGTTGGTGATCAATACCAGGTTGAAATAACTGAAACCGTTGATCGTGAACCTGATTCCTCCTTGCTTTCTGCATGGCACCCTACAAAAACATGGAAATTTAATTATTTTCTTGGGTATTTTAGTAATTTCAATTTACTGTTAAAAAACGCTTTATAAATATATTAATTAGAAAATAATAAAATAATAAAATATTTTAAAGTTATTTTTAATAATATTTAAAATAATATTAAAAAATATTTTTTTCTCTTCATATGCCAAATTTTAAAATATAAAATATTAAAAATATAATTTATAGAATTATTTATTGTATGAAAAATAGTATTTTCATACCATTGGTAAGAATAAAATTAAAACATATTCCTTTCTTCGATAGTCAACATATGATATCCATTGCAAATTTTGAAAGAAAGAGCACCGGAAAGGAGTAAGCAGAGTAAGAGCACGATCTTTTACCGGCGATAAGCAACGGGGACGATTCCGGCACTGTACTCGGCTATCTTGAGAAACATGGGCATGGCAAGATCGAAGTGAGGGCGAGGAGGGTTGCACCACCCGCCATTGTCATTAGGCAGAGCATAGTTAGGAGGGCAAAAGTTGGTAGCTGTGATTAAGATTGATGGGCTGCCGGAGTGGCACCATTGTGGTTCATTAGCGCACTTGATTTCGAAACAGGCACCACAACTAAGTCCATTGTTGAACAGGGCTGTGCTTAGTGCTGCAGTGTTAACCCCATAGCCTTGGCTGTACAGATTTCCATACCCACAAGCACCACCTGCACATGAATAAAGAGAAGAATAAGATCATTTCTGCAAATGGAATTCTTGAGATTACGTGAATTTTCCATTTCTACTCGTTAATATGGGCTTTTCTTTGGAAATGCAGCAACCAATCATTGGCCAATTATGAAAAATGCAGATACCCTCCAGTGGTGAAGAACAGATCAATATAAATGAAGCAAATCAGTGGAAAGTGATGACCCTAACAAGAATAGAAGAATGCATAGGCAAAAAATGGCAGTACCCATTGTCCCAGAAGCATCACTGCCACCATAGAAAGTAGCATGGGCGCTCTGCCAGGATCCACCAGTGTAAACACCAGGAATTCTTGCATCAGCAAAAGTCAGAAACAGTACTACAGACACAATACCAATTGCACCCCTAGCAGCCATTGATTTCTTCCCTAACCTATGCTCTAAAGAAGAAGAGAGGAAGAGAGATGGGGTCTTTTGGGGTTGTGGGGTGTGAGGAGAGGCCAAAGAGTGGGCTGGTATTTATGGAGGCAAGAGGCATGAAATTGTCAAAAAAGAGAAACCCAATTATCACCCTTAATTAATGCTGTTTTTTGTTCTCTAGTTAATTAAACCAAAAACTTTCTTTTTTACTGTAATTCATTTCTATTCATTATTTGACAGAAATGCCCTTGGGGTTCAACCATTTTGGGAATAGAATTCTTAAGGTTTGGGTAAAGAGCCAGGGGCATGTGAGGGAATGATTGGCATCTAAGGCCTAAGGGGCTGAATATGAAACGGCCTTGCTTCAATTGCAAGTTGTGCCATTGATTACATGTTCTGTCCCGACATTTTGCTTTCCTTTCCTGTTGGTCCTTTTGATTTTTCCCTCCTTTCAATAGGAGATGGTGGGCTTGAATTTGGAGGGAATTGTGAGACCACTGGTTGGTACTTGGGCCTGTTTAGTAATAATTTTTAAAATATTATTTAATATTTTAATAAAATTAAAATATTCTCTCTTTTATTTATATTGTTCGATAGTATAGTATTTATATTATCATTTACAGGTTGAAGGAGTGGTTTGTAAAAAATTATCTCTCTTAACTTTTAAATATTAAAGAAGTATTTTGATTAAGATGAACAAAATTATATCACTATTTTTACATTTAACAGTTAATTCAACAGCTATTTTTACTGAATACTTTAACTTTAACAACTATATAAATAACTAACTATTAATATTTAATATCTAATAGCTAACAACTGACAATTATTAAAACAACTAATAACTATTAAAATAACTAATATTATAAAATATAGCCTTGGTAGAAATAGAAACCCTTTAACATTATACTTCCAATTAGGGTTGTGCATGGTTCTTAGGGAAATCGAACTGAACCAAATAACTGTATCGAACCGAATTTATTTTGATACTTTAATTCAGTTATGGTTTTTCACTAAGAACTGAACCAAAACAATATTGAAACCAAACCGAAATCATACTGAATCAGAATCGAACCGAAAACCGAATTTATACATATATTTTTTTATATTTTTTTAGATGTATTATATATTTTCAATATAATTATA
Organism: Hevea brasiliensis; assembly: GCF_030052815.1. NCBI lineage: Eukaryota > Viridiplantae > Streptophyta > Magnoliopsida > Malpighiales > Euphorbiaceae > Hevea > Hevea brasiliensis. The sequence goes on from NC_079500.1 coordinate 96,729,646, forward strand.
TATATTTATATTGTATATATAATTATGAATTAAATAAAACCTAATATTATATTTTATTTTTCTATTTTTTTTTAATAATTTTAGTTATAAATACATTAAATTATCTTATAATTATTAATTATAAATATACTATTATCTTTTATATATATATATATATTTTTTTTTCTTAAATATATTTATATATTATATAATATGTTATGTATAATAACTCAATTTAAAACTTGCATACTAATTTAAGAATGACTTTTTAAAAAAATAATGACATAAAATTATTTTAAGAATCGAGAACCGAACCAAAATCGTACCGAACCGAATAAAAAATGAAGAATCAAGAATCGTACCAAACTGAAATCGAAATAATTAAGAACTGAACTGAAACTATACTAAAATTTTAATTCAATTTCGGTTTCTAACTAAATCCTGAATCGAATCGAACCGAAATCTAACACTCTTACTTCCAACCAATGTGTTCTGCACCCACAACTTTTGAGGCATTACCCTAATCCATTAGGTCTTTCTTAATGTTATAGTAATTCATTAGTTTTGCATACAATTTTAGCTATTATAAGTTAAATGAACTTAACCATCATTAGGTTGAATATTTATATTTAAATTTGTAATAATAAATAAAAATGTAAGGATGTTTTTGTAATATGCCTTCGAATGGGACCCGCCAAAGCCAAGATGTTTGACAGCCAAAGCCAAATTTCAAATGAGCTGTAGGTGGAGAAGTTTGGGCCCCACCAAATTATGCGGATTTATCGGTCCACGTATTACGCCGTGCATTAGCCGTACGATTCGGTGGACTCCCGCTCAGGTCCTCCTCCTTCAAAGTCTCTCTCGAGTTCACACTGTTGCTTTATTAATTTATTTTATTTTTTTATTAATATTTAATTATTTTTTTTAATTTTATATATTTTTATGAACACTCAAATTTATTTTATAAATTAATTTTCTCTATTCTCAACTTTTTTTTCTTGTAAATATAATAAAATATTAAAAATTGATAATTGACACCTTAATTTCAAATTTTTATTAATTTTAATAACGCTATAAATTGTTGTAGTTTTCATTAATTCTTAAAATTATTAAAGATATTATTAAAATCATGTCATTGTAATTTTTATATATTAATATTCCTATATTTGAGTTTTGTTTTTAGCTTGATTTTTCTTTATTATGCTAATAAGTAATTATATTATTTATTATTCTAGCCTATTTTTGACCAATCAATTTTAATTTTGAAATGAAATCAAAAATAATATTTAATTACTAATAAGCGATTAAATTAATGACATGAAACTAATTTCTAAGTGAATTTTACCTGTAAGATTAGAGTTTAAATTTGGATAAAATAAATTTATACCAATGTATAAGCTATTAAATATTAATTTAAAATTAATTTTAATGTAATTTAATTATAAAAACTATAAAATAATAAAAATATTTTTTTTCAAATTACATTTTTCAATGATATTTAAAATATTATTTTAAAAAATAATAAATTTTTTTATCCAGAACCTCAATATCAAACAGAGTTTAAGTCTACTATAATGTTTGCCCTTTAAAGCTTCTCTTATCCGTAAACAAAAAGAAAATGATATATTGTGGAATTATTAAAACATCATAATTTCTTGAAGTTATTATATTTTTGGTGGTTATTTATGATTAATGGGTTGGATAACAGAGATGATCACTGATTGATTATTTCTGTGTGTGATATATGTACATAAAAGGAGATGTGAGCTTTGATTTTGAAGTAAAATATAAGGTAGAATAGATTATTAGGAAGATAATTAAGACAATTATAAGCTAGGAGGAACTCCAAGCAAATCTCTGGTATAACAATTACTGCATACCGAATTTTTACTTGGCAAAATATTCAATTCAGTCTCTGTAAATATTGGGAAAGTTTAATTTAGCTCATTTTTAATTTTTGTCTAAATTAGCTCAGAAGTTTCAATTTAAGCTTAATTTAGTTCAAAAATTGAACTTTATGAGTAAAATTTCTTGATTTTTTAATTTAAATAAAAAATTAAGAAGTTCAATTTCTTAATTTTGAGATTAAATTTCTTAATTTCTTGATTTAAGTTCAAATATCAAAAAGTTCAATTTATTTTCTTAATTTTTTGGTTAAATTGATCTTAAATAAAACTTTTAGGCTAAATTAAACAAAAAGTTAAAAATGAACTTAATTAAACTTCTATAATAAGTACATGGGTATAATTGAGGTTTAAATTATTTTTATTTGGTAAAATTGATGTAGATACAATGATTTTATTATAACAGCTGATTATAGTGATACCCACACAGAACTGATCACAATAAACCATTATAATAAAACCGTTATCTATACATTGATTTGATTGTATTTTTATAATTCAAACCATTTAATATTTTTAAAAAAAAATATTTTTTTATGAAAATATTTTTCATTATTTAGTTGTAATGCTATGCATATATAATTGTTTTTACATTTTAATACGATTATCATATTTTTTATTGATTAATTTTCTGAGTACCCCCAAGACAAAAAAATGTGGAAAATGTTTTCTAAGGCCATGTTTAGTATTAACTGTTTTAATAGTTGTCAGTTGTTTTACTAAATATTAATTGTTAGTAATTACCTATTCATGTAGCTGTTAAAATATAAGTGTTTGGTAAAAATAACTATTAAATTGACTATTAAATATAAAAATAATAGTATAATCTTGTTAACCTTAATCAAAAGGCTTCCTCAATCTCTAAACACTAGTATAAATATTATGCTATCGAACAATATAAATAAAAGAGATAGTATTTTGACTTTAGTCAAAACGCTAAATATTACTTTAAAACCTATTATTGAACATGGTCTAAGAAAATATTTCCCATGGGAGCCTAATATGCTTAATTTTTGGATTCAATGTAATACCTTACATAAAAATTTAAGGTACTAACTGTCGTAAAATAAATAAAAGCTTAAATCTCATTATTATAGATAATATGATATGAATATTAATTTTTATAATCTTATATTGCATATAGTGTGGATTTTCACTAACAAGAAAGATATATTGATTGAATAATATTATGATTTTAGTATTGAATTAAATTGATATTTTTTGTGATACCAAAATATTTATATAATATCTTTTCATTTTATTTTAATTAAGAATTGAACTTAAAATATCATAATTTTGATGATTTATATATGATATCTTTAATTACCTTCAAAACTCGAGCACTTGAAAAAGTTTTAAAATAGTGATTAATTTTTGTAATCACTAATTATGCTAAAGAGAGCACTAAGAACAAAAAGTGATTGGCATATAACTATAATTAAGTAAATATAAACTAATCTATCAAAATGTTCATGCGTGCTTCTTATGGAAAACTTGCCTGCTCTTTTCTGGACCATTATGTTGGAGCAAGGGACCATTGATGTCTCCTCTCTTAAACATAAGACACATACACTCTCTCCCTACATATATAGCTTCCATTGAGCTTTACGCAATCCCTAGAAATGTTCCAAGTTTCTCGAGCAAGCAAAATTTGGAATCATATCTTATAATCCTTCTTTGTTTTCTCCCCATGCATGACCACTTTAGATCCAACTTTTTCTTCCTTTCTTTCCCTTTTAATGGCCCTTGTAATCTCATGCTTTACTTTGCATGATCCTAAGAGGGACCTCGCCCTTTGCCCTTAAATTTGACCCTTAAACTATGATTAGTGGAGATTGAAGACTAACTACCACATTAACTAACCTAACCACCATCATGATCAACCATGGCAAAAGGTTCCTAAAGAATCTAATAAGCAAGAAGGTGGCCATGCATGTTTGCGTAATTGGTATAGGCAATTTGAATTAGCTTCTTTATCCTTCAGGAAATTGTGCAATAAGACTTCTCTTTCAAGTTGAATATGGCATATTAACACGATTTAAGACTTCTCTTTGCTTATTGCTTTCCAAGCCCACTTAAAAATTCGATATCCCTTGATTGAGAGTCATTTTCATGTATCCCTTCCAAAATCACAGTTCTCAAGTTTGAAAATGGAGTTTTACACCTTATCGCTTGGGATATTGAATATCATGCGAGTCATGCTTGAAATTACAGCAACTAAGGACCACATTAGGTATCACAACAAACCAGTCAATTCAACTTTTTTTGGTTCAGAACTGAAGCCTCAGAAGCAGAAATCTATAGGCAGGAGAAAGCAAATGAACACAGTCCTCCACACGCATGATTGTCATCTCTTCCCCAATAAACGAGGTGAGGTTCCCAACCCCAACAGGCCAAGCCTTGGTTTGGGATATTAAAGGCATGTTGTTGGAAATTGCAGAGGCAATTAAGTGAGCATTTTGTACAATTTGAAACTGATAATTCATTGAAGTGGTTAATGCTTGTTGAGAACTAAAAAAGGGTGTTTCTGTCATGCACTTTAGGCTTTAGCTAACAAGGACTATGCTTTCTTGTTTGGTGAATTTAGATGATAAGGATTTAAAGAAGTACCACCACGGAAACATTTCAGTGTAACAGTAAAGTTATTCCATTTATAAAGTATGGGATTACCACAACCCATTATTAGTTCTTATTTTCCAGCTAATAAGGATTTAGGGTCACTCTAGCTTGCTTTAAGGTATAGATTCAGATACTATATATAAGAAATAAAGTTTAGGTAGACAGTCATGTAAAAATGAAGCAAATATGCAAATGGCAGGCAATTTGATTAGTAGGGACGTTGTGTATTGCCACTCAATTCACATGCCCACTAAATTCAACCCAAAATTGAGAACCACAAATTAACACATGGATTATGAGTTCCTTATATTCCTCAAGAATCATATAAAGACAATAGGGAAGTACCAAATATATGATGCATGTGAAGCCCCAAATCATATTTTAAGGTAACAAAGAAGCTCAAGTGCAGAAGCGACATGGGCAAATACTTTAGCAAATGCAGAGATTTCAGGGTCCATAGGTCATCCACAGAGAGACAATCAACTGTTTCTAGCATTTGCTTTGCGCAATATTACTTGTTGGCCAAATGGGTGCTAGTTAAAAGAGGTTGTTCTTTCCTGCATTTGGATTTACACACTCCTCCAATAAGATCCTTCGAAACTGATTCAGACTTCTATTTTTTTTTCTTTTAAAAGAATATAATTATTACATAATTTGACTTGATTTAGTGATTGAAAGCATATCACTAATACGCATTCATATTCTAATCGTCACTCTTCCAATCCCTTGCTAAAAATAAAATCCATTATTCAAAGTATCTAACAATTTAATCTTATTAGAAACTTAAATCCAGCTTTAAAATTTAGGTGCCCATTGACATATACTATACCCAATTTCTGAATTTCAAGACAAACAAGATCAAGGAGAATTGAAGGAGAAGGGCATTTCATTTCATTGGTGCCCAATCCATTCAATAGATTGAAGAAAATCTACAAGGAGGAAACAAGGCCCACCTTCAACAGACGCTAATCCAGGTTGCTGTTGGTACAGCAAACAATTGCTTATGATGGAATTTTAATGTTAGTAGCCTTTAGGGCCCCGAGGCAGTGCAGTGCTTGTTTGTTGGGTCACACAATTTACCCTTATGCTCCCAATTGAAAGCCTAGTCATGCCCCAATCCTTCCTGCTCAACTGGGCTTGAAGTATGAGAAGTGGACCTATGTGCTATGGGTTATGGAGTCACTCATTCATGGAGTAAATTTTTTAAATTAAAATCATATTGTTTATAATTTTTATAACTATTATTTTCTTGTTGGAATTTTATATTACCACCATTGTCTCAATCAAAATGATAATTCAGTATTGTTTTCTCTTTGTAGTTAAACAAAACAAAATTCATTGACTTTTTTACATCATCAGCTGCCCAACCCCAGATCTGAGTCATCTGATTCTACTAGGCACTTGAATATAACAAAAAATTAAAATAAAAACCTTAATGGGTACTTAATTTGGTTGTCGTCTACCTGTTTGTAAATTTACCAAACTCACATTTTTCTCAGCCTTTGCCAGCCATTGGATCCCTCACCCCTCAGCCAATCTTTAGCTTAGCGCTCTCTCTTTTCTCCACCTTTTTTTTTTTCTCATCCAGTGTCTTGTGAGACAACTGGCTGGCCTCCTATAGCCAAGCTAGACATGCTGTCTCCACAAGCCATCACATGCCATAACCCTCTTCAAATCACATGGATTCTCCCCTCTCCATGAATCTCATCATGTGAGGGTTTTTCATGCTAACTCCTACACTCAATAAACTCATCACCTGTTCCTCTAATTATGATCATTGCGTGCATAAGGGGCTTCACCAAAGGTCCCCATTCTCAGGAAATTTGTGCCCTTTATTAACTTTGGAGTTTTGATCACAGACCCAATTTTCAGATAGAGAAAGAACCTGCTTGTGAGATTTTTTTTTTCTTTGATTTGATTGCTATGAGTATATTTCTTTGAGATTCCACTTCTCCTGTAAGTTTCCCTTCACTGTCTCTCTCTATTAACTTATTAATGTTAGCAATAATTAGTCTGTCATAAATTTTACCTTATATTTAATTTTTCTCTTTTAACTTTAATTTATTATTAAAAAAATTTTAAATTTTAATTTTATTTCATAAAAATATATTTAATGCAAAATAGTAAATTTTAAATTAAAAAAAAATCATGCTAAACTACAATATGATGTCTGTAAATATAATTTTAGTATATTTTTAGTGAAAGGTAAATTTTTTTTTTTAAATAAATCATTATGATGATAATAAATAAAAATATAATTTTATTATTTTTTTATCCTAAAAACTTACTTAGAAGAATTTTTTAATAATGAATTAAAATTAAATGATAAAACAAAATATAAAGTAAAATTCAGAGATGAATTATAAAAATTACCTTAATATTAGAATATCACATGCTTTTAATCTTTTATTTGTTTTTCAATGATATGTGTTGAAGAAGGGATTGAATTGAATAAAAATTAAATTTAAAAAAAATAATTAAATTGAGTGAATAAAATAAATAAAATTCATTTAATTTTTGGAATATAATCGATTTTTGTTCATCCCAAAAAATGTATGGGAACAAAAATATTCTTCTTACTTGTTAAACTACTATGCCCTCATCAGATTCTAGCATGAATGGACTAATTTTTAATTAAAATAAATGAAAAAATAGATTATTGAAAATCAGCCGTTTATTACTTTACTATTGAAATATGATCCATTTAATATTATCAATAATCAAAATACAATAATATATATATATATATATATATATATATATATATATATATATATATATATATATAAAAGTAATTTAATATGGGAGTTCAATTTGAGGAAAATATTAGATTGTAAATGATTATTGTATTTTTGTAATTTATGGGAGTCATTTTCTTAGCAGGATATCCATCAGGTAATTAATAATTTATCAAATAAAAATATATTTTTATATTTATTTTTTAAAATTTTAAATTATTATTTATTCAATATTATATTTATATGGAAAATCGTATATTTAAAATTAAAATTTATATTAATTTTAATTAATTAAAAAATAATCTTTTTAATATGCAATTTTCATAGAACTCAAGCTTATGATTCAGTGGCATTTCAATTACGATCTCAAACGGCATGGTGGACGTCACAAGTGGACCAATGAGAAGGAAGAAGAACGAAGTTGACGCGTGCACAAGAAAAGAGCAGCCACACCAAATCAAATCCCAATTTCTTGTCTAACTTTCATGGTTACCTTACCTTATCCCCAGCAAAATTTAGAAATCTGACATGGTTAGATATAATCAGAGAATGTGACACGTGGCAAAACCATCTTGTCTTGAACAGTTCATAGAAAGAAAGAGGAGAGGGGTTTATGGTGACCTGCTATTGCCAGGACATTAATGCCCTTTTACTGGCTGATCCAGTTTTGTGGTCTAAACTTTATAAAAAGATATAAGGGAGGTTTAAGCCACTGTTTTAGAGAGAGAGAGAGAGAGAGAGAGAGAGAGAGAGAGAAGGAGAGGTTTCTGTGCTTATTTTTAATGCCCTCTCCATTTAGTTAGAGATCATTTTCAATACAAAACCACACAGAGAATCTGTAGAGAGAGAGACAGAGAGAGAAGAGAAAATGTCTTGAATTTTTCTTTTATTCTGTTCTAATTCTTTTATTAATTTTTCTCTGAATTCTCCGATCTTTGTTTTGCAATTCTCAAGGAAAACCAGAGCATATAATTATTTGTTTCTCTGTACATACTTTGTAGATTTTTTTTTTGAATCTGAAGATCGTTTCTTTGAGGTGAGCAAATCGAATTCCTTGTGGAATTCAGTTTGATTGTATTTATTTTGGATTTTTTTTTTCTTTTTTGTTTTGTTCTGAATTGTGATCGAGCTAATTGAGATCGATCATTTGGTGGGAAGAGGAGTTTGACTTGTAGAGAAATGTTTTGCTGAATTGGGAACTGAGGTCGGGATCTGATCGTCGAAGTTGTTTTTTGGTTGGTTGCATGGAAATCGCATTTGAGTGGGGGTCTGAATTCTCAAGAATTCTACGGCATGGTTATGATTTGGAGTTAATTCGTTTTTATCTGGGCTCATTTGGGGTTTAAGGGATTTAGATGACTATATTTTTGGTGGTTCATAGAGAAAATTGCTAATGAATTTGAAGGACTTTTAAATTCATCGAATTTGGTTAAATTGAGTGTGTAGATTGGGATTATGGAAGTTGAAATCCAATTCTAGTTCCATGATCATGTGGAGCAAAAGCCAAATCCTGAATTTGAAAGTAGCACCTTCAATTTTAATTCCTGAAACACTGTTCCGGATGAATTATTGCTGTCTTAGTTGGATCGATCGCGGCTGTGAACTTTCGATTGATCTCTGTTCGGAGTTTTAGGATCTCAAAGTTAATATGTTTATTCCAGTGGAAATTAGTTTTTATTTTTGCAGATTTTTTCATTCCAGTGACAATTTTCTTAGAACAATTTAGCGTGAACAGATGTTTCTTTGATTCTTTTTGTTGATCATCTGGTTTCTTATGTTATCCTATTAGATCACCGTCGATGAGTTTTTCTAGAATATTTTAGGGTTATTCTGCTTCTTATCGGGCCATGATATATGAATCTCTGTTTTGGGTGGTGGTTGGTGGGTCAGCTATGATAATTATTCATTTAAGGGCCCTAAATTTTCATGGTGCATGTGAATTTGATTAGTTGACAATGTTATTTGTTTTTGTGATCTCTCAAAAGCAAATGCAGGTTACCATATTATAGCATATGGTTGCTTTGTTTCTTATTTTCCCTTCTGGATGAGATCGTTGCTTTTTCACTCTTATAGATTTATACCTTGCTGTTCAATTGAAGTAGTCAAATTGCATCTATAATCAGCTGATTTAGTTATTTATCTCATGTGGATTCAATGACAGTGAAGGAATGTGGGCAGTGTAATTGTCATGTATGCTTAAGATATGGTGGTGAAGAAGAGGCAAGATTATGGTTTCAGTGGCTTCTATGTTCCCTTCATACCTAGGGCACCTAGATCAGCTAGAGTAAGTATCCAGTTCACTTTCAGGTATGTGTAGCTTTTTAGTCGCAGTGCTTCATGAACAGTTTGCTGACCTTATCTCTCTTGGTTATTGGTTCCAGCGGAGGGGTCTGCATAAAAAGAAAGTTGATGATACTCAAATTTGTGCATTTGAATTACTGGCTTCTTTAGCTGGAAAACTATTGCAGGAGAGTGAAAGTTCTGCTTCTAGTAGTGCATCCGAAACAAATGATCAGCCTGCAATTGGTGATGATGTTATTAAACAGGAGCGAGATGAAAAAAAACTGCTGAAAACTGAGTGCCTTGATCAGGGAAGCTGTGAAGAAAGTGTTTTTATCCCCGAGTTTGCCCCATCAAACAATGATAAAAAGTGCCTCCTGAAGAAATCCCAACATGCTGAGAGTGATTCCATTCTGGTGCGCTCCTCCATAATCACAAATTCAGATTACTCAGAGAAAATTAGCAGTAATATGAAGTCTGTGATTAGCAAAAGCAAGACTTCATGTGATAATTTCCTGTCTAAAGTAGAGGGAGGCTTTCCTCGTGCTGGGGAACATAGTGATGATTTTGTGGAAAATGGATTCAGCACACAGCGAGAGGCTGATGGTATTGAGACTGGAGGTTTGACTACTGATAACACATTCAATTTAAAGGATCCCATGGACTTGTGTACAAAATTTCCAGCACTGATCAATTCAGATAATAATGTCAAGTTTCCATCATGCAGGAACCCTGTTCCTAATGCCTCTATTTTAAGGCTTAGGAATGATAGTAAATTAGGTATTAGAGATGACGATGAAAATTTTTCTAGGTGTAATAAACCTGGCACCAAGCCAAGGGCATTTAGGTATCCATCCCATATTGGGGACCGAAGAATAAGGAAATTATTGACATCTAAATACTGGAAAGTAGCTCCAAAATTGAAGGATTGTGATCAATCGAAAGTTGGTAAGCAGCTGTATGATGATTCATTTATGCTATGCTTCAGTTACTTCTATAGTATGTCTATATGTGTTTATGTTCCTAGGGAGGTAAATGTGATTTATTTTGTTATTTTTTACTCAGGTTTTTTAGATGGGGGAATGAGGCCTCTTTATCGCAAGCGGAAGATATGTTACAGTCGTGAAAAATATCAACACGACACTCTTTACAAGAGGAGGAAGTTTTCTGACCATAGCTTAGTTATGACTTCTGATGGAGGGTTCAGCAGCGAGAGTGTTTGTAATTCTCCAGAAAAGGGCATAAATGTAGACAAAAATGGCCCCGCTACAATGTTTCATGGAGGTCCTTTTCTATTGCATTACTTTGATATCTTCTATATCTTCATGATGTTCCACATTTCTGGCACTCGTTGGTTTTTGCTAAATGTTTTACTTGTTGTGTTCAGCAAATGGGGTAAAATCAATGTCATCATCAATTATAGGCCATCAAGCTTCTTTCCATTCCAAGGATTCTCATGGTACTAAAGCTAGTGTTGAATTGATGCACTATTGTTGTTATCATTTTATGGTGTTAACTTACATCAGCCTGAGGATCTTATATGTGGTTCATTCTTTTGTACAGTGAAGTTCAGCATTAAGTCCTTCAGGATACCAGAGCTTTTAATTGAGGTCCCCAAAACTGCAACTGTTGGTTCACTGAAGGTACAGATATCCAGTCTTCTTGTTTTCATGAAACCTTTTCTTAGACAGCAATCCATAGGTTGTTTCCTCTCTAATGGATTCCTTTCTGTTTTTCTGTTGATGGATTTTATTGCATACCAAATGCATGTGCATGTGTCTTTTATATGTTAAATACATGTAGTAAGTAGGTCATTATGCATTTAAATTTTAATGATAATTTTCTTTGGCAAGTTCCTACCAAGGGTCAGCGCTTGCTGAGTTCCTGACTTTTGTAATGTGGTGTTATGTGACTTTCTCTATAGAGGACAGTTATGGAGTCTGTGACCGCTATACTTGGAAGTGGTTTATGTGTTGGAGTGCTTCTTCATGGAAAGAAGGTTAGGGATGATAACAGAACCTTATTACAGACTGGTATCAGTTCTAAAGAGAACCTTGATACTTTGGGTTTCACATTGGAACCTAGTCCTGTGCAAGCTCCTCCAACTGTGTGCACTGAAGATCCTCCTATTCCATTAACATGTGACACATCTCAACTTTCACCAAGGTAATTTATATTTGCATTTTATATTATTTTTACCAAAAGTTTGAATGTCTTATGTGCAGTTGTATTAAACTTTATATCAGGTTGGTTGACATTTTGGATTGTGATTCAGTGCCATTCAATTGGTTGTTTTTGCACAGATGTATTGCAAGAATTTTTGTGATGCATGATGTGTTTTGCTTTATTCCAGGCCCCCAGCTGCTCCTGTTTTAGATATGTGGATTTCTGATGCCTCACGTGACCCTTCTCCACTGACTAATTCAAGCAATAACATTGACAGTAATCACGAATCAGTTTCCTCCCATACTGACAAATTAGCTGACAAAAGACTGTCAGAGTCTAGAGCTCTGGTTGCAGTTCCACCTGCGAGTGTTGAGGCACTTGCTATTGTTCCTGTTAACCAGAAAGCTAGGCGACCTGAACTTGTACAGCGTCGAACCAGGAGACCGTTCTCTGTGTCAGAAGTAGAAGCACTTGTGCGGGCAGTTGAGGAACTTGGAACTGGAAGGTGTGGTGTTATTCACAGTTTTATTGATTATGGGTCTTGTATTTCATAATGGGAGACTTTATAACATTCTGATTCATCTTGCAGGTGGCGCGATGTTAAGTTACGATCTTTTGAACATGCAGACCATCGAACTTATGTGGACTTGAAGGTAAGTATTGTATTTTAGTAGGAAAAGAATCATATCAAAGTGGAGCTTTTATGTTTACTTGGGAATCGAGAAGGTGATTGGATTTCATTGATGGAGGCGGCTTGTATGGCTCCACTTATTCCCCATTTATAACATATCCATGTATATGCTTACAGTATTTGAATGCTTTCTGTCATCCTCGTAAATTATATGAATAGCCATACCATAATCTGTTTTTTCTCACTGGCAAGGGTGACTCTTGCAGGATAAATGGAAGACATTGGTTCACACGGCTAAGATTGCCCCTCAGCAAAGAAGGGGTGAACCTGTGCCTCAGGAGGTGTTAGACAGGGTCTTGGCTGCTCACGCATACTGGTCTCAGCATCAAGCTAAGCAACATAGTAAGAATCAGGGTACAGTTGTGAAGATCACCGAGGCCCATGGTGGTAGAAATGGAGTTGAAGGTGAAATTCACTTGTTATGATGTAAAAAGAAAGGAACTTGTTGACAGTAACAGGGAAGAAGAAACTTGTACAAATGATTCAAATTTGTGTAATAATTGTCACACTCACATGATTTATTGCCACCTGGCCAACGTGCTGGGGATTGGCTTTTGTAAATGACTGGATGGAATAAAGAACAGTCTAACAAAAATTTAGAGTTATTTTTTTTTTTCAATTCATTGATTTAATTGCTGTAATTGAAACATACTGAACACAAGAATCTGAATAAGTAATGTAGTTTTGTTTTTAACTTGAATTAATTTTATTGAGCGTTGGTTGTTGTTCTGATGATTGGGGTGGCATTTGATACCATAAATACTATAATTATTGAAATACTATAAATAGATAGACACGATTTTAATATGAAGAAAAATAAATTTAGCTCTAACTCTATATTTTTAAATTATTTTTCATATAATTGGAATGTTAGGTAATCAAAGTGGTTTGCTTCAGAAGATGCCTAAATTGGTCGGTTTCGTCTAACCCAAGTCTTTTAATATTCTCTTTACCTATACGACCAACCGTCTCCAAGCCACGTGCTCTTTCCATTTATATATATTATCACCTGTTGTTTGCTTTCTTTCTTTCTTTCTTGTATTTACATCCACCCGGAGACATTAGTAGATATTTTTGTAATTATAATTCACTATAGTATTCATGTATATGAATTTCTTAATATTGTGTTTGGAATTGTGTATTAAAAATTATTATTTAAAAGTTAATATAAGGTCCAATTATGAGGATTAGGATATGGAATCTGCAAAGGAGGTGGCGTATGGCATGTGGATGATATCTAATGGAATCATAATCATACCCAAAAAAGTAGTGATAAAATGTCATTTAAGGGCAGAAGGCATCATTTGGATTGGCTGCAATTGCATACAAAATATTCCCTTTTTTTCTACGTTCAACAAAAAGATAAATCACCCAACAATATTATATATTCTAAGTATTAGATTCAAATCTTGCCTTGTGTTATTATCAACTAAAGATATTGTACATAAAGAAACAGAACCAATCAAATTATATTATTATTATTATTATTATTATTATTATTATTTAGTAATATATAAAGTCATAAGTCTAAATCTAATTAGAACTAAATAAATGAAAAATATATTGTTATTATTATTACCAAATAATTTTTTTATTTAAAAAGTAAATTTAGGATCAATAATATGTGAAGTATACTCATTTACAAAACTAAATTATCTCTAAGGATTATGATATCATGTTACATGCATATGGGTTTTGTTCAACTCTTTTTTCTTTTCTTTTCTCAAATTAAAATTTAAGAAATATAATTTTAATAATAAGTGTTTATTTAAAAAATAATTTCAATGATCTCAAAATATATGTTTTGTGGACGTACCAGATATTAAGTAATAAATAAAATTAATTATTTTGATAAGAAAAAGGAAGGTAATTAATCAAAGGTTTATTGTTAGCAAAATGTTAATTTGGGCCTTTACAATGGAGAAAGATTAGGCCTAATTGGCCCTGGGTTGCAATCCGTCAGCTTTGCTATTTCTTGCTCTTGCAAGTGATGGACTCTGAAAATTAAAATTATATGTTAAATAATAAACTTATTATATATTAATTAAATAATTAAATATAAATTAATTAATATATTAAAAATAATTAAAATTAAACAAGTGATTTGTCATTATAAAACCTATTTATTTAATCGAAAATAATTTATTTGTGATGTTGTTATTTGGTTGGAAGGAGAAAATTAAAATATTATCATTCTTTCAATGATAAGCAGATTTCGGTTCAAACTAAAAAATCAAATTGAATCGAGTCAATTCGATTTAATTGATTTAATTTTAAAATTTATTTGGTTCGGTTCGGTTTTACATTATATAAATTTCTATTATTTTGGTTCGGTTCGATTTTAAAGAGAAAAAAATCGATTAAATCGAATCGAACCAAATAGTAATTTATATGTTCAAATCGAACCGAATCAATTTTTGAATTGATTTATTTTTATGAGAAATTTATGAATTATATTTAATTATATATATTAATTATTTAATTTCATTGATTAATGATTATTAAGTTTAAACCAAAGTCAAAATTAGATCAAATAATTTGAAAATCAAGTCTAAATTAAAAATCAAAACCAATCGATTTAAATCGAATCGAACCGAAATAGAGCTATTCTATTCGATTTGATTTTTCACCTATTTCAATTCGATTCGATTTCTAAAATACATAATTCAATTTTTATAATTTAATTCGATTCGGTTCGAACCGAATGCTCACCCCTACCTTCTTTGAATCTGGCTATTATATTTTCTATTTATTATTAAATATTAAAAAAAATTATACAAACACTTTTTTGAACCCATCTTTGTTTGTAAGCTTGATATGTTTAAATTATATAAGATAATTTTTATTAAAATATTTTTTATTATTTAATTAATAATCAATATTTATATTATACATATATAAATATTTTTTATAATTTTATTTTTAAAAAAATAAATTTCTCTTTTTTAAAAAATATTTAAAATTTTTTTTTATAAAAAATTCTAAATATTCAAACACTTAAAAATGGAAAAAAAAAATATTTTTCAGAAAAACATAGCAAAACAAATGAAGCGAAATTTTATTTTCTTTTATCAGTGAATCTTAGTTTAATAATAATAAAAAAACAAAATTTCGACAAGGACATACCAACTACTTGATTCTTACATCCCATTCATGAAACGCATTACAATAATTTCATATTTTTTCTTATAATTTTAAGGAGAATTTTTTTTTATCTAAATTTAATTTATCATAAATTTAAGATATAAATTTATAATGAAAATAAAATCTTACCTATTAAATAAATAGATTTTATATATTTATATTTTGAATCTACGTCTAGACATGAATTTTATTTAATGGATGTGGAGGAAAAATAGAAAATTAAGAAAATACTTGGTCAATTTATTAACTTATAATTAATTTAATAATTAAATTAAAAAATTAATTTTTTAATTTAATTAAAAAGAAATTATTAGATATATCCGATGCACATATATCATCTCTCATAATTATATAAAATTTACTATTATATGATAAAAATAATTTACTGCAAGAGAATGGACACTTTTTTAAGTGTTCCGATATATTTAATAATTAGCGTTAGTTGGGTTGGGTCATGCTTGACATTATTACATAGTGTGGGTCCTACGATTTGTTCTGCGCACTCCATATTCCATGTAGTTGATCTAAAGTTTCACCACCCATTGATGGCCCATCATCTTCTGTGTCAGTTCTGTGTGTATGGTTCACATTAACAGACATATCTCTTATCATAATTAAAAAAAAAATTGTATAAACTTTGTATGCATTGAAGACTAATTATTTATATATTATCATGAATAAAAAATTATTATTTAAATTTAATTTGTAAAATTTATTTATTTAATAGATATATTTTATTATTATTCATTTATATCTTAATTTCATTATAAATCGAATTTAGATGAAAAAAATTTACCATTAATGTAAGTTAATTTACTTTTCATTTTATTAATCTGTTATTTTAAATATTTTTTAATTAATTTAAAAAGTTTACAATTAGATATATAATAAATTTGATTTTAAATTAATTTCAATATGTTCTAAATAATATATTTAAAATTTTCAACACCAATAGACACGCACAATATTGAATAGATCTTCATAGGGAAAAGAGATGTGTGGAGTTTTTGAAGTTCAAAGAATAAATTATAAAGACTATACAATTAGTACAATCTCTGCACTTTCTTCACGTCTTGCCTATGCAGCTCATTGTTTTTGTTCCCATAAAAAGCAAGCAATATATATTTAAAAAGGAGGCAAATATAAAACAAGAGCAGCTAGTGATAATGCCAATGCTTGATGAGCTAGATTATTCCAACAGGATATTTTGATATTAGACAATGACAATAAGAAGAAGACAAACTTTTTTTTCTATTGGTCCCATCTGAACGTTTAATTTGTCTTTTTCAAGGGGAATTGTTTAGCTAGATAGGTAAGTGTAAGCTAACTGCTCACCATAAATAAGTCGTAGGTCTATGACAGTATAGGTATTTACGATCTGCATGTGTAAGTATTCAGCAATCACTAATTCAGAAGACCTACAGAAAACATTTCCTGACGTTTCTGAAACCTATTGTAAATGTGATAGAGCCATTTGCATGAAATCTCATGCATGGCAATACCCATCCGTTAGAAGTTAAGTTTATAAGAATTAACGAAGGTAAGTGTCAATATTAATCTTTGAACCTTTACTGCCGACATTGTCCTTCTTTGTTTTTTTTTTTAAGACATTTCTTTATTTGTTATAACTTAAGCTTCGGAGTGTCAAGTGAGAGAACTCTCTTAACCCTCTAACATTGCGCTATTTTCATATTAAGAAATCAGAGAAAACCTCCATTAGCCCTAATTGGTATCAGAGCCTGCTTAGTCTGAAATAACATATTCTTCGCGGACTAGTAAGAAGAGGAACCTTTTCAACAATGAGTTGCCAAACACCTACTCCCTTTGTAGAAACCATAAGACAACAACCAACCTCTTCTGAGATAGGAAACCTTTCTTCATCCCTATCCTTTGGGTGAACACCCAATTGCCAGAAGCCAGCTTTCAAGTCAAATTTTGAAAAAATATCTGAGTCAACATCTCCATAAAGAGAGTGGTACCATGGTTCATGTGTCTCTGGTGATGGTGGGTCAGCACTGGCTATTGCTTCATTTTCTTCGATATTCATCGGGTCTTGGGAATCTTGCCAGGCTGGGTCTATCCAGTCAATGGGTTCATCAGTAGTGGAGTGGAGAGGTTCAAGGGCAGTGCATGTGACAACAGTATCCAATGTTGGATGAAAATTATTAATTTCACATAAGTAAAGTCCAAGCTGTCTCCTAAGGGGTCCCATAACAGACTTATCTGTAATAGTTCCTTCATAAGTTGGCATTCTTATTCAGAGTTCTGAGACCATAAGAGTCCATCAAGGCACCTAAAAAAGGGCTTGTGCATGATAAAAAGGGATCTGATGGTGTGTTGACGGGAAATAGGTCTTTCTTTTATGCCATGAACTTCTATCAGTCTTCTTAAACTATATGTCCAGGAAGAAATTGGTTTGAACCATTCAAAAAATCTAGATAGTAAAGTTCTAGTACCAGTGCTTTGGACATACTGATAGAGGGCTAAGGTAGGTATTTCAATGGTAGTAGAGTAGAGGGTAACCATACACCATAAGAACCAAAGTTCTTCAAGGATTAGATCTGTTTTTGGATATATGATAAAATAGGTGAGGAATGGATAGTCTGGATGAAAATGGGAGGTTGCAGGACGGACCGTTCTTAAGGTATTCATTGCACTCTAATAGTGAAACAGGTGATTGTGAACATAATCTCTTATTTGTGAGAGACTCATGAAGGATGAGTAACCAGGAGGGAAACTGTCTGCAGAGGGTATGAGGAAAGCAGGAGTATGGGACGAACTTGCCATAAAAATGAGAGGAAAGGAAAATACTGAACTGGGGAGAAGTACAGGGCTTGGTCTGGATAAGAGATCAGGAATCAGATTGTGTTTTCTCTTAACATGCTGGACTGTGAATTTATATTTTGAGAACCAGTCCTTGAGCCTTAAAAATTATGGCTCTGGTAGAGTCTTGTTTTTGAACTCTAATATCCTTGGAAAAGAATTGTCCATGAGGACTGTGAAATGATGTCCAATGAGATGTAGTTCAAACTTTTTTATTCCATTTTTTACTGCAATAATCTCCTTATAGACTGAGTGATAGTGCTTTTCAGAAGGTTTGAATGCTCCATTGGCATATCCACAAATATCTTTATTGCCATGGAGGTCTTCAATGAGCAAAGCAACCCAGTGTGTATCACTAGCGTCTGTCTGTAGAATTCTTTTACCTGTACTTGGAATCTTGAGCTGTGGCGAGTTCTAGGCCACTACTTTGACAGCTTCAATCTGTTCATATGTCTATGGTGGGGCATCTTTCTTTAATAGCTTTGACAGCTATGCGATATGGACTGAGACATGAGGGAGGAATCTCCTGATATAGTTGATTATCGCAAAAAATTGCTGGATTTGTTTTTGAGATAAATCTTTATCAGGAAATTTCAATAATTCTATCGTAATGTGTGGGTCAGGCTGATATTTTCCTTGAGAGAATCTCATTCCAAGGAATTAAATTTCTGTGCGGGCTAGAAAGCTCTTCTTTTCAAAAAGCATAATGCCATGGGCCTGAACAATGGATTGGAATTAGTCTAATAGTTGTTTGTGGGCTTAATGGTCTTTTGAAAAGAGAATGATGTCATCAATATAAATTAGGGTACTGTGAAGAATGAACTCAAATACTTTTGTATGCCCACGGCACAATACCAGTGGATAGTCATGCCTTTTGGCCTTAACACGGCCACTTCACTCTTTCAAAAGACTATACCAAAGGCAATTTTAGGTCTATTAATAGAGGAAAGCGACATTAAGCATGAGTATTTACTTACTATACATAGTATAAGGCTCCCAACCCCTTATTGATATCAGAGCCTGCTGCCATATCATTATAACCTTCCCTTATAGCTTCGATTACATTCTATTCACGTACCATTCATTCGACATATTATCTGCATCACTTGTTATTATCAATAGTACATTTTATGAATATAATTAAAAATAATTAATTTAATTATAAATTATTAATTCAATAGTTATTTTTTTACCTGCATAATATTAAAATTTTATTTTTTTAATATAATACATCCCCCACACATAGAATGATAAAGCTATTCGGTGGCTTAAATAATTGTTCAAATGGTCAAAAATTGTGTGCTTATAATTGCAACCGCGAGGGCAAAAAAGAATTACTGTTTACATACAAAATTATTTGATCAATATTAATGAATTTTAACTTAAATTTTAAAATTATAAAATTTCTAATTTAAATTTAAATTGAAATGAGTTATATTAAAAAATTAATACAATAATTATATATATGAAAAAATTTTATTATCTATTGTAATAAAATTTATTATAATTATTAATTAATAATGAGAATATATTTATTATGCATATAACTGAATAATTATTCATGTAGATAATTATAAAAATTTATTTTTTATAATTATATTTGGTTTTGTTTTTATCCACTGTCCACTATCTTCTTTTCCAGGAAAAAAATTCCAAACAAAATAAATAAAGCTATAGAAGACAACTTCACATATCAAATCAATCTTCATGACCATCTAGAAGAAAGGCATGGATGAAAACCTGTAAAGAAAGTGACACAATGACATCCTCATCACTTATCATACTCACAAGGCAAGGCCACTTGTGGTCAATAATTAATAATTAAAAATAAAATAAATTATATGAAAAATAAATTTAATAATTATAAATTAAATATTTATATTTAAATTTATATAAAATTAATTAAAATATATATAATTAATAATTATTAAATGCAGTAGTAAGATTTTTAAATGAAGGTCATATCCATGTCTTCTGTAAACTGGCAACCATTAATTAGAGAGGGACAATTGAAAATTCTGTATGTATGGACAGAAACATACATTGGGCTTTGATGTGGATGGAAGAGAAGACTAAGATTTAATACCAAATTATTATTATTATTATTATTATTATTATTATTATTATTATTATTATTTGTTTCTCTATAATATGTTAAATTTATATTTTACTTAATTAAAAATGTAATAACCAATATTTCTCTTGAAAAATCTTAATTTACATTTATGTAGTTAAAATTTCAGAAATTATAAATTTTAACATCTACCCAAAAAAATTGAAACCATCTTAAAAAAAAAAAAATTATTTAAATATAATCAACATTTTATAATTTATTAAAGCATAATATAAACAATGATATGACAATTTCAAAAGCATACTTGATTGTATTTATGCATTTCTATTTAATGGTTGAAAATAAGTCTTAATTCACATGCAAAACGTTCATTTTAATAATTAAATTGTATTATTGCCATTTATTTAATTAATAAATTATTTAAATTAAAAAAAAATTATATAATCAATAAATTATAACTTAATGGTGTTACAGTAATCTCAAAGATCATTATGATATATCGGCTTTGAATCATATATTCTAACCTTGACTCAATTAGCTCTACATTCAATCAATTTTCTTCAATTTTGTTTTATCTCTTTTAGTCTCGATAATATGTTATTAGTTTTTATTAAAAAAAAATTATTTTTATATATTTAAATATTATAATTTTAATATATATATATATATTAAAATTATATTTTAAATATATATTTTAATATATAAATATATATTTTAATATATAAATATATATTTTAATATATAATTTATTTTTTAAAATAAATAATTAAAATAATAATAATCTTGGGGAAAAAATTCACTCTGCACTATTCTCATTAAAAAAATTTCAGCCCAATTCTCATTCTTTATGAGGTGGATTAGGAGAGTAATCCCACATTCGATTCCCACCGACGTGGTAGCCTGATGGTTAATTGGGTAAAATAGTCTTGTCTCACCTTAATTTTGAATCCCCGCATTAACATTGAGCACGATTACTAAATATTATCTCTACTTAGGAGTATAAGTAAGAGTCGATAGTGAATTAGTAAGTAATTCATCTAACGGAGTCCATCTTGGATTTGTAGTAGGTCCCTTCTTTTGGGGTTGAATTAAATCTAGAACATTAATTAGTAATCCCTAACCTCGAGTCTAAGGGAGTTATGGTCGTCATTAACGCAGAACCCTCATTTTTTCATTTAAAAGAATAAAAAAGCCCACCTTCAATTTATACTATTACAATTTTTAATAAAATAAAACTCAATTTATTTTCGTATTTATAGGGAAGATCTAATTTAGTTATTTTTATTTAATTTAATTAAAAAATTTATATTTATATTTAATTTAACTCAAAATTAAAAAAGTGTAATTTCGTGCAATTTTTTTTAATTTTAAAAAATAAAAAATAATTAAATATTTAATAAATGGCATATGTAACACAATTAGAGAGGCTAGACTATATTGTTTACAAATCAAAACTTCCTGATTAAATTAAATAAAAATAGATTAAATTACACCTTTCAATATATAAAGGGGCAAATTTAACTTTATTCTAATTTTTAATATATGGTAGACAAGATAATGAATAGAGCGGACCGCTTAGATTTTCCAGCTACAGGCAACTGGACTCATCATCACCCTTTCTTTTTGTCTTCCTTTCCTTTTAATGCTCAAAAAGATGCTCCTTTTACTTGCTGCGCCCTGCGGGACTGGAGAAGCTTTTTATCTCTCTCATCTTCACCTCACGTTTGTTACTCTCTGTCTTTGGCGGCTTAGTTGAGGTACTTATCTAATATCTTCTCCTTCTATATGCTATTTATTCGTTTTCCTCACACAAGAACCTATGTTGATTGATTTCAAGGGTGTTTTATTTTTTATTCTAAGAAGGAAAATTCTTTTTGTGCCACTTTTTTTCCTGTGCAGTGCAGTTCTAAGTCGTTGCTTTGATCAATATCTGTGAATTGATGTTCAACTTTTCTTTGTGTTTACGTTTAATTAAACCATTCTTAACATTTGTCTCTTATATATAATATATGCATATTCATTCCTCAAAGATCTCATTTTTTTTTCCTTTTTTGTGTGTACTTTTGCTACTTTTTAGGTTTGAAATTCTGGACTTTGAGTCTTTGATATATAGTAACAGCTGATACTTGTTGAGAAGCTGTTTCTCTGGAATGAAACTCTGAAATGGTGAAAAGTCATAGCATATTTTGAAGTTGGTACCTTTTGGCTTTGTGGGTGTTTGGTATTGTTATTGGAAAATTTGAAGTGTTTGGGAGGTGTTGAGTAGTACTGGGTTTTGTTACTAAGAGTTGGATTACTTTTTAATTTTTGTTCTGGGTATGTTCTATTGTGGATAGCTTTTTGTAACATAGATGATCATGGATCCACGTTTAAAAGGATTATATGGTTCTGTCAGTGGCTTAAAACTCAACGATGAGAGCCTTTCTGTTTTATCAGGTCAGAATCTCGTTAGTGGATTAAAGTTGGATAATTCTTTTGTTAGCCAAAACTATGCCAATATTCCTCCTTTGCCATATGATGTAACTCTAACCCCTAATAATTCAGTCTTGTCTTTGAGTAAGAGCCAAGTTGGGCATTCCCATGAGGATTTTGATTTCAGTGATGTGGTTCTGAGGTACATTAGTCAGATGCTTATGGAAGAAGATATAGAAGAGAAAACATGTATGTTTCAAGAATCTTCAACAGCACTTCAAGCTGCTGAGAAATCATTGTATGAGCTTATTGGGGAGAAGTATCCTCCTTCACCCAATTGTGACTCAGTACTACCTCATTTAGATCAAAACCACAGAAGTTCAGATCAAAATCCTGACTTGAATTACGTTAATTGTACAATCAGTTCAAGCAGCACTAGTGGTAGTAACTTAATAGATCCTGGTTTGAACTTGAACTATGATCTGAGCGAATACAAGTCCTTGAGATATGCTTCTCAATCACCTTCCCAGTCATCTCATAACTCTGGGAACAGCACAGGTGCTGTTGTTGATTGGCTTGTGGATTCTCCAGTGAGTACAATTTCTGAGATATTTAGTGACAGTGAGTCTATTATGCAGTTTAAGAAAGGATTCGAAGAAGCAAGTAAGTTCATTCCAAATGGTAGTCTGTTTATTGATTTGGAGAGTAATGGGCTGTTTCTTAAAGACCTGAATGAAGAGTCTAAGGATGTGGCAGTCAAGGTTGAGGAGAAGCAGGAGATTGGGTACTTTCCAGATGATTCAAGGAAAAAGAAGAATCCTTATTCAGAGGATTTGAATATAGAGGGAGGAAGGAGTAACAAGCAGTCTGCAGTTTCAACGGAATCAACCGTAAGTTCAGCAGATTTTGACACCATATTGCTGAACTGTGGACAAAGTGAATCTGCACTTCGGGAAGCTTTGCAGAATGGAAAAAGCAAGAATGTGCAGCAGAATGGACAAATAAAAGGATCTAGTGGTGGAAAAGGTCGAGGTAAGAAACAGGGAGGTAGGAGGAATGTGGTGGATTTGAGAACACTTTTGACCCTTTGTGCACAAGCTGTTGCAGCTGATGATCGTAGAAATGCAAATGATCTACTGAAGCAAATCAGACAGAATGCTTCTCCTACAGGTGACGGGATGCAGAGAGTGGCGCACATTTTTGCTGATGGCCTTGAGGCTCGCATGGCTGGTTCAGGAACCCAGATTTACAAGGCATTTATGAGAAAGCATACGTCAGCTGCTGATGTCTTGAAAGCCTACCATCTGTTTCTTGCAGCATGTCCTTTTAGGAAACTGTCCAATTTCTTCTCAAATAAAACAATTATGAATTTAGCTCAAAATGCAACAAAACTGCATATTGTTGATTTTGGTATTCTTTATGGTTTCCAATGGCCTTGCCTTATTCAGCGTCTCTCGTCTAGGCCTGGTGGACCTCCCAAGCTTCGAATTACTGGGATTGATTTTCCACATCCGGGTTTCCGACCAGCGGTAAGGGTTGAGGAGACAGGACACCGCTTGTCAAACTATGCAAAAACTTTCAATGTTCCATTTGAGTTTCACGCGATAGCACAGAAGTGGGATACAATCAAAATTGAGGATCTAAAGATTGATAGAGATGAGGTCCTTGTCGTGAACTGTCTGTATCGATTAAGAAACTTACTTGACGAGTCTGTGGTTGTGGAGAGTCCACGAAATATTGTTCTCAATCTGATCAGGAAGATGAACCCAGATGTTTTTATAACTGGGATAGTGAATGGAGCGTACAGCGCTCCATTTTTTATCACACGATTCCGAGAGGCTCTCTTCCACTACACAACCCTGTTTGATATGCTGGAGACTAATGTGCCTCGGGAAATCCCAGAGAGGATGCTGATTGAGAGAGATATTTTTGGATGGGAAGCAATGAATGTCATTGCATGTGAAGGTGCTGAGAGAATTGAGAGGCCAGAGACATACAAGCAGTACCAGGTTCGTGCTTTAAGGGCTGGGTTTAAGCAGCTTCCTTTGAGCCAGGAGATCTTTGCGGTAGCGAAGGAGAAGGTAAATGCACTATACCATAAGGATTTTGTGATTGATGAAAATAGCCAGTGGTTGCTCCAAGGATGGAAGGGTCGGATTGTTTATGCACTCTCTTCATGGAAGCCTGATTCTTAATGTGCTCCATTCCATATTGGTAGGCAGAGGATCACAAGTTTCTACTTGTGGTCAATGTCCTGCTTATGTGTAATGATGGTTTCTATCATGAATTTCTGATCAATGAACTTAAGGTCAAGGCACTTACCTGGTAAAAAACCAAAATTCCTCTCTCTTACTCTCTCTCTCTCTCTCTCTCTCTCTTCCTCACAGTACCATTAGTATTCCATGTAATGGGCACATGAACTTGAGACTGATAACTATTTTACATATTTGCCGAGCAGGAAACTGGGAGTGGAGCTTTTGCTGTTGCTGATTATGATGCTGTTACACGGCAATCCTGTAGTTGCATGTAGCAGCAGCAATTATCAATTTGACAAGGAGAAAGATTCATCTGGTGTACAGGAAACCTGATTCGTCTTATATCTCTGGTGGGAATGGCTTATACCATGGTAAACATATGAATGCAGGAAAAAAAAGGAAGAGAAAGGGAAGAAAAAAATGGTGCCTGAACACTATCTCAATGTTTCATCAAAGATAAATCTAAATAATGATTATATTTAGGGTATTCATAGTAATTTTTAGGATTTGATAATTGATTTTGAGGACTCTTTGCATAGAAAAAGATAATGTAAATGCAGTATTGCCCTGGCTGTTCTTGTACTTGAAAATTTTGTTGCAAGGGGCCATCTTGACTATGTGATTTAATTTAAGCAGTCCTTGTATGGTTTTTCCTGTTTTACTAATAATCTTTCAACTTAGGTGATTGTATTAGTATTATCCTTCAACCGTAATTTGTATAATAAAATTTTTTAAGTTTAATTTTAGTATTATTAAAATTTATGTCGTTTATGATCAGTGATTTGCTAATTAACGTATCTAAATTTCATTCACCATTCTTTTAATGGGTATATCATAGTCGTCTCTCAACTTCAACTTGTATTATAAAAATTTTTAAATTTTAATTTAATACATTTTTTCTTTGAAATATTTATAAAAAAATATTCATAGTAAATTATAAATTATGATATATAAATTCTCTTTCAAACTTTTTTTAGTTAGTTTGAAATTTAAAATTTTTATTTCTTTAAATAACATCATACTTTTAAAAACAGTCTAATATTTTTATAAATTTTTATAATTAATTAATTTTATTAAAATTATGTAATTATTATTGTTTGCTTGAAAAGTAATTGTAATTATTAATATTTTCTTAAAAAACAATATTATTTTATATTAATAATATTGACAAAATAATATATTTTCAATTTTATATTATCATTATTAACCATATTTTGTGCTAAAATTATATATACTAAAGTTTAGTGATTTTTGTGAGATAAATTGAAGTTAACGGATGATTGTGATATGTTAGAGATCCGGAGAGTCTAAAATAATTGGGAGAATTCTTCTTGATGGCCTTATAAAAGAAAGTGCTTATGAGCTTGACACTATATTTAAATCTATAATTTTAATATTTAGTATGACATAATTAAAGTTATAATGTAGTTATGATTACATTGTATATTTAATTGCGTTGTTTAATAATAATAAAAAAAATTGACAAAATGAAATGATAATTACATAATTAATTATACTTAAAGTAACGTAATAATTATTATATATAAAAATATATAATCATGATTATTTAGTTTAATTTTTATTTATTTATTATTAATATTATCACCACCACTACTACTCGGCTACCATTGTTACTACCACCATTATTCCTACTCTACCATCATTACTATCCTGTTATCAATATTGCTATCACTATCACTTAGATCACTGTTATCACTACTTAGTTAATGTTACCTCTGCCACCACCCGATCACTACCAGCACCACTAACTCATCTTGGCACCACCACTACCACTATCTAATTACCACTGTCATTACTTAGCTATCACTTCCACTTAATTACCAATCACTGCAATTATTACCACTTATTATTAACATTATAAATATATTATATATTAGAATAAAAATTATCATACTACACTATTTTTTTTTATTTTACAACCAAATAGATGAATGTAATGATAATTATATTATATTACATTACATCATAATTTTAATTGCATTAGATAATTGATTAAAGTGTATTATATTATGTTGTACCAAACGTAACTTAAGTAATAGGTTTATGAGTTATTCTTACTTATATGTCTCTTACTCATCTCACTTAATATTCATGATATCCCCAACACTTACATATCCTCAATAATCAATATGATATTAATCTATTTGAATTGAGGGGACAATAGATGAAATTTAATAATAAATTTGATAATGAATAACAAAAATTTTAATGATTTAATTAAATTAAAATTTAAAAATTTTTATTATACAAACCAAAATTAAGAAGTATTATTGATACTATTTCTTAAGTGAATTTTACCTTGCACCTGCATGCTCTGGGTGAAAATCAACTCTTCAAATTCTGTTATTCAACTCTCATAATCTTGAGAGGATTTTAACTGTTTGTGTCTTTTTTAATAAAAATAATAAAAAATAAAAAAAATCCTCACTTTCATGGCTGCTTTTAAAGAGTGATTGTGTCAACATGTGTTTGAAACTTGTGAATTATGATTTCCAAATTGACAAAAGTGCTTACTTTTGGGGACTTTTGACTTCCACTTTTGACACAATTACCCCATTAACCATTAGAATATTCAATTTCTACTTAGAATATCCATAATTTGCTCAATTTTTTTAATTAAAATTTTAAAAAATTATAATAAAATAATTATATATTAACTTTGACATGAAGTTTTAATTGAATTCATGATAAAAGAGCAGAAAATTATAATATTATTAAGGCTATAAAATATATATATCTTTATTATATTTTTATTATTTTTATTTTATAAAAAAATTTAATAATTAGAGAGTGAGAGTAAGAGGAGTAGCAACACAAGAAATAAAAGAAAAAGATGGCAGCACAATAGACAGAAAAAAAATAAAACCCTAACTTACATTCATTTAATTTTAAAATTTCATTACATACTTTATTTAATATCAATTTTATTAATTTTAATAATAAATATGTTAATAACTAATAGGCTATTCCTCTGTCTTATTATAATGGATGATTTAATTTTTCTTTTATCTTATTTTATTTATTATTTTAAAAAATAAGAAAATATTAATTATTTTTTTAACCTTATCCTCATCTATTGTTATTTTTAATAACCTTTTACATTTCAGTGATACTATAATAGTGTTTTAGTTAATTATTTATTTTTTTATTAAAATAATATTATTTAATTGTTTTTATAATTATCATGTAAAATTCTTAAAAAGTTATTAAAATGGGATGGAGAGAGTAATTTTTATTAAATTTATCAGCTAGTTATTAATTGTTTATAAATTCTTTTTAAAATTTTAAATATTTATGAATTAATTTTATAAATTAAGACAAATATATATATTTAAAGTCTTTTTAATATTATTGTTAAAATTGTTATTAAAAAAATATTTTTAAATACTAAAAAATATTTAAAAATAAATTTAATAAATTTTAATTATTGAAATATTAAAATAATAAAATTTATTAAAAGAAAGAAATGTGGGAAACTTATAGCAACAAATCCATTGTCGTCTAGTCCGGTTTAGGATACCTGGCTTTCACCCAGGCGACCCGGGTTCAAATCCCGGCAATGGAAGCTTTTGCTTTTTTTTTTTTTTTTTTTTTTAAATTTTTATGTTTGTTATTATTATTTTGTTCATTATACTGCAAGTGAAACCCTTCTCTGCCTCCACACAAACCCTGTTTAGGGTTTTAGAGAAAGATGAGGGGAGCAGGAGCACCAGACTTCTTCTACAGAGAAGCTCAACGCCTTGGTTATTTAGCTCGTTCTGCTTTCAAGGTAAAATTCTACCGTTTCTATTCAGTTTCTTATACACTTTGTTTTCTTCTACTTAATAATTCATCTTGTTGCCAAGAACAGCTTCTTCAGATACAAAAGCAATACAAGCTCATAACCCTTGGTTCCTCTGTTCTTGACCTTGGTTGTGCTCCTGGTGCTTGGCTTCAGGTATTGTACTTTCTTTCTGTTCTCATAAAGCTCCTCTTTTTATTTTGTTTTTGCTCTTTCCTTTTTGGTTTTCAATAATATCTTTGGTTCTTGTTAATTTTTAGATGTTTCTTTGACATAGTCACATTTCAGGTTTCTTGTCAGAGCTTGGGACCGTTAAAGAATGGTGGGTCTGTAGTAGGTATTGATGTCAAGGTGTGTTTGTCGCTCGGTGATTCTTGATCCTTGTTCAATTTTTACAATAGATATTTGTACTGGCATGTTAAGGACTTCGTTTTGAGGCTGTGAATAATATTATATCTTGGTTGATTGATTGTATAAAATTGTGGTTATGCAGAGCAGAAGGTGAAGGTTCCTCCGCTTCATTGTGATGCCAGGGTTAAAACTGTTTGTGCTGATGTAATGAACCTCCCCAAACATCAAGTTAGAGCGCTTTCTCCTCAGGTATCATTCCAATTATTTATTTGTTTTATTGTCAGGAATCATTTTTTGAGATGATGAATGCTATGAGTTTTTCTATTTAGGTTTTACATATTATCGTCGTGGGATTGCAGTGAACCTGATAACTCTATTGCTATTTAATGGATCCATATTCCACAAGGT
Organism: Hevea brasiliensis; assembly: GCF_030052815.1. Lineage (NCBI taxonomy): Eukaryota > Viridiplantae > Streptophyta > Magnoliopsida > Malpighiales > Euphorbiaceae > Hevea > Hevea brasiliensis. Next base: position 96,759,292 of record NC_079500.1, read on the forward strand.
CCCAGATTGAAGTTTTTGCAATTATTTAATCAGATCAGTTTAATCTGAACTATTTGTAATCTATGTAAATGGGAACTTATTAAATGACATGCTTTACATTTGATTTTTAAGGTCCTGAGCTTTTACAAGGTTAAGATTTGATAATTTGGTAGTTTATGCAGAACTTGTGTCCTATGCATCGTTATGGAACTGTATGTAAGATATTTAAATGAAATAATGAATGCCTCTCATAAAGCAAGAATACATATTTCATTGAAAATGTTAAGAAAAATTGGGATTGACTTGCTTTCTAATGTCCGTGCCTTAGCTTATTCAACCTATAAAGTGATCAGCTCCCTCTTACAGAAAAGCATGCTATTTTTTTTCTTTACTGTTACTCCAATATCCAACTTGGAACTGCAGCCATAGGAAAAAAATTTAGGGGGTTCTCATATGTTTGGTTTTTGTGCGTATTCTGCAGCAGAAAGGGTTTTCTGTGATACTCTCAGATATGTGTCCGCCGGTTTCTGGAATCACAACTAAAGATGCAGCTTTATCTGCCGAGTTAGGGATGCAAGCAGTTGATCTGGCTATTGGTGGGGCAGCCTTAGCTCATTCTGATGGTGATACTAAAAGGGATGGGCAGTCAGATTCTGCTTGTGGTGCAGATGATAATGGTTTATTACAAGCAGGTGGCCACCTAGTAATTAAGCTTCTAGAGAGTGAGGATATCCAAGGTGGGGAATAACTTTTTATGTTGATAACAATTGCTGGTGCCATAAATGCATTTTCTTACTGCCATTTTGCTTCTTGTTTTGTAGAATTTAGCCGGATTTGCAAACCACTCTTCAGAAAGGCATCATGGTTGAGGCCAAAGGCTACAAGATCCTCATCACGAGAGATTTATTTAATTTGCCAAGGTCTTAAATTGTAGTAACATAGATTTTGTTGAGGTGATTGTTGACAACAAACTTATTGAGATTGCAAATTTTGAATGAATGACAGAGTCTCTGGGGTATAATGGTCTTCGAAATGAAATATTTATTTTAGATTCAAAAGATTCTTTTTTTTTTCTTTTCCTTTTAAGCTTTCAGTTACATCACAAGTTATGTAAGGGTGAAGAAAAACAATTTACAAAAAAAAAAAAAAAAAAGAAAAATTAGAAGCCATCAATCAACTCTCTCCACTCACATGATTTGGCACACAGGAGACAAAAAAAAAATGACATTATATAGTGGCATTGGCCCTATTTAGTATCACCATTTACAGTATTTAACTTGATGTTAGTTAGCCTAGGGTTTGTCACCGAATGTGAGTTCGTCCTAATGACCAAAGACCTGTATCTTTGACTGGTGCCTGAAGACACAAACAAGGAACACAGTTTCAATGGAAGCAGCTGGGGATATTGTAACCAGTAAGAAAAAGGCTATCATGCTATGCTTACCGGCGTTTTAACGGATGGGAAGATATTCCAAAACCGTAGGGTCTCATCCCCTGCTCCAGTAACTATTGTCTGCATAACAATCAAGACTTGAGAAGTTTTTCTATGCACGGATATATATTCTGGTATGCACATGAACATAGAAATTCACAACAATCTACCTGACCATCGGGTGACATGGCAAGGTAGAGTACTCGCAGGCTATGGCCAGTTAGAGTTGCAACCTGTCACAAGCCAAGAAAACACAGATTGGTAATCTGCTGAGCATGGACATTCTCACAAAACTTGAAGGATTGTGTATACAAGGATTTATCTTCAACTTGGGTTAATAATACCTTTGTCATTGATGGATATTTCCACACCATAATTTGATTCTGGGAGTAGCCATGAGTGCTAACCACCTCATTCACATTCTTACTCCATGCTAGATTGCACACCTGAAGTTAAAAAAAGTTTGAAATTTTGGTAAGCAAAAAAACGATAACATGTTCAAGAGCATGACGCAAAAGTTAAAAGCAAAGAAGATAGTAGTAGGTAGAGAAGCAGAAACCTGACTCCCAGTGTCAACATGGTTTAATTGATGACCATTGGTTGTGTTCCAAAAACGAATACATCGATCAGCAGTTCCACCTCCAGATGCAAGAAGACCGGTCTGATGGGGTGACCAGGCAATGGCCTTGACAGCAGCAGTGTGCTCAGTGAGTTTTAAAATTGGCTGCTGAGAATGCTGGTTCCATACCAGGAGCTGAACATCAATCAAACAGGGAGTTGAATTGTTATTATTATTATTATTATTATTTTGGCTTAGAAAAGAAAAGGGGAAGAATGGTTACCTGATTTTCAAGTCAGGCACACTTGGACAATGAAATTGATATTTGATAATCTGAAATTAATGGTTACCTGATTATCATTTCCACCTGAAGCAAGTTCTCTGTCATCATGAGACCATTTTAAGCCACACACCTATAACAAAGAAAAGAAGGAAAGGATTACTTCTCATTTTCATCTGACAACAAAATACAAGTCCTTATGAGATTGTACATGCCAGTCCCTTCGCATTTCAAGCAATTCCCAAGCTATAAATCACCAATACATACAACAGAGTGACAGATACGGTAATCCAAGAACAGGGGTTGCATAGTCAATTAAGTGTTAGGAATGCAAGTCACGGCTTGCTGAACAGATTAATTGTTCAATATCATTGAAATTGTCCTCTTTTACCTCAGATTTATGACCAACAAGCTTGCTAACAAAGTCATTTGAAACACGAAGATCATGCTGAAGTATGTTTCGGTCTCTGCTTCCTGATGACAGTATACGAGAATTCCATGCCAAAACTCCAGTTCTCGTTTGATGGCCGGCCATGGTTCGCACCTTCTTGCACTGAGTTCCATCCCATACCTGAAAAAGAATCAACATCCTTATTACATCTCAAGCATTAGAGCATGTGAATTGAACTGTTAAGCAGTAAATAATTAGATGTGAAGCTGGCTAAACTAGACTTTTAGAGCTACCTGAACTTGACCAAGATAAGTGCCAATGGATATGTATGAGCCCTCCCGGGTCCATTGCACAGAGCACACACTGTCATGAGGTCCCAGGTCACACAACTTTGTCACCTGAGAACAAGAAAATGAAGAATTAAATTAAACACCTTAGAGAGATCCATTTTAGATTTAGACAAATGCAATGGTGGAACTGTTCTGCTTGCTAAGAACATATTAAATATCAAACTTACTTTGCTATTTGATGCAGTCCACAAATAAACACAAGTACCCAACCCTACAGCAAGTACATTCTGTGAGGACCAATCCACAAGATTCAAATAGAAGTCATCTTGAAGTGATGGGGCATCTAAAACCTGCAGCAATTTCAACATTCAAAGTTGGCAATTTCTTGAATTTGGTCAATTGATGTCCATTACTTGGAACATTTTTCTTTCCTAGCTTTGCCTTTGCATTGCTAAATGGCCAAACACAAAATAAAAACAGAAACGCCAAGGGAGTGAGGTCCTCTTACCTTATGAGGTGTCTTGGGGACTTTTCGTGGTGGCTTAGGAGGCGTAGAAGCCTCACTAGAGATCCCATTATCAAACCCCAAGATTGAAGGAGAGAATGGAGAATTAGGACCCGAGTGATCAGTCTTAAACCTCAACATATTCTTGCTAGGGCTGCTCAAAGCAGAGCCCCCTTGACCACCTGCAGGAGAAGAAAAAGAAGAAAAATCAGATCCAAAAAGCTCAGATTTCAACAACCTTGAGTAGGCCTCATTGCCTCCTTCTTTAACAGGAGACCCCTTCTCTACAAGCCCAAAAGTGTGGAGCCTCGAAGATGATCTACAAGGTATGAATCTATCACTACAAGTGGAAGATTTTGACGGCGATGACAGGCTTGATAATGCTCGAGGTGACGATACACACGTTACAGCTCGACAAGAACCTGGAAAAGTATCCAATCGCAGAGAAGTTTCGGTCATCCCAGAAGGGAGGTTGAGGCCACTCTTTCTTCTTGGTGGCGAATCCATTTCTTGTGGAATTTTCTCTGATAATTTTGAGCTAATGTGATTAATGGTAATGGGTTCTCTGCTTATGGTAAGAGGGAAATTGAAAAGGAAAAGACCTCTCTCTGCTGAAGCAAAGAGAGAGGGCTTTTTCAATGGGGAGGTTTTGGTGGGGTTTTGCTGCTTTCTTTTTGTGTGTGGAAGAAGATTTGCAACGGTCAAATTAGAGGAGGGTGCTGTGAGAGGAGGAGCGGGGAGTTGATATTATTGTTGGTTTTGGAAAAGAAAAGGAATTGGAGATTTTGAACTTTGTTTTTATATGGATATGTAGTTGGGGCAGGATTCTAACGGTCAAATATTACGTGAAGCAAGGTTACTGTGTAGCTGGATTTTTGGTCTTAGACTCCAATATAGCCGTTGTAAGAATATAATCTGATATGAGCTAATTTTGATTTTATATATAAAATAAGGGATAATTCATCTTTTTGGTTTGGATGGTAAAAAGGGAAGCAAGAAATAAAAATGGATCTTATTAATTTTGTTCACAAGGGTTAAAAATGGGTTTTTTTTTTTTGGTAAAAATTGATGTACATGGGTAAATTAAATCGATCCTTTTTTTAAGTTAGATATTTATTTCAATGGTTTAATTTCAATTTATTAAAATAAAATATCTCAACTTTAATTTTATTTAAAAAAAAAGTCTATTTAATTTGTAATGGTAGGCTTTCATATTTTTTTTTAAATCAATACTAATTTAATATTTAATCAAAATAATTTATACATTATTATTTATTGTGTATTACTTTTTTTATAAAAATTAAAATATTGATAAAATATTATATATTAATAAAATATTATTTTAAAATTTAAAATTTATTAATAACATATATAATTAATAAATTTAGTTAAAATAAAATAATTTTATTGATAATGATTATTGATTAATTTAATCATTAAGATTAAAGGAAGAAGAAGAAAAAGAGAGCAAAGAGTAATTTTATAGTTTTTAACTTGGAAACTTATTATTGTGGATCACGAGGACTTTTTCTAAAACAAAATGAAAGTTGAAAAATTTTATTTTAATAAATTAAAATTTGAGTGATTGAAACGAAATAATTACATAAGTAGAGAGACGGTCAGTGCAATTTACCCTACAACAAATACAATGAAACCACAATTTAATAGTTAACCCATGTTAGACCCACTACAATTAACGAATACAATCAATAAATACAGAAACCACAGTTTCATTATAACAATTAATCCGCGTAACATTATAACAATTAATCCGCGTAAGACCTATCACAATTAACGAATACAATAACATTGATTTTATAGTACCATTTTTCCTAAAGATGCCACTTGATTTTGTTTTTCATTAGTTTGATCAAAGGGCAGAATCACCAACAAGCATTAACAAACTTGCTGCTACTCCTTGAAAGGCTCAGAGAGAGAAGAAACAAGCTGGACAATCATTCCATAGTTGATGATTTGCATCAAAAGGTAAGTAGATATTTACATTGAAACTTAGAACTACTCCCCATTCCTATCCCAAAAAAAGAGTTATAGAGCAAATTAAACTCGTGCTACTCAAGTCCAAACATTTGTTCAAATTGTGATCCGTCTACTGCCATCTCATATAAAAAAGAACTGAATTATGGAGTGTGAAAATACAATTATAGATAATTGTAGCAAAATTGGTATCTGCGAAGCCAATCTTCACCCTTCTCAAAATAATCCATCCTAAACGTCTGCTGCGGGAATTGCAATGCAGCAGCATATAAGTAGAAGCCCCACGCCATGCATCAAGAACTGGATCCAAAGCTCTGACCACCTTTATAGGTGATCCGCATGGATGAATCATTCGGATTCCAGCCTATAAGCGCTCAGCCATACCAGGGTAAAGGCAGCTCCCCCAAGTCATAAGGATTGAACTGGTCAGTCTCTCCTCCAAATCTTGGTCCACGGATGGCAATCTCCTTATTTAGACACCAGCCATTTCATCTAGACCTGCCTGATCAATCCCAACTAGGTTGGGATGAAACAGAATTTCAGGGCATCTGAACCTTTCAACCCCAAGCAAAATTTGAAAATCCTCCTTTGCAAGTGGACGAAACTGTGGCATCTCAGGAGCAGGTTGAGATGGTCCTACATCTGGCTTGGAAACAAATGTCGGGTCTATTTCCTGCACTAGTAAAAAGATCAATACGCATATCCAAGTTTTTTTTTTTTTTTGAAAAAAAAAAGTAAAAAAACCATGGTGCAAGGAAACGAGTGATCAAAATAATGGGGCAGAAGACTGATATACAGGACTCAATAAAAATGACCTGAAGCCTAGAAGAAATACGGGCAAGCTCTACTTCATCTTCATCTGGCCCCTCATCATCATCATCATTATCTTTGCTCATGAGTTTGTAAAGTTGCCAATCTTCATCCTTGGTACCAAAAGTATCCTCACCCTTACCCCGATCAAAGGCTGCTGTCGTTAAGAGTCACATCCTTTCCTGTGGGTAGCATTCAATCTCTCACCACGACCAACACCACCAGTCACATTATTTCCATTTGAGTGGTTCCCATTTGTTTTGAGACGTTTTCGCTGCTCAACTTTCTCAGAAAGATCCTTGTATTTAACACGCATCTGCTCTAAATAAAGTTCTGGGTTCTCCCTACTTTAGAAGCAGGAAGAAAAGAAGAAAAAAAGAGAGGATAAGTTGGCTAATTTATTGTTTTAGCTAATCCATTGTTTTCACTACTGTCTTTGAATAGTAAAACACATTTCAAAGAATTCAAATTAATTATCATGAATAGGGAAGAAGCATCATCGTAGGGCAATAATTGGATCAGTTTACTTAGTGAACACCTCGTAAATATGCTCAATGAAAACTCATCATATTCATTGATGAAATTAATGAACAAGTGTGAACAACTATTTAAACAAATTAAAATTGAAAATAGAAAGATCTTGCCTGATTATGTTCATTAACTAGCTTGTTAATGGCTCATTTATATTTTCTAGAAGTCCATGAGTAATTAATTTTGGGCTATTAAAATTCCATCTTAAAACAATATAATTGAAACAAACAAAAATTACTCAATTGTAATAGGTTGTGAGATCTTCAACATGAAAGGTCATTTGTAAAAAATAAACAAGGCATTGGCAGGCTGCCCACCTCCTCCATAAACGGGATAAGCTTCCCACACATTTTAAATGTTTCAGGCCAAGTCTTTCATGTCAGATCCTTCAGCATATATAGGCCTGACAAAACTATATCGAATGATTAATACCTTGAATTAGATGAACAATAAGTTAAAAATATAATGTAGCTCAGCTTGGGGTCTTATGTCCACCTAGATCAAACATATCTCAAAAGGCTAAACTAAAATGAGAGAGCCAAGGTAAGTTTGAGTTTGGCTCTCAAAAACTTGGTCAAACCCAAACCGAGTTTGAACATGGTTTCAAAAGGTACTAATCCAAACACTCAGCTCAGATCAGCTTGTTTATACGCCTAGGAGTAAACTTTTAAGTAAATGCTCTGTCCTTAAAAGCAGAAAAGGACTAAATAAAAGAAAGTAATGACCATACAAGCGTTTTTCTTCATCTAGTTGATTTTTTCTTTCCTGTTCCAATTCTTCTTCTTGACGTTTCTGTTTTGCTCGTTGTCGGCCATCAGAAGTGGTTTTGAGGAACAGCTGTCTCCTCTTTTCCTTAAGCTGTCAAAAATATCACAAGTGAATATTAGTAATGAGAAAAGCTACGGTATTGCACTAGGAAATGAATATGACTGGCTATTCTTAAATTGTTTAACAGTACTGCATTAAAATTGATGCTGCTTAAATGATATTATGAAAGTTTTCACCTGAGTTCTACAAACAAAATGAAAAGAAACTTCAAAATAGCAAGGCATATGATCAGTGAATTGTACAAATGGCATAGTCAACATGTTGTCAGGAATATTGACAAGTGGATATTTCTCATTCGTGGAAGAATCATTTTTCTCTTCAATTTCAGCTTGTTCAGCCTTTGGCTCTGCTTTTGCTTTACGTAAGGACTGTGTTACTTTCACAAGTGAGGATGCTATTTCCTGCTTGGAGACATAGCCCAAACCTTTCAGGAAAGATGGAATTTCATCTTCTTCCACTTGCTCGAGCTGCTGCAAAAGAAATTCCATACCATGCAGCTGATTTTCTAGCTCATTTATCCTAGATGACCTCTTTGCCTCAGCCATTTCTCGCAGCTACTGACCTTGTCTCTCCTTTATGGCTGCCTTTCTGGCAATTTCTTCTTCTGATGGAGGTTCCTCCACTGGCGGTGAAACCCATGGGAGCTGCCAACACCTAGTCTTATCTTCAGCCTCCTTGGTCCCTTTCTGCCACATAATTGCAGCTGTTAAAATTTAGAGATCTGAAAGGAGCATAAGCAGATAAAACCATCTGAAATAATCGAGCTTCTGAAGCATAACCTGGTGCAATATAACAGTATTCCATCTTCATGTCTTCAACCTGTTCCCGAGTAAATCTAGCCCTGTTTTGAACATATGAAAACAAAAGCAAAAAGTTTTAGAAACTATAACTATATGATTGAAGCACAGCCCAGCTGGAAATATACTCCGTGTGATGAGGATATTTAAGTGAAAGAAGTTGCTTCAGATAACCAGTAACACGGTATCCACCAATATTTGTTCGGCAGCATCCTTTATAGACAGGTTCTCCATCAATAAACTGGGATTGAAGCACAGGCAAGCAACCCAAAATAACGAGGAATGGTAATCTTGGCTACACTTATCCTATTCATAGTTTCTAATCAGCAATAGAAACAAATAGATTTGTTTGAGCATGGAACCTGAAAATCAAATAGATTTGGAATTCAAGTGGCATTATACAAATAAACAAAAATATGTTTAAGCAAACATCTCAACAAATAATGCTGTTTATAGTAATAAAATAATTAGTAATAAAAAAAAATGTAACAAGTCAATTCTGCAGTAATGTAATGTCCATTAACCTATATACGTGCAGCACATGCTAAAGCAATACTGCAAACAGTGCAAGCCAAAATATGTAAGAGAGACAAACAGAGATGTTGCTTTTTACATTATCAGGAACATCTACCCAATCAACCCATGATTTAGTGGTGAATTAATGATAGAAAAGAAAATTAAACAAATAGCATCAAGTGAATGAAGCAATTGCCACAAGCACCTAGGCGCATAGTGCCTCAGCCCATGTGCTCACATAGGCATTGCCTAGCTGAAGTAACCTTGCCTGCAACTCGGCTTCTTCAAGCACTTAGGTGAGTTCCAACATTGCCTTTGCAATACTGGTAGAAGTAGGTTTTTTATCCTACTTTACACGTACAATTTTTTATTATACAATTTGAGATAAGAACTTAAATTTGAATCCATGGATTTCAAATTCTCTGGCTAAACATAACCTTCAAAATTCCAGGCACAAATTTGTTAATTTACTACTTTATAACTTGTTTGCAATTGACCATTGTGAAGCTATTGCATGCACTCACAAACACGAACAAATAATGATCACCTGATTTTGGAAATGCACTTTCTAAGTAGATACCAAGGTTATGAAAACAAATCGAAATATCGTGAGTTGTTTTGAATCCTGGGCAAATAGCTAGCCCGCCTTTATCACAAATTCCATGTCATTGATTATACTTATAGCTGAACGCAGCATCCACACCAAATGCTGAAAAGATGGTATTAGATACATGTTAACTAGAAGGGCCATAAATATAAAAAAGAAACAAAAGACTTGCTCACCAGAGGAAATTTGACCAAAACTGACATGAATCTATACCAACTGATGGAACTCCATAAGTTTTATAAAGAAGCTCTGCCATTTTACTGCGTGATTGAACTGGGTTGCATACGCATTCTGTGATCAAGACAGGATGATAGATCTGTTCTGCCCTCAAATGAAAAATAAAATCAAGATGCAATTTGGTGAACCTATAACCTCAAAGCTGACATAGATTAATATGTAAAGTGAAAAACCATACAGTTTGTGCAGCATAACAAATAGAAAACTATACAGCATTGTATGCCACGCATGCATCACTAATTAACACCATTTGTCATTCTGGAAAAGTCATTTCAAATGCTGCCTGCCACAAATCACATGCATCAATAATAACACAGGGAAAAGTCATTTCAGATGCTGCCCACACCAAACTCACATTAAATCCTTCCCATGTGATCTCAAATTCCCACAAGCTACTGTAGATGATAAATTAACTCCAATTTGTTTGAATAAAACCTAAAAAAAAACAAGTTGACAACTGGCTGTAAACCACCCATATGAAATGAAGTTTAATTCTCCCAATCACCCTTCCAACATATTGTATATGCAAGCCACAACTTTACAAGAATTGCTACAGAAGTAGAATGCAGAGTATAGCTCACTGTGATCAAATTAGAATAATATTATAATGCAATAAGAATTAGGGTTACTTAAAAAAGATCACCAGCCACTGCAGCAGAGAGAATTTCACTCAAAAGGCCAAATTGAGCACAATGCACAGAACATAACCCTTACACAGTGGAAAACTAACATACCAATTTCTTGATTTAAACAAAGTTTCATTGTACCTATGATCCATGTGCTCCCAGCTGATCAAATCCAAAGTCAAGAATCTACAAAATGAAAGAATCAATCAATAAAACCACCATCATCAACATATCTCAACCAATAAATCAGCAAACCACACAGCTCCATCACACAAGTCCTCAATGGCTGATCCAGAAATTTTTTTTTGGGGCGTCTACATATAAAAATAAATTATAAAATACTAATAAAAAATGTCAAAAATACAATATTAATATCTTATGATTGGACTGATGAGAAAAGTATCAAGAATTACAAAATTACTAATGCTATCAAAATATCAAATACATCTCTCTTTATGACCTTATTTAGTTTTAAATTTTACCAAAAAGAGGATCTTATATATATATATATATATATATATATATATATATATATATATATATAGGGTTCTCAAGCTTGCCATTGGTTTAGAAAAGAAAAAGAAATCAAGAATTTTTCACAACCCACTAAATTTGATGACTTAAACTAGATAATCCAAAATTTTTTATATGCATAATGTTACTGGAATCATATCAAACTCACATATTCCATTATCTCGAATTGATAAACAACATTACTACCAAATGCAGAACGAGGCCCCGAGCGAGTGCAGTCAAAGTATTTCAAACAATGCAGTATCATGGTCGCCAACAATAGTCACAGTTTCCCCTATACATCACCAAAAAGCAAATAATTGAAACATACATTTTATGATACAAAATAAACCCCTAATAACTAAAACCTTCTACAAAAGAACAAAAACACACCCCCTCAATTTAAATACTAGGCAGCAAGTCAAATTTACACTATTATCCACTATTTTCCCAACAACAAAACGGGTAAACACTGTTAAGGGGAAACAACAAAAGAAAGGAGAAAATGAAGGGACCGGCGGCGTTATGGCGAGGGCGCTGAACAATGTTGCGGAAAATAACTCGAGGATCAGTCTGTCCTGCCCATCTGCTCAATTAATCACAAAAATTTTAATGAATTATTCAGGGGAAAAAGAAAAAAAGCTGTACGCATGTGAGTTAAGAGTTAGGGTTTAAATTTTGGAACTAGGGGTTACCCAATGCGGAAATAGGAGGCGCCATTGTCGATGAAGATGGGGATAGCAGAAGAGAAGAGATTGTAATCAGATTGTCTCTGAATTTGGTATATAAAAGGCATTTTCTCCCAGTGTTAAGTGTTCTTCAATCAGGTGAAGGTGAAAGAACTAGAGAGGGGCTTTTTGGGGCCGCGAAGCTCTTTGCAGGGAGCTTTCTCTTTGAACTTCCTGAAGAAGAGTTAACCAAAAGACCAGGACAACAGAAGCCGTAGACCATAGTAGCATTTATTCCACCAGTTTGCTCCGACCGCTAAACCGGACGGTCTAACCAATCCAAACTTTTCTATTATTTATTTAATTATTTATATTTTAAATCATATGAATACATGACCAATTCAGAAGCCTAACTAGGATGGAACAATTCGGTCTCTCATTCCTAAATCTTGATTCCGCCAAACTAAAATTGATGGTCTGATTCGATTTGACTACCCACGTGGCTCTGAGAGAAAGAGGAGGCGCAAGCACAAGTTGATTGTTCGTAAACCCATTTATCCAACTCTAACTTAATCAATTTTTTTAGTGTGCATCTAATAAAAATTTAAATTCATATAAGGTAAAATAATTATTAAATTAAATATATATATTAAAATATATATAAAATTAATTAAAATTTATATATAAAAATTTAATTTAATAATTAATAAATTTATTCTTATAATATCGAGCTCTTTACAGCAGCTTTCATATTTTTAGCCCTACCCTGATCTGATATTTATATGAGGCAGGAATGAGAAAAGGTCTCATTGTTTAGATTCTCATAATTTATCTCGATGACTTATTTTTTATGAAAAAAAATTATTTTCATGTATTTATATATTTAAATATTATAATTTTAATATATTATTATAAAAATTATGTTTTAAATTTATATTCTTAATCTATAATTTATTTTTAATAGATAAATTTATATTATATAATAATAAATAAAAATAAAAGAGTCAAAAGAAAAATTCACACGAGAAATTTATCTGTTCACTCTTAATAGAAAGTTTCCATCCCGAATGCAATTTTCTTTGGAGCAAGAATGGACATCCCTGCCTCATTACCATTTCTATGCAATTGAGTTGCTCTCGAAATTGTTTTTTTTTTTTTCAATTGTTTACTATTTTTTTATTAATCTATTTTTAACTTTTTTTTAAGTATCTGTTTTGCATTATGTTTGGAGGGCCGAAACTATTTTTCTAAATAAAAATATTATTTTAGAAGCCGTTAAAAAATAATTTGAAAAAAAATTATTTTATTTTTTTAGTATTTTTATAAATAAAATTTATCAAATTTAATTTTAAATTATTTTTAACTCTCTATTTAGTATATCTTAAAAAAGTAATTTTTTTCAACATCAATTCCAACAGCAATATAAACAGACCCTAAATGATTGAAAAAAAATAAAAAATTCAAAATTACTTATAAACATTAATAATTCCATTTTCCAACCATTTCAAATATATAATTCAATTCTTTCATATTCTTACCTTAATTATTCTCTTATTGTTCAAAATACTCTCAATTCGCATTATTTATTTACTATTTATATACCTAAATTGTTTATATATTTTTTAATAATATTTCATTCAATTTTGAAACTCCATCTAAGTAGTTTATACTTAGCCGATCCCAACCCGGATAAAAGAGGAGGGTTGCGGTAGGTGACAATCAGCGTAAAAATTTCGTCATACCTCGTGATATGGATTTTTATGATATAAACGTTTTGGTGTCTTTTACTTACGACGCATTACATTAGAGACCGGTTGTAGTGAGAAATATGTAAGGGATGTAGGGGCGTTCACCGAAAGCAACGCGTCGTACCGGCGCCCCGATGTGGTGTTAAATGAGCAAGAGTTCTCACATCATGGATGGATGTAAAGAAGTTAATCCATAGGATAGATAGTAGATTAGATAGTGGAACAATAGAAGATATCATAGAAGGAGATCAATTAGGAAGGAACATAATAGGAGAAGAATCAGGGTTGGTATTTGGAATGTTGAATCACTTACAGGAAAATTAATGGAGCTTGTGGATACCTTAGAAAGGAGAAGGGTGAATATTGCTTGCATTCAGGAGATTAAATGGGTAGGAGAGAAAAGTAAGGAAGTGGGTAATTCATGATACAAATTGTGGTTTACCAGAAAGGAGAGGAATAAGAATGGAGTGGGCATAATCATAGACAGGACATTAAAAAATGTCGTAATAGTTATGAAAAGAGTAGGAGATAGAATTATACTATTAAAGCTAGTACTAGAAGGAGAAACAATAAATATAGTTATAATAACTTTGATTTGAAAGACTTTTGATTGAATGGCTCAATGATTTTCTACTCTCATTTCATTGAATAAATAGATGATGAACATGCAATATTCAATGGCTAAATTTATGTGATTTACAATGATCTAAGGCTGATATCTCTCTCTATTTACAGCTGCACAAACTAATTATGGAAGGATAATATGAATGTAAAATATATATATACTGTACAAAGTAAATGCTTGCTATCTATGGCAATATCCCCCCTCAAATTGATGTTGGTCGATCAAGAAGCATTAATTTTCCAAAAAGAAATTGATGACGCTGTCGAGTAAGTGACTTTGTAAATACATCAGCAATCTGCATAACTGTGGAAACATGTGGAAGAGAAATAACACGATTTTGGACAACTTTTCGAATATAGTGACAATCTACTTCAATATGCTTGGTACGCTCATGGTAGACAAGATTAGTTGCAATTTGAATAGCACTTGTATTATCTGCATGAAGAGAAGTGGGAGTAGATTGAGGAAATCCAAGTTCAGACAACAAACCCTTAAGCCATGTAATCTCAGAGCATACAACAGACATGGCACAATATTCAGATTTAGTGGAAGATTTGGAGACCCAATATTGTTTCTTACTCTTTCATGATATCAAAGAATCCCTAAGAAACATACACCAACCTGTGATAGAGCAACGTGTATTTGGACAACCAGCCCAATCCGCATCGCTAAAAGAGGTAAGTTGCATAGAAGATCCAGCAGGAAAGAATAAACCATGACATGGAGTACCCCGAAGATATCTTATAATACGATGAACTGCAGTTAAGTGAAGATGGCGTGGAGAATGTAGAAACTGACAAACCTGCTGGACAGTAAGGGAGATCTCAGGTCTAGTAATAGTCAAGTAGTTTAAGCTCCCCACTAACTGTGAATACAAAAATGGATAAGAAAGTAGCTCTCCCTTGTCAGTGTTGTATTTAACATTCATTTCAAGAGGAGTATCAACAGACACAAAATCCTGAAGACAAGCCAAAGAAATTAAATTCTGAGTATATTTATGTTGATGTAAGAAGATTCCAGAAGAGTTAGAGTAAACCTCCAACCCCAAAAAGTATGTAAGTTGGCCAAGATCCTTCATATGAAATGAATCGCAAAGTTACTGTTGAAGTTGAGCAATCAATAACGAATCTGTCCCTGTTATAATAATATGATCAACATAGACCAAAAGAAGAACAATTCTAGTAGAAGTTTTATGAAGAAATAAAGAAGAATCATATTGACTTTGCACAAATTTGAATTTAAGCAAGGTAGATCGAAACTTCTCAAACCATGCACGGGGAGCTTGTTTTAAACCATACAATGAGCGGTTCAACTTGTAAACTTCAGGAGTAGAAGAAGAAAACAAACCAGGAGAAGGTGTCATGTAAATATCCTCTTTGAGATCCCCATGCAAAAAGGCATTTTTTACATCCATTTGTTTAAGTAACCAACCCTATGAAGCAGCGATGGGAATAATTGTTAGCACAGTAGTCATTTTAGCCACAAGAGTATATGTCTCTTCATAAACCACTCCATACTCTTGTCGATTACTAAGAGCAACAACCAAGCCTTATAGCACTCGAGAGTCCCATCAGAGCAAAGTTTCAGTGAGTAGACCCACTTACAACCAATAGGTTTGACTGTTGGTGGACATGGAACAATGTCCCAAGTATGATTATCTTGAAGGGCCCGAAGTTCCTCTTGCATTGCTTGTGCCAACACTCATGCTTAATGGCTTATGAGTAAGAAGATGGAACTGAAATAAAGGATAAAGCAACACTAAATGATGTATGATAAGAGCCATACCAATTAGGAAGATGGGAGACTCTGGTAGAGTGTCTCTAGGTCGATAAAGCAGAATCAAATGGCGAATCTGGAGCAGGAAGGGGTGTGGAAGGACGTCGTTCATGCACACACCCAGGCTTGAATCGATTGTGAGAGGAAGACAAATCATCAAAACTAGGAAGAATAGCAACATCAAAAAAGAATTGATTGCAAGATGGAAAAAAAAAACTGATTTTCAAAGAAAACAACATTACAAGAAACACGAAGCTTTTTGGAAGAAGGATCATAGCAAACAAAACCTTTGTGATTTGTACTATATCTCATAAAAGCACATCTGACAGATTGAGCAAAAAGTTTATGACGTTCATGAGAAGGCAAATGAACAAAACATACACAACAAAAAATATGCAAATGCCTTTAGTGAGAATGATGTTGAAAAAGACAAAAATAAGGAGATTCAAAGTTTAGAGTTTGAAAAGGCAACCTGTAACGGTCAGACACCAACCACTAGAGGAATTGCCCGCTTTGGCCATAAGCCTCACGGTTTTGTCCCATAGGTGGAATGGAGAACTTCCCAAGAGGTTACCCATCCTAGAATTTCTCTCAAGCGAGCACGCTTTCCTGGAGTTCTTCCAACTCTC
Source organism: Hevea brasiliensis (assembly GCF_030052815.1). Taxonomy (NCBI): domain Eukaryota; kingdom Viridiplantae; phylum Streptophyta; class Magnoliopsida; order Malpighiales; family Euphorbiaceae; genus Hevea; species Hevea brasiliensis. Next base: position 96,775,634 of record NC_079500.1, read on the forward strand.
CAGGCCATTTCACCAAAAAGCGCCTCTAGTGATTAGTTCCCCCATTTTATATATCATTGCTTTTTGAACCCAAGACCATCTCTGTGCTTTGCCAATGTGGGATTTGCCTAAGGGACCTTTCTCCCCCCCTTTCGAGACTCAGCGTCCTCGCTGAGGTTTGCCCCACCATTGCCCAAGAGGACACGTGAGCGGCTCTGATATAAAGATCAAGTTTAATTAAGTAAGTGAAGGTGATTAGTAAGCTTTAATTTGAATGAATTGAGTTAATTGGTGAATTAGGGTTCTTAGCCATTGAAAATTTGGGGGAAATTTGGGGAATTAATGCCAATTGACCTAATTGAGACTTAAATTGGTCAATTGGTGTGATTTGGAATGTGAGTGAATGATTAAAATTGGAATTGAATTGTGAATGTGTAAGGGTCAATTCTGGCAGCTTAACCTATGCCCATTCAAATGAGTATAACTGAAATTCTGTTGCTCCAATTGGTGTGAGGCCAATTGGAGCAACAATTTTCATGTAGAAATCTTGGCCTAAAACTGACCATAAGTTGGTGTAAAATTTAATTAAATTCAGATTAGGTACCCTGCTACTGGGCAAAACTAATCATATGAACAGTACATGTTCAAATGGTCATAACTTGGTATAGAAAAGTCTAAATGACTTGATTTTTATACCATTGTAAAGCTATGACATAGTAGAACAACTTTCATGAAGAACTCAGAACCTAGTTTGGCCTCTAACTAAATCAAATTGCTAGCATAAGTTTGGTCACCAAATCTACTAGAACCTAAAATTTGCTCAGAATTCTGAAATTGGCCAATTCAGCCAGTTATGGTTAAATTGCCATAAATTGAGTTACAAAAATTCAAATGGATTAATTCAAAAAAAGAATTAAAGCTAAGACAGTAAGGAACAACTTTGATGAAGAAAAGTTGGCCAAATTTCCATTGTAGAAATTCTAATGGAACAGTATAATTAAGTGACCCAAAACTAAAATTTTGGAAATTCACTTAGGGAGTTTGGAATTTCAATTAATAATCAATACCAACAAAATTATACTCTAAAATATGGTATGTGGGTGCAATTAAAACTAGTATACCCCTTAAGTATGAAAAAGTCAACATTTTGACTTAAATAGTGAAGTGAATAGTAATCACAAATACAACAATTGCAAAAAACCCAAAAGTTATAAATTTTAGTTGATAAATTAAGTGTACAAAATTTAATTGTTGAATTTATTAGTTAGAAATAAATTGAATAGATATTGAAATACTCTAATTATGTGTTTCAGTGGAAAGGGAGCCCTCCAAGGAAGCATGAGGAATTGAACTAAGACAAGCCTAGATAAGAGGTTTGTGCACAACAACTAGTTCATTTTTGAATTTCAATTTGGATTTTGATTTGAATGAATTGTAAAATTAAATTATGACTTTATTTATATCGAAAAATTTGAATGACACAAATTGTAGGCTGTTGGCCAAATTTTGGAAAATTAATTTGAATACAAGTAGATGGATACTTTGAGGCTTGAAAAATTGTTAAAATGGTTTGAAACCACAGAGATCATGATTATTTGTTTGAATTCCTCACTAGCTTACTTAGTGGGATTGTGACACCCCTTACCCGTGTACAGTATACCCGAGTAAGTAATGCCACACGGTGTACTGGCACACTCTAATATACCTTACTTAATTTGTATCATGCTTTTGAAGCTAATTTATGAAATATGATTTATTTAAGCCATTTATCGAAATTATTATTTGTTTGAGGTTCCGAAAATTTTAAAGAAAATCCGGTGGAGTACCGGCTAGAAATGGAGAAAACAGTTCTTCGGAACCTGTTAAAAACACTTCCAAATAATTACCAAACAATCCCAACTTCAATTTATCAGCAAAATCTCAACAACATTTCAATTCCAGTTCTCAATCATCCATCACATGTGATGATCACATATAAATCACAAGTAAACATTTACTTTTCCATTCACAAGTACAATTTTCATAATTTACATAAACATCAATATACATTACACAAGTTTAATTACATAGGAGAAAAACAAAGTTAAGTTACAAAATGTCAAAATGACACCTAATGTCCTACCAATGCACTGCAGAAGTTGAGGTGACACGGACACTGTGCAGAGCTGCAGGATGGACTCACCCAGTCTGTGGTCTACTGGGCTCACGATCTGTATCTCCAGTACCTACGCGTGGCAAAAGCAACGCGCTAAGCAATAATGCTTAGTGGTGCAATAATATAATAAAAGAAAATAGCAAGAAATTAAATATGTAGTGAATGTGTACGTTTTATTTGTTTGGTATTTGAATATCATTTACTTTGTCCACTTTTATTCATTTGGTTGCCCCAAGTAACCTACACTAGACGACTGGACTGGATAACGGGTAAACTGGCACTGGGTATCTAGTACCTCGGGCCATCACACCATCGGTCACATATGCATCCCGGTGTGCAACAGAACAGCTAACAAGCTGTAAATAATATTAGGCACGAGGCCAAGTCTCAATATAATGTCAAAATGGCTAAAAGCCATAAAACCATGGAATGGCATATTGCCATGTGCAGTACTGCTAACTGAACCCTATTGGCATGCCAAACTATCCAAACCAATCTTGTTAGGTATACTAGGGCATTCGATACTTTAAAATTCTTCAATATTTGAATTTTAAGTTTCGGTGTTACTATTCACCTCTATGGTCAACTAAAATGTTGACTTTTAGGTAGAAATTAGGTACATTGGTTTTGGCACTCCCAACATACCACATTTTGTATTTAAAACTTGTTGGCATTGAGCGTTAATACCATTTCTAAGCATTAAACAAAAGGAGCAGATTTTTCAGATTTTGTACCATAACTTTACTGTTCCATTTGGAACTGTTACAGTGGAAATTTGAAGAAATGGCAAACATGAAAGTTGTTCCTTATTTTGTCTAGTTGAATTTCTTTTTTTGAATCACTCCATTTGGAGTTTTGTAGCTCCAGATATGGTCCGAAAACCACAGCTGGCCGGATTTCCATTCTGCAGAAATTACCATATCTACAGTAACATGAACAGTGATTACCACTGCCATTTAGGTTAGGTTCTGGCCATAATTTGGGGTAGGTTTCTTCATGAAAGTTGTTTGTCTATGTCTTAACTTGTTGCTGTAAAAATTTCAGGTCAATTGACCAAATCTACAGTGAGTTATGGCCAAATGAACAGTTACTGTTCATTTGGTCAATTCTGCAGGGGATGTTGCAGTGTGTCCGGATTGGGGCCAAGTTTTGGTCTTCTTGCTTTGGTCTTTTGGGCATGGTTTCTTCAGCAAAAATGTGCCATTATAAGCCTAGTTTCATGTCCAATTGGCCAAACATCAATTGGACCTACACAGCCAAAGTTATGGCTGTGCAAGTGGACTGAATTTTCAGTCCCTCTGCTGCTGTCCTAGGGCAGCCTGCAACTTCACTTTGCAATCCTATTTTTCAGTCCATTTTATGGTCAACTTACCTAAAATGGTCACTAATTGACCATTAAAATGTTCTCTAATAATTTCCTAAACCAAGTTTACATTTTGCTCACAAAACCCTGATTCAAATTCATGTTTTATACAATTTACCTTAGTTAGCTTTTAATTCATTATTCTTGTGTTTATAAACTTCCAACATGATTCTAGTTCACTTCAAGCTCATCAAAAACACTCCCTCCTATTCCATAGCTAGGGCAGACGAAATTTATATACTCATACACATGAGTTTTTGTTCATTCAAATTACAATTCCTACTAAGTCTCAAGTCACAAATCATGAAATTAATGAGTTTTATGTATATAGTTGCACTAACCTCTTGTAGGGAGATTTTTCCCAAGCTCAAAACTTCACTTTCCTCCTTCTTCTTGGCTGCCAAAAGCTTCCCCAAGTGATATGGTCAAGGTTTAATGAAAGGGGTTAGGGTTTAGTGGTGTAGCTAAGGGAGAAATTGAGCTTGATTGAAAAAAATCAATGGAGGGAGGAAGATGGGTTTCGGCTGCACTTGAGGAGAGAGGGATGGCTGCTGGTTTTTTAATGAATTTAGTCTTCATTTATCTCTTTTATTAATTAGTCAAAGGGTTACTTAATTGTGATTGGTCATAATTTATAAATGACATCATCAAGATGTCATAAATGAGCTTTTCTTTGATTTTTTTTTTCTTTTCATCACTACTCAATTTCAATTTAATTTCTAGAAATGTTTATTCATATTTTATGTCATATTAATTATTTACTCAACTGGACAAGTCGGCCAAAAATCACCTCTGAAGGCAAAATGACCAAAATGCCCTCCGTTTGGCTGAACGGGTCAAAATTGTCTGTACCGATTGAAAAATTTTTCTAGGTATTTTCTTGGCATTCTAATGCCATAGGAACCTCAATGACCCTTCTCTGGAGTCCCAAAAATTATTTCATAATTTTTCCCCCGGGTTTAGGGCTCCTCGTTGCGAGAACCGCAACTTCCCTCCGGTTACCCATCACTAGGGCACCGGTTCGTTTAACTTGGTTGTATTTTATTTCTAAAATTTTTACTAAATGTTTCTTGTCAATATTTGAGTTAATTATGGTTCCTTACTTTAGTTTAAGTATTTTTCCGGACGTTCTAGCTGTCCGGACCGACACCGGTCACCGGAACAGTAGAATGTACGGAGTTGCTACCGGGAGGGTGTTACAACTCTTCCCCTCTAATTTAAATTTCGTCCTCGAAATTTTACCTGATGCAAACAGTTGAGGGAACTGTTGCCTCATCGTCTCTTCACTTTCCCAAGTTGCCTCCTCGGTGTTGTGGTGCCTCCAAAGCACTTTCACCAATGGAATTTGCTTGTTTCTCAACTCTTTCACTTCCCGAGCCAAGATCCGTAGAGGTTCTTCTTCGTATGTCAAATCCGACTGTATTTCAATTTCTTCTCTGGAGATGACATGTGAAGGATCTGAGCGGTATCTTCTGAGTATAGACACGTGGAACACATTGTGGATCTTGTCCAGCTCTGGTGGTAAAGCTAGCCTATAGGCCACTGGACCCACACGTTCAATGACTTCATATGGGCCAATGAACCTAGGGCTCAACTTACCTTTTCTTCCAAACCTCAACACTTTCTTCCATGGTGACACCTTGAGGAACACTTTGTCACCAACCACATATTCTATTTCTTTTCTCTTCAGGTCGGCATAAGATTTACATGCATGCGAGGCAACCTTTAAGTTGGCTTTGATTGATTTTACCTTCTCCTCGGCTGTTTCACAGTGCAGCCCTACGATTTGTCTTCGCCCAATTCAGTCCAAGACTGCTGGAGTTCTACATTTTCTCCCATACGATTGCTTTATATGGGGCCATTTGAATGCTAGCTTGGTAGCTATTGTTGTATGCAAACTATTCCATTTGGAGGTATCTATCACAACTTCCCTAAAACTCAATGACACAACTCCTCAGCATATCCTCAAGGACCTGACATATATTTAATGTTATTTTTATCATTTCCATTCTATATTTGTATCAATTTCATTGGTTTCAATTGTTTACCTGATTACTCCTTTCTGATTGCCCATCCGTCTGAGGATGGAAAGCTGTGCTGAAATGGAGTTGTGGACCCACCGACTCATGCAACTTCTTCCAAAATCTTGATGTAAACCTTGGGTCTCGATCGGATATGAGGGAAAGTGGAATTCCATGCGATCTAACTATCTCAGCGATATACAATCGCTAACTTCTCCGGTGAGTAGTCGGTCTAATCGGCGAGAAAGTGTCTTGACTTTGTCAATCTATCAACTATCACCCATACTGCATCATGTTTCTTCCGGGTAAGAGGCAGACCACTTACAAAATCCATGGTGACCCGATCCCATTTCCATTCAGGTATGCGTATAGGCTATAACAAACCTGATGGAACTTGATGTTCTGCCTTGACTTGCTGACATGTCAAGCATTTAGTCACATAGTCAGCTATGTCCCTCTTCATACCAGGCCACCAATACTGAAGCTTCAGATCATGATACATC